>NC_135232.1:702616977-702921977 GCF_051348905.1 Ranitomeya variabilis | reverse complement strand
AGAAGCTCAGCTTTATTCATTTGAGGACAACTTGAATTAGGGACTGCATACAGGCTTCCTAGGCCTAAAATACCTAAAAATAGGCTCAAGGCAGTTTTACATCGGTTACATGGATACACAGGCAGCTTGGTGGTCAGCGGAGGAGGAGTATTTAAAGTAGGGACCGCAGACAGGCTATCAAAGGCCTAAAATAACAAAACATAGGCTCATGGCAGTTTTACGTCGGTTACATGAATACACAGGCAGCATTGTTGTCAGTGGAGGAGTATTTAAAGTAGGGACCGCAGACAGGCTATCAAAGGCCTAAAATAACAAAACATAGGCTCATGGCAGTTTTACGTCGGTTACATGGATACACAGGCAGCATTGTTGTCAGTGGAGGAGTATTTAAAGTAGGGACCGCAGACAGGCTATCAAAGGCCTAAAATAACAAAACATAGGCTCAAGGCTGTTTAAAATCGGTTACATGGATAGACAGGCAGGCAGCATTGTTGTCAGTGGAGGAGTATTGCAAGTAGGGACCGCAGACAGGCTATCAAAGGACTAAAATAACAAAACATAGGCTCAAGGCAGTTTAAAATAGGTTACATGGATACACAGGCAGCTTGGTGGTCAGCGGAGGAGGAGTATTGCAAGTAGGGACCGCAGACAGGCTATCAAAGGCCTAAAATAACAAAACATAGGCTCAAGGCAGTTTTACATCAGTTACATGGATACACAGGCAGGCAGCATTGTGGTTAGTGGAGGAGTATTGCAAGGAGTGTCTGTCCCAGTACTCCCAAAATATAAATAGATGTTAATGTCTCGCAAAACAACCAAAAAAAAAAAAAAAAAAAAAAAAAAAGTGGCATACTTAGGTACAGGGGTGGGCTCATCTGCTGAGTTTCTGACATAGTAATTTGGCAGTAACTATTTAATGGTGCCAATATAGGACACAGACACAGACTACTTTAAGTAGCATCATAGATGTCTACAAATTTGTATTGTCAGTGCCAGACATTGAATGATGTCAGCGAATAGACTAAACATTGGTGGAGCTGTGCGACATAATTTTGGACGTGGTAGAGCACAGATTGAGCTGGGGGAGGGGGGAACTCTCTTGTGGCCGGCGGGACCGCCCCAGGGCCCCTCATGTTACAACGGTGTGTCTGACGTTGGGTGCGCACCACCACCGCCAGAGACACTACATTGTACTATGAGGGACCCAGTGGCAGTGCCGTCGACCAAAAGCGGGCACACCCACCTCTTCAGACAAACAGCTCTGTAACGGGTGCTTCAGCCAAGTGGCGAGACCACGGCCCCGTGGGGGGAGTTTTCACATTACGGGAGGTGTAAACATGTCGTATGCTGGCCAAACAGCTGCTGCAAATTAACAGATTGGAACACTCAGTAAGACCAGTCCACAAGCAAGCACTTTCTATAGGAAAGCTAGGTGTCAGCCGGGAAAGGTGGGGCAAAATAATTTGAAATCCAGGAGTGGTTCATTTTAATGAAGGTGAGATCATCCACATTTTGGGCAGACAGACGAGTCCTTTTTTCGGTTAATATTGAACCAGCAGCACTGAATACTCTTTCTGATAGCACACTAGCTGCTGGGCAAGCAAGCTCCTGCAACGCATATTCTGCCAATTCAGGCCAGGTGTCTAATTTTGATGCCCAGTAATCAAATGGGAATGACGGTTGAGGGAGAACATCGATAAGGGATGAAAAATAGTTAGTAACCATACTGGACAAATGTTGTCTCCTGTCACTTTGAATAGATGCTGCAGTACCTGTCCTGTCTGCGGTCATTGCAAAATCACTCCACAACCTGGTCAGAAAACCCCTCTGTCCAACGCCACTTCTGATCTGTGCACCTCTAACACCTCTGCCATGTAGCCCCCTGCAGCTTGTGTGAGAACCATCACCGGCGCTGTGTGCTGGGAATGCCTGAATCAAACGGTCTACCAGAGTAGCTTGTTTGGTTGCTAAAATTTGTTCGAGGTTCTCATGTGGCATAATATTTTGCAATTTGCCTTTATAGCGAGGGTCAAGGATGCAGGCCAACCAGTAATCATCATCGCTCATCATTTTAATAATGCGTGTGTCCCTTTTGAGGATACGTAAAGCATAATCCGCCATGTGGGCCAAAGTTCCAGTTGTCAAATCTGCGGTTGTGCTGCTTGGAGGGGCAGTTACAGGCAAATCTACGTTACTTGTCTCCCTTTAAAAAAGAGAACCCGGCCTTGCAACTCCACTAATGTCTGTTGTCCTAGGAGAAGCTTCCTCAATCAAAAAGTACTCATCCCCATCATCCTCCTCGTCCTCCTCTTCCTCCTCTTCACCCGCTACCGCGTCCTCAACACGTCCCTGACCAGACAATGGCTGACTGTCATCAAGGCTTTCCTCTTCCTCGGCTGCAGACGCCTGCTCCTTTATGTGCGTCAAACTTTGCATCAGCAGACGCATTAGGGGGATGCTCATGCTTATTATGGCGTTGTCTGCACTAACCAGCCATGTGCATTCCTCAAAACACTGAAGGACTTGACACAGGTCTTGTAGCTTCGACCACTGCACACCTGACAACTCCATGTCTGCCATCCAACTGCCTGCCCGTGTATGTGTATCCTCCCACAAAAACATAACAGCACACCTCTGTTCGCACAGTCTCTGAAGCATGTGCAGTGTGGAGTTCCACCTTGTTGCAATGTCGATGATTAGGCGATGCTGGGGAAGGTTCAAAGACCGCTGATAGTTCTGCATACGGCTGGAGTGTACGGGCGAACGGCGGATATGCAAGTAAAGTCTGCGCACTTTGAGGAGCAGGTCGGGTAACCCCGGATAACTTTTCAGGAAGCACTGCACCACCAGGTTTAAGGTGTGAGCCAGGCAAGGAATGTGTTTCAGTTGGGAAAGGGCTATGGCAGCCATGAAATTCCTTCCGTTATCACTCACAACCTTGCCTGCCTCAAGATGTACAGTGCCCAGCCATGACTGAGTTTCATTCTGCAAGAACTCGGACAGAACTTCCGCGGTGTGTCTGTTGTCGCCCAAACACTTCATTGCCAATACAGCCTGCTGACGCTTGCCACTAGCTGTCCCATAATGGCACACCTGCTGTGCAACAGTGGCAGCTGCGGATGGAGTGGATGTGCGACTGCGGTCTGTGGATGAGCTCTCGCTTCTGCATGAGGAGGAGGAAGAAGAGGAGGGGGGGTGAACGCCTACAGCCAACTCTTTCCTTGACCGTGGGCTAGGCAAAACTGTCCCAATATTGCTGTCCCCTGTGGACCCTGCATCCACAACATTCACCCAGTGTGCCGTGATGGACACGTAATGTCCCTGGCCATGCCTACTGGTCCATGCATCTGTTGTCAGGTGCACCTTTGCAGTCACAGACTGCCTGAGTGCATGGACGATGCGGTCTTTAACATGCTGTTGGAGTGCTGGGATGGCTTTTCTAGAAAAGAAGTGCCGACTGGGTAGCTCGTAGCGTGGTACAGCGTAGTCCATCAGCGCTTTGAAAGCTTCGCTTTCAACTAACCGGTAGGGCATCATCTCTAATGAGATTAGTCTAGCAATGTGGGCGTTCAAACCCTGTGTACGCGGATGCGAGGATGAGTACTTCCTTTTCCTAACAAGAGTCTCATGTAGGGTGAGCTGGACTGGAGAGCTGGAGATTGTGGAACTAGCGGTGGTGCCGGTGGACATGGGTGAGTGAGAGAGGGTTGGAGATGGTATTCTTGCCGGTGCCCTACATGCAGTGTTTCCTACTGCAAACCTGGCGATTCCCTGACTGCTTTGGCCTGGCGACGAAAGCTGCACAGATACTGCAGGTGGTGCGGGAAATGGTGGGTTTACTGTGAGGGGAGGGATGTAGCATTGCTGACTAGCTTCATTGGCCGAGGGTGCTGCAACCTTTAGGGACATTTGATAGTTATTCCAGGCTTGCAAATGCATGGTGGATAAATGTCTATGCATGCAACTTGTATTTAGACTTTTAAGATTCTGACCTCTGCTTAAGGTAGTTGAACATTTTTGACAGATGACTTTGCGCTGATCATTTGGATGTTGTTTAAAAAAATGCCAGACTGCACTCTTTCTACTATCGGATACCTTTTCAGGCATTGCAGACTGAGCTTCTTTAACCGGATGGCCACGCTGTCCTCCAACTGGTCTTGGTTTTGCCACGCGTTTTTGGCCAGATACGGGCCCGGTAGGTGGAACCTGTTGTGATGTTGATGCCTGCTGCGGCTCCTCCTCCTCCGCTTCAGAACTACTGCCGCCTGCACCCTGTTCCCCCAATGGCTGCCAATCGGGGTCAACAACTGGGTCATCTATGACCTCCTCTTCTATGTCGTGTGCAACTTCGTCTGTGTCACCGTGTAAGCCGGTGGTATAGCGTTCGTGACGGGGCACCATAGTCTCTGCTGGTTTTGATTCTGGCTCAGTACTCTGCGAGGGCAATGTTCTGATCTGAGTCAAAGGAACAGCATAGTAATCTGGCTGTGGCTGTGCATCTGTGCACTCCATGTCCGATTCAACTTCTAATGGGCATGGCCTGTTAACTGTTTCACTGTCTAACCCAGGAACGGTATGTGTAAAGAGCTCCATGGAGTAACCTGTTGTGTCGACTGACGCATCCTTCACTGTTGTTCTGGGTGAAGGACACAAGGAAGCGACTTGTTCCTGACCGGGAGCATTCACTGACGATGCACTACTCTGACATTTGGCACTTTCTGAGGAGGAGGCGAAAGAGCTAGAGGCAGAGTCAGCAATGAAAGCCAATACTTGTTCCTCCTGCTCCGGCTTCAAAAGTGGTTTTCCTACTCCCAGAAAAGAGAGCGTTCGAGGCCTTGTGTAGGCAGATGACGTTTTTGGCTCAACAACTCGAGACTTAGGTGCTGTACTGCTTTTACCACGACCACCTGATGCTCCACCACCACCACTACCATCATTACCAGCTGACAATGACCGCCCACGGCCACGACCTCTTCCACTAGACTTCCTCATTGTTTGCAAAACGTAACCAAAGTAACGCTATTTGTTACTGTAAAACAACTTATAAGTTTAACTCAAACTTCTGTAGGATTTATATATACCTTTATAGGTGCCTGACACTGAAAGGAAAATCAGGCCCAATGTTACACACTAGGTTTTCTGTGCCCCAATAATTTGAGACAGATGGCACACACAGGAGCAGCACTCAAGCAGACTTACCAATATTTATCTCCCACTAACTATTTTTTTTTTAAAGGGAGAATTGACCCAAAAAAACAAAAAAGGCCCAGTATGACACAGTGCTTTTTGGTGGGACACAATGAGAGACAGATGCCACACACAGGACTGGCACGGAGGCAAACTTGCCAATATTTATCTCCCACTAACTATTTTTTTTTTTAAAGGAAAAATTGACCCAAAAAAACAAAAAAGGCCCAGTATGACACAGTGCTTTAAGGTGGGACACAATGAGAGACAGATGCCACACACAGGACTGGCACGGAGGCAAACTTGCCAATATTTATCTCCCACTAACTATTTTTTTTTTAAAGGGAGAATTGACCCAAAAAAACAAAAAAGGCCCAGTATGACACAGTGCTTTTTGGTGGGACACAATGAGAGACAGATGCCACACACAGGACTGGCACGGAGGCAAACTTGCCAATATTTATCTCCCACTAACTACTTTTTTTTTTAAAGGGAGAATTGACCCAAAAAAACAAAAAAGGCCCAGTATGACACAGTGCTTTTTGGTGGGACACAATGAGAGACAGATGCCACACACAGGACTGGCACGGAGGCAAACTTGCCAATATTTATCTCCCACTAACTATTTTTTTTTTAAAGGGAGAATTGACCCAAAAAAACAAAAAAGGCCCAGTATGACACAGTGCTTTTTGGTGGGACACAATGAGAGACAGATGCCACACACAGGACTGGCACGGAGGCTAACTTGCCAATATTTATCTCCCACTAATTTTTTTTTTTTTTTTAAAGGGAGAATGTAGCCAAAAAAAAAAAAAAAATGGCCAAGTATCACACAGTGGTTTTTTAGGTGCCACACAATGAGAGAGAGATGCCACCCACAGCAATGGCACGGAGGCAGACTTGCCAATATTTATCTCCCACTATTTTTTTTTGTTTTTTAAAAGGGAAAATGTAGCCAAAAAAAAAAAAAAAAATGGCCAAGTATCACACAGTGGTTTTTTCGGTGCCACACAATGAGAGAGAGATGCCACCCACAGCAATGGCACGGAGGCAGACTTGCCAATATGTATCTCCCTGCAGTTATCTCAGAAAAGTATGGCAGGCAGCTAGAAAAAGGACTGCTGCACACAAAAGTGTGGACAAACACACAAGATAGCTGTGCAGAAAGGATGGAAATACAGGATTTGTGCTTTGAAAAAAGCAGTTGGTTTGCACAGCGTCGTATACACACAGGCACAGCAACGCAGCTATCAGGGTCAGGGAGCCTTCTAGGGCAGCCCAATGAGCGACAGCGCTGAGGAAAAAAAAAAGTAGCTTCCACTGTCCCTGCAAACAAAAGGTGGTGTTGGACAGTGGAAATCGCTACAGCACAAGCGGTTTGTGGCTTTATGTACCCTGCCTATCACTATCCCTGCTTCTGAAGAAGCGGCAGCACCTCTCCCTACGCTCAGATCAGCAGCAGTAAGATGGCGGTCGGCGGGAACGCCCCTTTATAGCCCCTGTGACGCGGCAGAAAGCAAGCCAATCACTGCAATGCCCTTCTCTAAGATGGTGGGGACTGCGATCTATGTCATCACGCTGCCCACACTCTGCGTCCACCTTCATTGGCTGAGAAATGGTGCTTTTAGCATCATTGAAATGCGACTTTGGCGCGAAAGTCGCGTACCGCATGGCCGACCCCGCACAGGGGTCGGATCGGGTTTCATGAGACGCCGACTTAGCCAAAAGTCGGCGACTTATGAAAATGAACGATCCGTTTCGCTCAACCCTACTGTAGACGTTGGCATTGGCGTTTTGCATGTACTATTTAATGAAGCTGCCAGTTGAGGACCTGTGAGGTGTCGTTTTCTCAAACTAAAGACTCTAATGTACTTATCTTGTTGCTCAGTTGTGCAGCGGGGCCTCCCACTTCTCTTTCTACTCTGGTTAGAGCCTGTTTGTGCTCTCCTCTGAAGAGAGTAGTACACACCGTTGTAGAAAATATTCAGTTTCTTGGCAGTTTCTCACATGGAATAGCCTTCATTTCTAAGAACAAGAATAGACTGTCGAGTTTCACATGAAAGTTCTTTTTTTCTGGCCATTTTGAGAGTTTAATGGAACCAACAAATGTAATGCTCCTGATTCTCAACTAGCTCAAAGGAAGGGCAGGTTTATAGGTTCTCTAATCAGCCAAACTGCTTTCAGCTGTGCTAGCATACTTGCACAAAGGTTTTCAAGGGTATTCTAACCATCCATTAGCCTTCTTACACAGTTAGCAAACACAAAGGACCATAAGAACACTGGAGTGACTGATGATTGTTGGAAATGAGCCTCTATACACCTATGAAGATATTGCATTACAAACCAGACATTTGCAGCTAGAATAGTCATTTACCACATTAACAATGTATACAGTGTATTTCTGAATCATTTATTGTTATCTTCATTGGAAAAAAAACTGTGCTTTTCTTTTAAAAAATAATGACATTTCTAAGTGACCCTAAACTTTTGAACGGTAGTGTAGATATCTGCATAATTAAGATTAAATGCTGCGTCATCACAACTCATAAATATACAAACTGTAAAACACACACACGCACACCCAAACTGTGAAACACACCCATACAAATTGTGCAACATACATACATATAAACAAACTGTGAAACACACACACACTTATGCATGTATACATACATGCAATTTGTGATACAAATATTTTAAATGGCCGATTTAGATCATTTTTGACAACTGTCAGCACCTTAACGTGATATGAATGAGCAATATTTGGAAAGGCACTAGTTTCATTTATTGGGTGCACATCAGTGGTTTGACTGATGTGCACCCAATAAATTAAACTCCACACAGCTCGCTGATTGAAGGCAATCTGTAAGCAGGTTTTTGCTTTGTAATCTGAGAGCTGCATGATGTAGGGGTTCAAACCCCATTTCCAGCAATGTATCACGTATAGGACTGCTTGGAATAGTTTGGATAGAATCCCTGTTTTCTCGGTTGTAGATGTGGGAGCGGGGGTGGGATTACATACATTAGCCTGACTGGTCTGCACATAAGACCTAGTCCTGCAGTGATAATCTCCTGCTGATAAAACCATGATTGTACTCACATTACAGCAAACAGACAAATAGGTGAAACATAGATACCATAGATGTCAATGGTAAAAAAAATAAGCATCCAGTTGCTGTCTGTTTTTTAGGCCAGACAAAAGTATTGATGTCAAACAGCTCATGAAAGGGTCCCAGGTTTTGTCTTTGCTGTGGGGCCTCCAACTACTTCACTGTTACCCTAAATTGGTACTGGCATATTTTATTCAAATCTTCCTTGAACACTTTCCTTGTATTTCACCAGATATACCTAGTTAAGTACGATCTTTGTTTCTAAACTCTCTGGAGGAGAAAGTACAACATGAATTAATCATGAGGTAATTGACTGAGCTAATTCAAGCTCTCTTCATCCCAATGCACAGCAATATTCTGCCTTTCCCCATGCTGCAGATAAATGGTACAGCGCATCGAACCCACAACTGTATTGTATTTAAAAATCTCGTTAAAAAAATTATTCCTCTAAGTTTCAATTTGCCTCAAGTAAACTTGCAAAATAGTTTCAATTTTCCATCATGGTCGTTTAGCTTTCTCACCAGTATCATGCCAACTCTGACTTCTCAGGAGCACCGCACACAATTCAGAATGTTTATATGGTGCAGAATGAAGTGCAAAGAAAAAGGTCCAAGAGCAAAATAAAGGTCTTTTTCTGTACTTTGAGCATTAATATGGCTCTAAGGCTGCCGTCACACTAGCAGTATTTGGTCAGTATTTTACCTCAGTATTTGTAAGCCAAAACCAGGAGTGGGTGATAAATGCAGAAGTGGAGCATATATTTCTATTATACTTTTCCTCTAATTGTTCCACTCCTGGTTTTGGCTTACAGATACTGATGTAAAATACTGACCAAATACTGCTAGTGTGACAGCAGCCTAATAGTGACAGAGATGAGGAGGTACCAGTCAGTTCTGGACTTGGACTGATAATCAGAGCAAAGTACTGCAGTGTGCAGGAGCTAGGCCCCTCTGACCTTTCCCGGCACCTGCGCACTGCAGTACCTTCCTCAACAGGGCTGACAAAGTACGTGCAGCGCCCCAGAGTCCTGGTCGTTGCAGTACTGTGGCTCCGCCACTAAGGGGAGCTATGGTACGTCTGATGGCACTGAAGGAGTTCATCTGACCAGGTATCACAGACACCAATACATTTCACAGCCGGGCCTCCAGGGGGAGCTAAGGGTTCTATTCATTAGGCCACTCCTCACATACTGGTAAAACTGGGGGTCAGGCAGGAAGTTAGAGAGAACGCTGACTGGGTTGGAACCAGGCAACACCTTGTGGCAGAGGGTGTTGTAGGGGAAGATTCGGTAGGGCCCCTGTCGGGGGTGGGATCCGGACAGAGGTCTGGCAACTTGAGAGAACATCACGGGACCGTGCCTGCTCAGCATAGCGGCGGTGCCCAAGGAAGGATTAGAAGCGAGATAGATTGTGCTGAGTGGGAAACGAGATCAAAGCAACAAGGAGAATACCAGTAGGCAGGGGCTGACTGGCCCAGGTGGCAAAGAGGCAAATGCCCCCCGGGCCGCTCCCCCAGCAGTTGTTCAGGGCCGGCTGCCTGGTGGTGGCTACAGCCACACAGCAAATTGTACGCAGCCATGTCTGCTGTACTGTGACGCGGCTGGCAGCAGACACAGCCGCATGACAGTTAGCGCACACGTCTGCGCTGGGGCCAGGAGCTATGCTTGGCTGTCACCTTGACGGCTGCGCAGCTACTGCTCCCTTCATGTTCTCTATACTTCCAAGTTAGGTGTTGGGCATGCGCGATGGCATCTGTTGTGAACTCTGTTTTTGGGCTCCCTCTTGTGGTCACGAGTGGTACTGTGTGAGTGCTGTCTTTGGGCTCCCTCTGGTGGCTCTTTTTGTCATTCTGCGGGTCTGTGGCTGGGATCAGCTGTCTCGTTATCTGCTAGTTGGTTTCCTATTTAGCTCACCTGGACTTTCAGTTGTTGCCTGCTGTCGATGTATTCAGTGCTATTTTGATCTCTCCTGACTACCTTCGTTATCAGTCTCTCCAAGAGAAGCTAAGTTTCTGTTTGTTCATTTTTTGCTCATCAGTGTTCAATATGTTTCTTGGTTTATTATTAGTCTTTGTCCAGCTTGCTAGTATGTGATTTCCTCGCTTGCTGGTAGCTCTAGGGGGCTGAGTTTCTCCCCTCACACCGTTAGTTGGTGTGGGGGTTCTTGAATTCTCAGCGTGGATATTTTGTATAGGGTTTTCTACTGACCGCACAGTTTCCTATCTATCTTCTGCTATCTAGTATTAGCGGGCCTCATTTGCTGAATCTGTTTCATTTCTACGTTTGTATTTTCCCCTTACCTCACCGTTATTATCTGTTGGGGGCTTTCTATATCTTTGGGGTTATTTCTC
This sequence comes from Ranitomeya variabilis, assembly GCF_051348905.1. Taxonomy (NCBI): domain Eukaryota; kingdom Metazoa; phylum Chordata; class Amphibia; order Anura; family Dendrobatidae; genus Ranitomeya; species Ranitomeya variabilis. The sequence goes on along the minus strand of NC_135232.1, from coordinate 702,911,331 downwards.
TGAGGCAAGTGAGGTCTTTGCTTTCTCTCTAGGGGTAGCTAGTTTCTCAGGCTGCGTCGAGACGTCTAGGAATTTAGGCACGTTCACCGGCTACCTTTAGTGTGTGCGGTTAGGATCAGGATTGCGGTCAGTCCAGTTACCACCTCCCTAGAGCTCGTCCTATGTTCAGTTACTTAGCTAGTCAGTTCTGTGATCCTCAGCCACCAAGGATCATAACAGGCGTCCTCACGCACACGCTGACATGACCCGGATGCTAGAAGCAGAGAGGCACTGCAGGGGAGCGACTGGTGAGGTAAGTATGAAGAACTTTTTTGTTTTCTTTATAAAATAAATTTAATGGTGTATAACTGCAAGTTATGAAGTGGGGGGTGTAAAGAGGCTGCACATGATGGAATTTGGGGGTTAAAGGAGACTGCACATGATGGAGTGAGGGGGTAAGTGGGGCTGCACATGATGAAGGTTGAGTGGGGCTGCACATGATAGTTTAGTGGATAAAGGAGACTGCACATGATGAAGTGGGGAGAGTGGGGCTGTACATGATGATGTGGGAGTAAGGGGGATTGCGCATGATGAAGGGGGAGTGGGGCTGCACATGATGAAGTGGGGGGTAAGGGGGACTGCACATGATGAATTGGGGGTTAACCCCTTAATCCCATCTGACGTACTATCCCGTCAAGGTGACCTGGGACTTAATTCCCAGTGACGGGATAGTACGTCATACGCGATTGGCCGCGCTCACGGGGAGAGCGCGGCCGATCGCGGCCGGGTGTCAGCTGCCTATCGCAGCTGACATCCGGCACGATGTGCCAGGAACGGTCACGGACCGCCCCCTTCACATTAACCCCCGGCACACCGCGATCAAACATGATCGCGGTGTACCGGCGGTATAGGGAAGCATCGCGCAGGGAGGGGGCTCCCTGTGGGCTTCCCTGAGACCCCCGGAGCAACGCGATGTGATCGCGTTGCTGCGAGGGTCTCCTACCTCCTTCCTCGCTGCAGGTCCCGGATCCAAGATGGCCGCGGCATCCGGGTCCTGCAGGGAAGGAGGTGGCTTACCGAGTGCCTGCTCAGTGCAGACGCTGGTAAGCCTGCAGCCCTGTCAGTGAGATCGGTGATCTGATAGAGTGCTGTGCACACTGTCAGATCATCGATCTGTGATGTCCCCCCCTGGGACAAAGTAAAGAAGTAAAAAAAAAAATTTTTCCACATGTGTAAACAAAAAAAAAAACCTAAATAAATAATAATAAAAAAAATATATTATTCCCATAAATACATTTCTTTATCTAAATTAAAAAAAAAAAAAACAATAAAAGTACACATATTTGGTATCGCCGCGTCCGTAACGACCCAACCTATAAAACTGCCCCACTAGTTAACCCCTTCAGTAAACACCATAAGAAAAAAAAAAAACGAGGCAAAAAACAACGCTTTATTACCATACCGCCGAACAAAAAGTGGAATAACACGCGATCAAAAAGACGGATATAAATAACCATGGTACCGCTGAAAACGTCATCTTGTACCGCAAAAAACGAGCCACCATACAGAATCATCAGCAAAAAAATTAAAAAGTTATAGTCCTGAGAATAAAGCGATACCAAAATAATTATTTTTTCTATAAAATAGTTTTTATCGTATAAAAGCGCCAAAACATAAAAAAATGATATAAATGAGGTATCGCTGTAATCGTACTGACCCGTCGAATAAAACTGCTTTATCAATTTTACCAAACGCGGAACGGTATAAACGCCTCCCCAAAAAGAGATTAATGAATAGCTGGTTTTTGGTCATTCTGCCTCACAAAAATCGGAATAAAAAGTGATCAAAAATGGTCACGTGTCCGAAAATGTTACCAATAAAAACGTCAACTCGTCCCGCAAAAAACAAGACCTCATATGACTCTGTGGACCAAAATGTGGAAAAATTATAGGTCTCAAAATGTGGAGACTCAAAAACTTTTTTGCTATAAAAAGCGTCTTTTAGTGTGTGACAGCTGCCAATCATAAAAATCCGATATAAAAAACGCTATAAAAGTAAATCCAACCCCCCTTCATCACCCCCTTAGTTAGGGAAAAATAATAAAATTAAAAAAATGTATTTATTTCCATTTTCCCATTAGGGCTAGGGTTAGGGCTAGGGTTGGGGCTAAAGTTAGGGTTAGGGCTAGGGTTGGAGGTAAAGTTAGGGTTAGGGTTGGGGCTAATGTTAGGGTTAGGGTTTGGATTACATTTACGGTTGGGATTAGGGTTGGGATTAGAATTATGGGTGTGTCAGGGCTAGGGGTGTGGTTAGGGTTACCGTTGGGATTAGGGTTAGGGGTGTGTTTGGGTTAGGGTTTCAGGTAGAATTGGGGAGTTTCCACTGTTCAGGCACATCAGGGGCTCTCCAAACGCGACATGGCGTCCGATCTCAATTCCAGCCAATTCTGCGTTGAAAAAGTAAAACAGTGCTCCTTCCCTTCCGAGCTCTCCCGTGCGTCCAAAAAGGGGTTTACCCCAACATATGGGTTATCAGCTTACTCAGAACAAATTGAACAACAACTTCTGGGGTCCAAGTTCTCTTGTTATCCTTGGGAAAATAAAAATTTGGGGGGCTAAAAATCATTTTTGTGGGAAAAAAAATATGTTTTATTTTCACGGCTCTGCGTTGTAAATTGTAGTGAAACCCTTGGGGGTTCAAAGTTCTCACAACACATCTAGATAAGTTCCTTGGGAGGTCTAGTTTCCAATATGGGGTCACTTGTGGGGAGTTTGTACTGTTTGGGTACATCAGGGGCTCTGCAAATGCAACGTGACGCCTGCAGACCAATCCATTTAAGTCTGCATTCCAAATGGCGCTCCTTCCCTTCCGAGCTCTGTCATGCGCCCAAACAGTGGTTCCCCCCCACATATGGGGTATCAGCGTACTCAGGACAAATTGGAAACAACTTTTGGGGTCTAATTTATCATGTTACCCTTGTGAAAATACAAAACTGGGGGCTAAAAAAATCATTTTTGTGAAAAAAAAAGAATTTTTATTTTCACGGCTCTGCGTTATAATCTGTAGTGAAACACTTGGTGGTTCAAAGCTCTCAAAACACATCTAGATAAGTTCCTTAGGGGGTCTACTTTCCAAAATGGTGTCACTTGTGGGGGGTTTCAATGTTTAGGCACATCAGGGGCTCTCCAAACCCAACATGGCGTCCCATCTCAATTCCAGTCAATTTTGCATTGAAAAGTCAAATGGCGCTCCTTCCCTTCTAAGCTCTGCCATGCGCCCAAACAATGGTTTACACCCACATATGGAGTATCAGCGTACTCAGGACAAATTGCACAACATTTTTTGGGGTCCAATTTCTTCTCTTACCCTTGGGAAAATAAAAAATTGGGGGCGAAAAGATCATTTTTGTGAAAAAATATGATTTTTTATTTTTACGGCTCTGCATTATAAACTTCTGTGAAGCACTTGGTGGGTCAAAGTGCTCACCACACATCTAGATAAGTTCCCTAGGTGGGCTACTTTCCAAAATGGCGTCACTTGTGGGTGGTTTCAATGTTTAGGCACATCAGGGGCTCTCCAAACGCAACATGGTGTCCCATCTCAATTCCAGTCAATTTTGCATTGAAAAGTCAAATGGCGCTCCTTTCCTTCCGAGCTCTGCCATGCGCCCAAACAGTGGTTTACCCCCACATATGGGGTATCAGCGTACTCAGGACAAATTGTTCAACAACTTTTGGGGTCCATTTTCTCCTGTTACCCTTGGTAAAATAAAACAAATTGGAGCTGAAATAAATTTTGTGTGAAAAAAGTTAAATGTTCATTTTTATTTAAACATTCCAAAAATTCCTGTGAAACACCTGAAGGGTTAATAAACTTCTTGAATGTGGTTTTGAGCACCTTGAGGGGTGCATTTTTTAGAATGGTGTCACACTTGGGTATTTTCTATCATATAGACCCCTCAAAATGACTTCAAATGAGATGTGGTCCCTAAAAAAAAATGGTGTTGTAAAAATGAGAAATTTCTGGTCAACTTTTAACCCTTATAACTCCCTAAGAAAAAAAAATTTTGGTTCCAAAATTGTGCTGATGTAAAGTAGACATGTGGGAAATGTTACTTATTAAGTATTTTGTGTAACATATCTCTGTTCTGTGATTTAAGGGCATAAAAATTCAAAGTTGGAAAATTGCAAAATTTTAAAAATTTTCGCCAAATGTCCATTTTTTTACAAATAAACGCAAGTTATATCGAATAAATTTTACCACTATCATGAAGTAGAATATGTCACGAGAAAACAATGTCAGAATAGCCAAGATCCGTTAAAGCATTCCAGAGTTATAACCTCATAAAGGGACAGTGGTCAGAATTGTAAAAATTGGCCCGGTCATTAACGTGCAAACCACCCTCGGGGCTTAAGGGGTTAAAGGGGACTGCACATGATGAAGTGGGGGGGTAAGGTGATCTGCACATGAAGTGGGGGGTAATGGGGACTGCACATGATAAAGTGGAGTATAAGATGGACTGCACATGAAGTGGGGGGTAAGGGTGACTGAAAATGATGAAGTGGGGGGTAAGGGGACAGCACATGATGAAGTGGGGGGTAAGGGGACTGCACATGATGAAGTGGGAGAAGGGGACTGCAGGACTGCACATGATGAAGTGTGTCTGATGGGGGACTGCTCATGATGAAATGGAAGGGGAATAGGGGGCTGCAAATGATGAAGGGGCACTGCAGATGAAGTGAGGGGGTGATAGGAGACTGCAATGAATGAAGTAAGGGGACTTCAAATTAAAGTGGGGGAACTGCAAAATTATAAATTCAGTGTAAGGGACAGGGGACAGCAATTTAATTGAAGGTGGGGAGAGCAAATTATCAATTGAAGAGGGGGTGGGGAGAGCAAATGATGATCTAGGGGAAGAACAAATAATTAATTTTAAGGGTGGGGGAGTAAATGATGTATTGAATGTAGGGTAGAGCAGTTGATAATGAATAGTGGGTGAGAGAGAAAGACATGACAATGAATTGGGGCGGGAGGGGCATGTAACTATAATGAATCGGGGTTAGGGTTAGAGTGGTAGGTACATAGTGGGGGGCGTTGAGGATGAAGTGACTGGTAATGAATTGGGGGAAAGAGTACAGGTGCTAATTAATTTATATATTAAATGGGGAAAGTGGTTATTTATAGTTAGCGGGTGCACAGTGGTGGATTATAATTTATATTTGGAATGGTCGGTTAATAATAATAAGTATGATAATTTTATTTCTATAGTGTCAACACTTTACATTTTAGAGGGGACTTGTGTCATGTTCCCAATGGCAGGGAATTAAACACATAACACGGACAAAAACAGGACGAGCTCTAGGGTGATGGAACCTGAGCTGACCGCGATCCTGAACCTCAACACTCAACTAACAGCAGCCGGGGAACGTTCCTGAGGGGACTCTAGACATCTCGCGCCAGCCGGAGATCTAGCTACCCCTATCAGGAGAATCACAGACCTATCTTGCCTCCAGAGAAATATTCCCACAGAAATAGCAGCCCCCCACATATAATGACGGTGAAATGAGAGGAAGGCACAAACGTAGTTATGAAAACAGATTCAGCAAAATGAGGCCCGCTTAAGCTAGATAGCAGAGGATACAAAAGGTGAACTGCGCGGTCAGCTTAAAACCCTTCAAAATACCATCCTGAAATTACTTGAACTCATGTGCCAACTCATGGTACATGAGTGGTAATTTCAGCCCACTAGAGCACCCAGCAGCAGAGAATTACATATCTGCAAGCTGGACTAAAAACATGAAAGCAAACATGAAACAGGGAAATCCAGACTTAGCTTGTCTTGAAGGCCTAGGAGCAGGTAGCAAAGGTAACAGAGACACACTGATACATTGATAGCCGGCAAGGGAATGACAGGAAAGCCAGGTTAAATAGGAAACACCCAGCCTCTGATGGACAGGTGGAAACCAGAGACCGCAACCCACCAAAGTCACCCAGTACCAGCCGTAACCACCAGAGGGAGCCCAAAAACAGAATCCACAACAGACTTGTACAGACAATGGACATTAAGCATAACAATAAACACATAGATCAACAGATACCAAAAGGAATGAGGGCCCTGCTCGCAAGCTTACAATCTATGAGTTTGCGTAATAACCAATTATATATTGTTTGTGGGTGCACCTCTGTATTCAGATGTCTAGTGTACACCATGTTCTAAATTATTATGCAAATTGGATTTAAGTGTCATAAAGATTTAATTGTTTTGTTTTTCAAATAAACTCGTGGATGGTATTGTGTCTCAGGGCTCAATGGATCACTGAAATCAATCTTAAACACATGTGATTGTTAGTTTTCCAGGTGATTCTAATTAAAGAAAAACTACTTAAAAATGATGTTCCACATTATAAAGCAGACCACAGGTTTCAAGCAATATGGGAAATAAAAAGGATCTCTCTGCTGCTGAAAAGCATTAAATAGTGCAATGCCTTGGTCAAAAGCATGAAAACATTAGATATTTCACGAAAACTTAAGAGTGATCATCATACTGTGAAGAGATTTGTGACTGAAACAGAGCACAGACAGAGTTCATGCAGATAAAGGCATAATGAGGAAGATTTCTGCCAGACAAATTCATTAGATAAAGAGAGCAGCTGCCAAAATACCATTACAAAGCAGCAAACAGTTATTTGAAGCTGCTGGTGCCTCTGGAGTCCCTCGAACCTCAAGGTGTAGGATCCTTCAAAGGCTTGCTGTGATGCATAAACCTACTATTCGGCCACCCCTAAACAGTGTTCACAAGCAGAAACGGTTGCAGTGGGCCCAGACATGCATGAAGACTGATTTCCAAACAGTCTTGTTTACTGATGTGTGTCGAGCAACCCTGGGGGGTCCAGATGCATGGAGTAGTGGATGGTTGGTGGATGGCCATCATGTCCCAACAAGGCTGCAACGTCAGCAAGGAGATGGAGGAGTAATGTTTTGGGCTGGAATCATGGGGAAACAGCTGGAAGGGCCCTTTAAGGTGTGAAAATTACCTCGGCAAAGTATATAGAGTTTCTGACTGACAACTTTCTTCCATGGCATAAAAATCAGAATTGTACCTTCAGGAGCAAAATCATCTTCATGCATCTCAATGCACCATCTCATGCTGCAAAGAATATCTCTGAGTCATTGGCTGCTATGGGCATAAAAGGAGATAAACTCATGGTATTGCCACCATCTTCCCCTGACCTCAACCCTATAGAGAACCTTTGGAGTATCATCAAGCAAAAGATCTATGAGGGTGGAAGGCAGTTCACATCAAAACAGCAGCTCTGGGAGGCTATTCTGACTTCATGCAAAGAAATACAAGCAGAAACTCTCCAAAAACTCACAAGTTCAATGGAGGCGAGAACTGTGAAGGTGATAACAAAGAAGGGTTCCTATGGTAACATGTGACTTGGCCTGTTAGGATGTTTTGGAGTTAAATAGCTTTTCTGTTCAGTGAATGTGACCTCCTAATGCTGCAAATTCCACAAATGAGCATTTTCAGTTCTTTAAAACAGATCAAATGTTTAGAAATTCTACTGTGCCTAATAATTTGGAACAGTGCATTTTGAGTTTTTATTCATTTTGGAGATTATATTGTTATCATTGGGAGGTTTCTCCAATAAAATTCGATGTATACTCTAACGGGTGATGACTTTTATTAGACTGACTGTCATTTGCACCGACCATTTAGGAAAATCCGAGAAAAATATATTTTGCATAATAATTTGGAACATGGTGTAGAAGAAAGGGAAAAAGTGGGGAATGTGGTCTGGAAGCCGTGCTCTAGGCAACTGTGTTATTTTATGCAGAGACGAGTCCTGACTGGAAGAAGTGATGGCAGTCTGTGCTGGATGAAAATGAAAAGCAAAGATGAAGGACTTCAGCTAGAGACATCACTAGTGAGTCAGTGTATTACCTGTACACTGGCACTATACACTGTATACTATATACAAAGCTCCTGTGTATAATGTCACTGGCAGTGGTGATCACTGTATTACCTGTACACTGACACCTTATACAGATCTCCTGTGTATAATGTCACCAGTGATCACTGTAGTATCTTTACACTGACCGTAAATACAGAGTTCCTGTATAAAAATGGCACTTAGTGTTGTGCTTTTTAAAAAAATTAATGATCAGCATTGTAGTATACTAACAAGTACCAACCACCAGAGTTGGAGACCAAATACCAAGGAATTAATGGCAAGGATATATATTTACAATTACTTTATGATCACCCCCTGACGAAGGATTCTAAATCCGAAACGTGCGTTGGGGTGCGCATTGTTTGGATCCTCGTGACGCCATATAAGGTACAGGTACTCCCATATATTTCGGGACTATTGGATTTTTGCACTCAGCACTTTACTCAGTTCAGCTCTTTTGCACATTGCACATAGCACTGCTGCACAGGTTTATAACCCACGTGTTTTGCTGTGGGGAATTTATCTTAAGTTCAACATTTTAATAATTTTTCTTGCACTGTCTATTTTATCAATTTTTTTCTATCACCTGTGTTACACAACAATTCATAGTCCTGAATAAGAGCCCTGAGATTAACCCTTCCCTATGTGGTACACCTTATGCCTATTTTTTGCATATACTGGTGATTAATTTATTTATATATCTGTCACCTATTATATTGCTTTTATATTTTCCAACATGTGCACATGAAATATGCTATTACCAGCTTTAATAAAGTAATTTTAAATATATATCCTTGCCATTAATTCCTTGGTATTTGGTCTCAAACTCTGGTGGTTGGTACTTGTTAGTTATGTGAGTGGTTCCCACTCAAATTCATTTGTTTGCACGAGGATTCTCTTTCAGAGGAATTATTCTTTTTACACATATATCTATATTTGTAAGGATACATAAAAAAAATGTCACTCCCTTAAGTGTTAACAAATTTCTTGCCATTGTAGTATACTAGTAGTAAAAGTTGTACACTCCCTGACAGAAGTAATGTCGCTTATCCATGTTATGTAAATAAAAGCTTATCACCTGATGTTAAATTCATCCATTGGTTGTATAAATTATTCTTTTGAAAGCTGAAACCTTCCAAAATGTGGTTTAGGTTAAGAAAATAAATTGACATCAATGCAGAAATATTGATCAGTTAATGGACACAGAATGGTCAGGTTTTAGCAAGACAAAAGTTTTGTCGCCTGGTCATATAATGACCCAATCCTAGTTTACATCCTTACCTGTGTTCAGTAAATGATCAGTTATTTAGTGTGTGTATAAGAAGAAACCTAGCACCCCAGACCTTCACTTGAACTGCAACTTGAGCTCTTGACAACATGCCAAAAATCCACCCTGCAACCAAAGCCTGGATTATCAAGAGGCTGAAGACCAGATCCACTGCAGAGGTGGCGGGCACCTTTAATGTGTCTCAGCGTCAAGAACAAAGAATTAAAAAAAAGATTTGAAGAGACTGGAGAATTACACCACAGCTGCCAGAAACACTGCAGGAGACTTACTGGAGCCAGTATGGATCCAAAATACACCCAGAATACAGTTAAATTTGGTGGTTGAAAGATCATGGTCTGGGGTTAATTCAGTATGGGGGTGTGCGAAACATTTGCAAGGTGGAAGGCAATATCAATAGCCTAAAATATCAAGAAGTATTAGCTACCGCTTATATTCCAAATCATAAAAGAGGTCAAATTCTGCAGCAGGATGGTGCTCCATCTCCATACATCCACCTCTACAACAAAGTTCCTCCAGGCAAAAAGATCAAGGTGCTCAAGGACTGGCCAGCCCAGTCACCAGACATGAACATCATTGAGCATGTTTGGGGAAGGATGAACGAGGAAGCTTGGAAGACAAAACCAGAGAATCTAGATGAGCACCACAACCTCATTCACCAATGTTATGCAACATATATTTGTATTTTAAGTTAATTATTTGTCTGTGGGCAACACAAAATTTGTCTTGCCAAAATCTGACCATTCTGTGTCCATTAACTGATCAATATTTCTGCTTTGATAATTTATTTTCTTAACCTAAATCACATTTTGGAGGGTTCCAGCTTTCAAAATAATAACTTATACAACCAATGGATGAATTTAACATCAGGTTATAAGCTTTTATTTACATAACATGGATAAGCGACATAACTTCTGTCAGGGAGTGTATGGTGGCATCATTGGTCTTTGTATAGAATGTAGTTTCATGTAGAGGTAATGGTGATATTATAATATTATGTATTCTCTGTGTAGTGGAGATATTACTAGGCACTGTATAGCTGTATTGTTGTGTGTATGTTTCTAAGTAAGCTCCGTTATGGCACCATATCTAAGCAGTAAGCTTGGTTCTGGTACTCTATCAATGTAGTAATCTAGATTATGGTACTGTATGTATGTCGTAATCTCAGTTCTGCTCCAGTTTCTATGTAGCAGACTTGGTTCCATGTAGTAGACTTATTAAGCTCGGTTCTGCTCCCTTATCTCTGTAGTAAGCTCGGTTCTGCTCCCTTATCTCTCTAGTAAGCTCGGTTCTGCTCCCTTATCTCTGTAGTATGCTAGGTTCTGCTCCCATATCTCTGTAGTAAGTTTGGTTCTGCTCCCATATCTCTGCAGTAAGCTCGGTTTTGCTCCCATATCTCTGTAGTAAGCTTGGTTCTGCTCCCATATCTTTGCAGTAAGCTCGGTTCTGCGTCCATATCTCTGTAGTAAGCTCGGTTCTGTTCCCATATCTCTGTAGTAAGCTCGTTTCTGCTTCCTTATCTCTGTAGTAAGCTCGTTTCTGCTCCCATATCTCTGTAGTAAGCTCGGTTCTGTTCCCCATATCTCTGTAGTAAGCTTGGTTCTGCTCCCTTATCTCTGTAGTAAGCTCGTTTCTGCTGACATATCTCTGTAGTAAGCCCCATTCCGCTCCCATATCTCTGCAGTAAGCTTGGTTCTGCTCCCATATCCTTGCTGTTAGCTTGGTTCTGCTCCCATATCTCTGTAGTAAGCTCGGTTCTGCTCCCATATCTTTGCAGTAAGCTCGGTTCGGCTCCCATATCTCTGAATCTAGTAAGTTCGGTTCTGCTCCCATATCTCTATAATAAGCTCTGTTCTGCTCCCATATTTCTGTAGTAAGCTCTGTTCTGCTCACACATCTCTGTAGTAAGCTCCGTTCTGTTCCCATATCTCTGGAGTAATCTCGATTCTTCTCCCATATCTATGCAGCAAGCTCCGTTCAGTTCCCATATCTGTGTACCAGCCTGTTTTTAAAGCCTGTTATCTCTGCTACTTTAATGCAGTGGCCAGATATAAGCAGGGAAAAGGAGGGCCACTGCAACTCGAGGGCCACTGCCTTGTGATTGCCCCCCAGGCTGAAAATTGCCAGCCAGCCCCTGCCAGTAGGAGTCGTGCTGTGAGACCGAGGCAACATCCTACTGAGGCGCACAACCGGCGGCCGGAACGCCGAGGAAGTATTCATACATCTAGCTTCAAGCAATACTTCAAACCAACGGCAGGACAGTCAGTCATAGGCGGGCTGTCTCACCTAAATCACCTACGAAGACATAGGGGGCAACTTGTGGAGAGGGGCGACTCTAGGGTCCTGGAAGAGCTCCGAGCCTACCCGTCATACGGGTGCCGTCCTAACCGTAACATCAGGGAGGGACGGAAGATTAGCAGGACATCATCTAATTGAGTTGTGAGGGAACACGAGAAACAGACACAACAGTTGTGGGGACTATCCCGTAAGCACAGCAGGGGAGGACTACAACACATAGCGCTAGCAGGAAGGCACAGATTTCCACCTGCAAGGAGAACTCTGGAGGTGCCATTGGACCGGCCAGACTTGCGCAGCCTGGTGAACCGTATTCGGGACTGAGGACCCAGAGACCTTCAGTAAAGAGGTAAAGAGACTGCAACCTGGTGTCCTCGTTATTTACTGCACCGCACCACCACCACTATCCACATCTATTACTGTACGCCCCTCAGCAGGGTCACGGACCGGGTCTAGCCACCGTGACAACCCCAGAGCAGAGACTCAGAGGCCCGGTACCGGGTACCCCTCGGCCCTGCGGCAGTGGGGGCGCTACAACTTGGCGTCACGCACAGGATCTACTTAAGCCTGAAGAATCAGGTCATGTGTGCCTTGGAACTGTGATTTATTATACTTGGACTGTACTTTGTTGCAAAGACTGTGCTGCGCCATTTACCGCCAAAATCCGCCGCCATTGCAGCGCTGAGGAGAGCGCAGGAAGAGAAGAGGGGCATGGAGTAGGCGTAGACAAGCTGAAGAGCGCGAAGGACAATGGCCGCCCAGTCTAAATATTGTTGCATCCTAAGGGCGGGCCCGTCAACAATGGAGATCCGCCTCTTGATCTTCTATGGCGGGCGGAGACCGAAGAAACGAAACTATGACTCAGATGAGGTGGGACTGGAGACTGGAGAAGGCCTGCAGAAGAGGATGGCCCCGCATCGACCCCCGTCACCGGAGGATTATTCGGATATGCCCCTGCTGGAGGATCTGGATCCGTGGGAGCTGTCGATGGGGCACCCTTTGCCTGCGCAGTCCCCAGCCAGTGTGCCTCCCCCAGGGGAAAGGAGTGACGCTGGAGGAGTCACCCCAGGTAGGGGTACTGAGTGCCGCGACCCCCAGGGAGATCGCCTCACCTCTGCACCAGACCCGATCGCCGCTGCGGCCACTGGCGCTCCAGCATTCCTGCCGCCTGCTCCCAAAGAACCGGGGGGGGCAGACATGGGGCCCTTCCCTTGGGGAGAGTACAGGAATCACCTGGTTGCGGAGTTCCAGCGGGAAGTGGAGCGGGAGGCGCGTGGTGAGCTGCTGGAGGGCTCCCTGCCGAAGTGGGGCGTCGTGATTGTTTACCTGCCCCAGACAGGAAAGGGCTTCGTGCAGGAGATCGGGACAGCCCTGAGAGCCCGCATCACCCGGGATGAAGTGGAGCCCTGCCTGTGCGGAGACGGCGCCAAGTCCTTCCTGAAGCCGGGGGATGTGGTCACATACCGCCGGCACCTAAAGGGGAGCAGCTGGTGGGCCCGGGATATGCAGCGCTGCACCGCCGTTCTGGCGGTATCCCGAACTGAGGGGGAGGAGCTCGCCGCTGAAGCCGCTGCTGCCGCCGCCGCTGCTGCCAGCATCATCCATCGACCCACACAGACCCTCATTGCGGCGCACGACCTGATCGTGCAGAAGACCCAAACCCACGGGGTACACCTGGCCGCGGGAGTGGACTTGGAGTTCAGCCTATCCGGGCCGCAGAAGGCCACCTGCCAGGTAAAGCCTCGGTGGGGGCTGCCAGAAACCGAGTAGTGAATAAGTTTTAACGACTGTAAATAAGTTAACTGTTTTCACTGTGTTGCTGCTAAACCCGTCCAGGGTTAACTCGTACGGGGTTAGTCAGTGAGTCCTCTTAGGAGCCATGTAAGGATGGCTCAGTGATTTCAAACCGAAAGTAAATGTTATGTTCTATACTGTGTATAGTAGTTGAAAAGGCAGAAGGCCCGGGCTGAAAGGGGCGGTCCTGTAAAGAAAGGAGAGGCAGTAGGCCTGGAGCAGTTAGGACAGGCGGTCCTGCAGATTTAACGAAGGAGAATGAAAGAGAAAGAGTTAATTAATATTATAATGTTCAGAATAATTCTTTAGTGGGTTGGCCCGCACGCCCTTGAAGAAGAAGTCAGTTTCATAATGTTTTATAAGTAAAGTCTTTAGTGGATAGGGAGTATACGTCCTTAAAGGCAATGTCAACTTGTTATTCAAAAGTTTGCACTGAGTAGAATACCCGGTTGGGTAACAGGAGTTATTTATAGCCTGTAATTTATAATGTTTAACCATGTTTGTAACGTTCAAGTGTCCTCACCTCCCATAAAGGGAAGCTCTGTTCAAGCTTACTTATTGTTATTGCATTTTCAAAATTGTATGTCTTTTTGCTAACCTGTATTGTTGTTTTCTTCCCAGTCCAGGAGTACTGGATTTAACCGGGGGGGAGTGCAGCGCCCCAGAGTCCTGGTCGTTGCAGTACTGTGGCTCTGCCACTAAGGGGAGCTATGGTACGTCTGATGGCACTGAAGGAGTTCATCTGACCAGGTATCACAGACACCAATACATTTCACAGCCGGGCCTCCAGGGGGAGCTAAGGGTTCTATTCATTAGGCCACTCCTCACATACTGGTAAAACTGGGGGTCAGGCAGGAAGTTAGAGAGAACGCTGACTGGGTTGGAACCAGGCAACACCTTGTGGCAGAGGGTGTTGTAGGGGAAGATTCGGTAGGGCCCCTGTCGTGGGTGGGATCCGGACAGAGGTCTGGCAACTTGAGAGAACGTCACGGGACCGTGCCTGCTCAGCATAGCGGCGGTGCCCAAGGAAGGATTAGAAGCGAGATAGATTGTGCTGAGTGGGAAACGAGATCAAAGCAACAAGGAGAATACCAGTAGGAGTCGTGCTGTGAGACCGAGGCAACATCCTACTGAGGCGCACAACCGGCGGCCGGAACGCCGAGGAAGTATTCATACATCTAGCTTCAAGCAATACTTCAAACCAACGGCAGGACAGTCAGTCATAGGCGGGCTGTCTCACCTAAATCACCTACGAAGACATAGGGGGCAACTTGTGGAGAGGGGCGACTCTAGGGTCCTGGAAGAGCTCCGAGCCTACCCGTCATACGGGTGCCGTCCTAACCGTAACATCAGCGAGGGACGGAAGATTAGCAGGACATCATCTAATCGAGTTGTGAGGGAACACGAGAAACAGACACAACAGTTGTGGGGACTATCCCGTAAGCACAGCAGGGGAGGACCACAACACATAGCGCTAGCAGGAAGGCACAGATTTCCACCTGCAAGGAGAACTCTGGAGGTGCCATTGGACCGGCCAGACTTGCGCAGCCTGGTGAACCGTATTCCGGACTGAGGACCCAGAGACCTTCAGTAAAGAGGTAAAGAGACTGCAACCTGGTGTCCTCGTTATTTACTGCACCGCACCACCACCACTATCCACATCTATTACTGTACGCCCCTCAGCAGGGTCACGGACCGGGTCTAGCCACCATGACAACCCCAGAGCAGAGACTCAGAGGCCCGGTACCGGGTACCCCTCGGCCCTGCGGCAGTGGGGGCGCTACATACGCTTGCACAAGTGCCGTGGCAGGAAGAAAAGAAGACAACATCTTATGAAGATGGGAGGCCCCGGACCGCACCGGACCACCCCTGGGTGAGTACAATATAACCTGTTTTTCTTATCTTTCAGGTGACATCGGGGGCTTATCTACAGCATTACAGAATGCTGTAGATAAGCCCCTGATGCCGGTGGCCGCAGTTTATAGGCCAATTTTGGGGTGACAGATTCCCTTTAAATAGGAGTGTATCTTTCATGCAACCTTTTCTGTACAGTTTGTAGGTGAGAACATTAAGGGAGTTCCATAGGTGAACAATGACTTAGTCTTTCATAGTTGGGAGATACAGCATTTTATGACTGCGCCTATGCCCTGTCACCCCGCTGGCAATTTTTGGTTTTGGAAGGGGGAATCATAGCTAAGACTTCTTCAATGCCTTCCCTAGTTGCAGGAGGACCTAACGTCACTACATATTATTTATACACTCAGCCCATCCTCCCACATTGTTAAAGGGGTTTTCCACCCAGTTCACATTGTTAGTCAGCAGTGCAGCTTGCTGAATACTAACAGAGTGTAATGTTGGGATTCGGCTTTACCAGGCGGTGCAGGCAGTTGTTACGTAACAATAACTTTGTGATTTGCCAAACACATTCTCATTACTTCTCCTCCAATCCTCTTACTTTTCTATTGATGGAAGCAGATGAGAACTTGCTTAGCACAGCGAGGGCTCATTCACACTGGTGTATAATATGGCCAAGTGCTGTGTGATGTTCTAGCAGATAGCACTCAGCCCAATGTTATACTATGGGGAAAAGCAAATCTGCGTTGTTCTCTTCAGTCCAAATAGGCCTGAAATTTGCACCATGCTGCGTGTGACTACGGAATTTGGATCACCCATACAAGTCTATGGGAGCATGTGACACATCGGACTCTGATGTCATTCAACTACAGTCTAATTTAAGCTGACATAGACAATGGAGAAGGTGGCAATATTAAGTTCTCCTCCGCACCTGTGATACCATGCTCTTATGCGAGAGAATCAGATCACAGTAAACTGACACTGATCAGACTCGGATCAGAGTGTGACCAAAGTCATTACCATAATCCATCCGATTCTCTGGCAATCAGCAATCATGAGAACAGGCCCATAATGTTATCACCACAAAGAAATTTAAGCAGTTGTCGCCCTACTAAAAACAGCCAGTCCTCCACCAGGAGCTTATTTGGCCTAAAAGATCTGATTTATATAGGGACTGCTTGTCCAGTACTTACAGAAATCATATGTTCTTGGCCAAATAAGCTCCTCGTGCAAAACCGGTTGGAGGACTGTCCATTTTAGTAGGTAGAAGACGTAATTATCATCAGTACCAAAAGTCAGCGATGAGCCAGTTCTGTACCAGAGTACACGAGTATTTAAAGGGGTTGCCCACTACTTTAACACTGACAACCGATCCTTAGGACAGCTGATCAATGTCTGATCGGCGTTGGTGCTACACTTGGCACCTCCGCAAGTCAGCTGTTCTCAGTGCCGGACATAACTGCTCAGTTACAGAACTGCACAGCAAAGCTCAATCTACTGTATAGTGGCCACAACCGGGTTCTGCACATCCACCCCTTATTGATTTGAATAGGTCACGAATGTGCAGTAGGCGACCGTGGCCAGTATATAGTAGACCGCTTTGCCGTAACTGAGCAGTTCCTGCCGGCACCGAGAACAGCTAATCGGCAGAGATGCCGGGTGTCACACCCACACAGATCAGGCATTGATGAGCTAAAGACCCCAGCCAGCGGGCTCCTAGAGACTACTCAGCCCACGGACAACAGAGGGACGACAAGTGCCGCTGTTTCTCGGCGCCTATGTTGGAGAAGATTATAAACATAAGGGTGAATGACCTTGGGAAGATCAAAACATCCAACACCGCGGAGACACTGCCCCCATCCCTAATGGGAAATATGCAAATGCATGTAGAAAAGCCGCGGAGACACCATCATGTGTTTCTCAACACACTCTTAGCACTGCTCCTAATAGCCAGTTTCCTACTCCACACTGATGAGGGGCAAATACCCCGAAACAGCTGTCTGTGGATGGATACCATGTTTTGGCATAGGTGGTTTTCCTTTATTGGATGCTGCCCTTCCTGTGGTTGATCCTTCCCGGTGAAAGACCTGGCTATTCATTGCTTGCGTTGAGAAACACGTGATGGTGTCTCCGTGGCTTTTCTACATGCATATGTTGGAGAAGATGACGCTTCAAGCAAGTCCTCATCAGACTGATAAGTGTTCTTTTTCTCAAGAAATCCTACTTAATTCTGTTACACTGTTTGACTCCCATATTTTGCACCATTATCTTTTCATTTCATATTCTACTGTTTTCTCCCTGTGAGGAGAATATTGTCCCTGTTAATAAATTCCTCCAATGAATGGAGCTGAGATGCAATTCCACACCCAACCTATGGAAAAGGGTGGCACTGTTTTCGGACACAAATGAACATTTTTTCTCATCTTCGACCACAGCTTCAAATTCCTTTTGTGTTTGTTCCAAGCACGCATGTATCACTTAGAAGCCAGTGCAATTTCTAAGACTTTGTACACTCTGTATAACCCTGAGCTCTATCACCATCTCCTAGTTATGTTTGCAAAGAAATGACCCCCAAATTATACATTGCTATTTTCTTTAGGAGCTCATCTACATATTGGTATAAAATCCTGGCTATTCTATCATGTGTAACTAATTTTGCATTATATATTGCTGCATTTCATTGCAATAATGGCTGGCTTAAATATGATAATACAATTATGCAAATGTATCCAATGTGCCATTAGCTCAGATATGAAATCCTTTTCTCCCTCAGAAACTACAATAATTAGTTTCATTAGTTTCCATCATTTTCATGCTTTGTAGAAACCTACCCCTTTTTTTTCCCTTTTCTGGCATTTCCATTTGCAAGTCTTTATAGCGATGTTAGTGGCCAATTAGCTTTTTGGATCCTGTGAGTTTTAATGTTTTCTACTTTTACATTCCTATTTGTCCTGTGGGAAGAAACAGACACAATTACATGACCGTTTGGCTCGTGTTCAGACTCTTCTATACCATTTGGGCTAACAGATTTGTGGCTTAATAGAGCCTCTGTTAAGAATAGTGTTGGTGTATGAACAAATCAGTTTAAATGGTGGAAAATGTGACAACCTTTTTCCTGGATCAGAACTGGTACAGTTGTCACTTCCCCCACTTCTCTCAGTAGTGTCGGTGAAGAACCCGCTATAGAAGCAGGGCAAATGATTGCCATGTGAATTCTGGTAGAAGGATGTCCGGCACCATAATCTCCATTAGAAGGAGCTTAATGACTTCAATACTAGTTATAAACATCTAAATGGGAGTTAAGTGCCCCCTAGTGGTGGATACAGGCAGCCAAAATAATATATTTTATTAAAAGAGATTGTGCAATTAATTGTGCAGACCACCCATAGACTTTAACCATCTGGGTGGACTTCGCTCTGCAGTGACATTCTAAAATGTCACTGCAGAGTTGAACAGCTGCACGCAATTGTGATTCAGCAGTAAGGAGGAAGAAATGGTTTATTACCTTCTCTGCCTTCTCTATCTCTGTATACACATTGCTATGGAACATATATACATTTACAATGCTAGGAAGCACTAATGGCGCTTCCTCCTCCAGACCCAGCGGCTTTGTGACAGTTGGGTGTAGGGAGGAATCAGGTCCTGCTGGGTTCCAGGAGACCCAGTCAGCTCTGCTATGCAGCAAGGAGGCTACATTTCTGCTGTAAGTGGGAATAACATACCAGCCCCAAATACAGGAGAAGTCAGACAATTTTGTTTTTATGATATTATTGGGGCACATTATGTGAAATAAATAAAACAATAAATTTATCAATGTGAAGATCTGAGATTGTGGGTTGAAATAATCACATAGGCAGGTTAACGATGCAACAATTTTTAAATTCCTTACGACCATAGTTTTACAAAAACTTCAGGTAGATAGCCAAAATACATTGCCCCCAATCCACATGATCCCCTCCCTGGGGCTAGTAGTCCCACTGCCCCTGTACCAGGCGATACTCACTGTCTCCCAACTTTTGGTTGGCCCACAAATTTCATATCACCCGCCTGCATATTATATAGTCACAGCCCATTTTCCTTCAGAAGACAACTGAAGTCCATGTATCCAGCAGCAACAGTCCTTACGAAAGTTCCCCCAATCCAGACAACAGATCCCTCAACCATAGCCTAGCCGGCAAACGATCTTCAAAATCCATAGGCCATTCATCCATGGGCACCAGGATCTCAGCCATCGATCCTCACCCCTCGACGTCTCTCTATCAACTCCTCACTAAGCACTTGGCATATTGTCCTCCTTTCCTGGGATCAGCCCCCTTAATGGTCAGAAGTGTTCACACCCTCCCCCAAAGCTAACAGTGAATTGGTGGAAGTAAAATGGGTATGGAAAGTATTCATACCCCTTTAAATGTTTCAATCTTTGTTTCATTGCAGCCATTGAGTAAATGAAAAAAAGTTAATTTTTTTCACGTTAATGTACACTCTGCACCCCATCTTGACTGAAAAAAAACAGAAATGTAGAAATTTTTTGCAAATTTATTAAAAAAGAAAAACTGAAATATCACATGGTCATAAGTATTCAAACCCTTTGCTCAGTATTGAGTAGAAGAAAATGTTTCACACCTGTATTTGTGTATCCTCTGCCATTCTTCCTTGCAGATCTTCTCCAGTTCTGTCAGGTTGGATGGTGAACGTTGGTGGACAGCCATTTTCAGGTCTCTCCAGAGATGCTCAATTGGGTTTAGGTCAGGGCTCTGGCTGGGCCAGTCAAGAATGGTCACAGAGTTGTTCTGAAGCCACTCCTTTGTTATTTTAGCTGTGTGCTTAGGGTCATTCTCTTGTTGGAAAGTGAACCTTTGGCCAAGTCTGAGGTCCAGAGCACTCTGGAAAAGGTTTTCATCCAGAAAACCTCTGTACATGTTTCTTTTAATGACAATCAGTCGTCCTGTCTCTGCAGCTGAAAAACATCCCCATAGCATGATCCTGCCACCACCATGTTTCACTGTTAGGATTGTACTGGGCAGGTGATGAACAGTGCCTGGATTTCTCCTCACATACCTCTTAGAATTATCACCAAAAAGGTCTATCTTTGTCTCATCAGACCAGAGAATCTGATTTCTCATAGTCTGGGAGTCCTTCATGTGTTTTTTAGCAAACTCTATGCGGGCTTTCATATGTCTTGCACTGAGGAGAGGCTATTGTCAGCCACTCTGCCATAAAGGCCTGACTGGTGGAGGGCTGCAGTGATAGTTGACTTTGTGGAAATTTATCCCTTCTCCCAAATGCATCTCTGGAGCTCAGCCACAGTGATCTTGGGGTTCCTCTTTACCTCTCTCACCAAGGCTCTTCTCCCACGATTGCTCAGTTTGGCTGGACAGCCAGGTCTAGGAAGACTTCTGGTGGTTCCAAACTTCTTCCATTTAAGGATTATGGAGGCCACTGTGCTCTTAGGAACCTTGAGTACTGCAGAAATTCTGTTGTAACCTTGGCCAGATGTGTGCCTTGCCACAATTCTGTCTCTGAGCTCCTTGGCCAGTTCCTTTGACCTCATGATTCTCATTTGGTCTGACATGCACTGTGAGCTGTGAGGTCTCATATATACAGGTGTGTGCCTTTCCAAATCAAGTCCTATCAGTTTAATTGAACACAGCTGACCTCCAAAGAAGGAGTAGAACCATCTCAAGGAGGATCACAAGGAAATGGACAGCATGTGACTTAAATATGAGTGTCTGAGCAAAGGGTTGGACTACTTATGACCATGTGATATTTCAGATTTTCTTTTTTATTAAATTTGCAAAAATTTCAGCATTTCTGCTTTTTTTCAGTCAAGATAAGGTGCAGACTGTACATTAATGTGAAAAAAATGAACTTTTTTTTAAATTTACCAAATGGCTGCAATGAAAAGACTGAAAAATTTTAAGGGGTCTGAATACTTTCTGTACTCACGGTATGTTCCTTAGGATGAACCCATCTCCTGGGACTACATATGAGACCCCCTATGATGACTCCTCTAATGGGTCTACTATCCCCATCCACACAATGGGACTAGTGACTATGAGAACAATGGAATTATTGCTTTAATAATAATAATAATAATAATTTTATTTATATAGCGCCAACATATTCCGCAGCGCTTTACAACTTATAGAGGGGACTTATACAGACAACAGACATTACAGCATAACAGAAATCACAGTTCAAAACAGATACCAGGAGGAATGAGGGCCCTGCTGCTCGCAAGCTTACAATCTATGAGGAAAAGGGGAGACACAAGAGGTGGATGGTAACAATTGCTTTCATTGATTACCAATCTTGGGTCTGGCATAATGTATGAATAAGATCCAGCCTTCTGCTTACTGTCATTGAATGGAAACATTGATTCCTAAGGCTGAACTTATGAGTAAGAAAATCACTAATAAAACACAGCTAGCAAATCTATAGTAAAAAACACAACAATAAGATTGATGTAACCGGTGCTCCGTGCTGGAAAAGGTCAGCATCCCTTAGAGCCGTGGACTCCGCTCTACGTGCATTGGTCCCATAGTCACAATAACTGAGAAAGTTGGCAAAAGTAAAGAAATTTAAAAAAAACACTGCCAATAAAAATAGCTGTTACTTCAGTTGAAAAGAAACCCCATTGTCCAATACAATATATAACAATTAATTACAGGAAGGAGAAAAAAACTGTAAAATGTATTTTAATGGCCCTTTGTGGTCATAAAAAAACCCTAAAATAATGTGAAAAAGGGACACTTATTTCCTTTACTTTCTTACCAGTATTAGCAAAAAAATAAAAGATAGTGTTAAAATAACAAAAAAATACACCCTCCTATCATAAAAAAAAGATGCAAACCTAGTTAAAAAAAAGTTTTTTCCATCACACCCTATTACAGAAATTTAAGATAACAGAGGGAGGTCACTTTTCAGGGTGCTCAGATCATAGAGATAAGTCACAAAGAGTGTCTCCAGCTCACTTTGGAGGACATGTCCTGTATTATGCAAGACTGCAGATTGATTTATTTGGGTGCTGTGTAATGACTCATTTCTACTTTGGTGACTCTACAAGGAAATGAGCACTAACTGGGTTATTTCATCAAAAATACCAGATCTGTCATTGTACAGAAAGAGGAGGAGGTGAGCTGTGACATCCCCTATTGTGAATGGTGGATCCTGTGTTATCTTACTGTATATAGAGGTGTTATCAGTCATTGTACAGGAGGAGGAGGTGAGCTGTGACATCACCTATTGTGAATGCTGGATCCTGTGTTATCTACTGTATATAGAGGTGTTATCGGTCATTGTACAGGAGGAGGAAGTGAGCTGTTTTATCACCTATTGTGAATGGTAGATCTTGTGTTATCTACTGTATATAAAGGTGTTATCAATCATTGTACAGGAGGAGGAGATGAGCTGTGACATCACCTATTGTGAATGCTGGATCCTGTGTTATCTACTGTATATAGAGGTGTTATCTGTCATTGTACAGGAGGAGGAGGTGAGCTGTGACATCACCTATTGTGAATGGTAGATCCTGTGTTATCTACTGTATATAGAGGTGTTATCAGTCATTGTACAGGAGGAGAAGGTGAGCTGTGACATCACCTATTGTGAATGGTGGATCCTGTGTTATCTACTGTATATAGAGGTGTTATCATTCATTGTACAGGAAGAGGTGAGCTCTGATATCACCTATTGTGAATGGTGGATCCTGTGTTATCTACTGTATATAGAGGTGTTATCAGTCATTGTACAGGAAGAGGTGAGCAGCGATATCACCTATTGTGAATGGTGGATCCTGTTTGATCCACTGTATATAGAGGTGTTATCAGTCATTATACAGGAGTAGGACATGAGATTTGACATCACTTATTGTGAACGGTGGATCCTGTGTTATTAACTGTATAGAGAGGTGCTATCAATCATGGTACAGGAGGAGGAGGAGGTGAGCTGTGACAACACCTAGTGTGAATGGTGGATCCTGTGTTATCTACGGTATATAGAGGTGTTATCAGTCATTGTGCAGGAGGAGGAGGAGGTGAGCTATGACATCACCTATTGTGAATGGTGGATCCTGTGTTATCTGCTGTATATAGAGGTTTTACCAATCATTGTACAGGAGGAGGAGGTGAGCTGTGATATCAGCTATTGTGAATGGTGAATCCTGTGTTATCTGCTTTAGGCCGGCGTCACACTAGCGAATTTTACGGATGTATGAGCGCAGAAAATACGTCCGTAAAATGCGCATAACACACGGTCCAATGATTCTCTATGGCCCAGCTCTTATCAGCCGTATTTTATGGATCCGTATTATACGGTCTTCTATGGCCGTAGAAAATCGCAGCATGCTGCGTTTGTCACCGTATTACGCAAAAAAATCGCCAATGAAAGTCTATGGGGGCGAGAAAAATACGGATTACACACGGACCAGCAGTGTGACTTGCGAGAAACACGCAGCGGTGTTAGAGAGCAAAGCCGGCAATTCAGTGCGGTGTACAGCAAAATCACACTGACAGAATAGAATAGAATAGGTAGAATAAATGTCTACACATAGAATAGGTATATACAGTATATATATATATATATATATATATATATATATATATATATATATATATATATATGTCAGTGAGACACATATATATATATATATATATATATATATATATATATATATATTTATATTTCATTCAGCGCTAGATATCATAAAAGCCGGTAATTCAATTGCCGGCTTTTCATTTCTCCTTCACAAACCTGACATGATATGAGACATGGTTTACATACAGTAAACCATCTCATATCCTTTTTTTTTTGCATATTCCACACTACTAATATTAGTAGTGTGTATGTGCAAAATTTGGGCGCCGTAGCTGGTAAAATAAAGGGTTAAATGGCGGAAAAAATTGGCGTGGGCTCCCGCGCAATTTTCTCCGCCAGAGTGGTAAAGCCAGTGACTGAGGGCAGATATTAATAGCCTAGAGAGGGTCCATGGTTATTGCCCCCCCCCCCGGCTACAAACATCTGCCCCCAGCCACCCCAGAAAAGGCACATCTGGAAGATGCGCCTATTCTGGTACTTGGCCACTCTCTTCCTACTCCCGTGTAGTGGTGGGATATGGGGTAATGAAGGGTTAATGTCACCTTGCTATTGTAAGGTGACATTAAGCCAGATTAATAATGGAGAGGCGTCAATTATGACACCTATCCATTATTAATACAATAGTATGAAATGGTTAAGAAAACACACACACATTATTACAAAGTATTTTAATGAAATAAAGACACATGTTGTTGTAATATTTTATTAGACTCGTAATCCACCTGAAGACCCTTGTCACCTGAAACAACCTTGAGTTGCGGTGATGCGCCCTCTTCTGGATGTCCTCATGAACTGGAGCCTGGGAATTTTTCCCACGCTCGAGTTCCTATGAGGACATCCAGCAGGGGGCGCATCACCGCAACTCAAGGTAACTACAGGACATTCCCCTGCAATCCATTCATTCCCCGGGTTTTTACAGGCAGGGGCGGCTGCATTAACAGGCTTCTGCTTGTAAAATTAGTTAACCCTTTCAGATGGATTTACAACGTGGGACAGAACGACGGAAGGTATGGAATATTGTTGTTTGTTTTTTTAACTTTGCTTCAGGTGACAAGGGTCTTCAGGTGGATTACGAGTCTAATAAAATATTACAACAACATGTGTCTTTATTTCATTAAAATACTTTGTAATAATGTGTGTGTTTTCTTAACCATTTCATACTATTGTATTAATAATGGATAGGTGTCATAATTGACGCCTCTCCATTATTAATCTGGCTTAATGTCACCTTACAATAGCAAGGTGACATTAACCCTTCATTACCCCATATCCCACCACTACACGGGAGTGGGAAGAGGGTGGCCAAGTGCCAGAATAGGCGCATCTTCCAGATGTGCCTTTTCTGGGGTGGCTGGGGGCAGATGTTTGTAGTCAGGGGGGCCAATAACCATGGACCCTCTCTAGGCTATTAATATCTGCCCTCAGTCACTGGCTTTACCACTCTGGCGGAGAAAATTGCGCGAGAGCCCACGCCAATTTTTTCCACCATTTAACCCTTTATTTTACCAGCTACAGCACCCAAATTTTGCACATACACACTACTAACATTAATAGTGTGGAATATGCAAAAAAAGGGATATGATATGGTTTACTGTATGTAAACCATGTCTCATATCCTGTCGGGTTTGTGAAGGAGAAATGAAAAGCCGGCAATTGAATTACCGGCTTTTCTGCTATATCGTGCTGAATTAAATATAAATATATATATATGTGTCTCAATGACATATATATATATATATATACACTGTATAAATGGTTTACCGAACATTTGAGCCCATAAATCCATTAGATGTCGGTTTTGCAAGCCTGCGAGAAAATATCGCAGTACGGATGCCATACGGATTACATACGGAGGATGACATGCGCAAAATACGCTGCCACACCCTGCCTACGGATGACATACGGATCACTATTTTGGGAAGATTTCTGCGTATTACGGCCGTAAAAAACGGACTGTATTGTCTTACGCCTAGTGTGACGCCGGCCTTATATTGAGGTTTTGTCAGTCATTGTAAAGAGAAAGAAGTCATCTTTGGAGAACAGAATATCGCCTAGTGGCCAATTTGAAAACTGCAAGATTTAGGATTTTTTATTTTTTTTGCCAATAGGTAATTACATGGAAAATTGAAAAAATAAAATATAAAACACTAATGCCTGGCAGAATTAGGCAAAAAATTACTTGGCACTCAATATTTGAAAAAAATTGATTCCTTCTTTATTGTACATCCAGACCAAATAAAATAAATTAAACGTTTTCGGTCCGTCATAGGACCTTCATCAGAATATCTTATTGGATAAAACTGGATGTCATGTGAAATTATGGGAATAAAGCCAGCTGTATGCGGTCTGGTGACGGTAATGCCAACTGGACCTGGTGGGGCTATTCACATAACAGGAGAGGAACAGCGCTACTTGAATTTGCAAAGGACTTGCGACAGGAATGGCGCTGAGTGCCTTGGTAAGTCATATGGCATGCCTGCCCTTCAGTAGGGGGAAAGCTAATGTGACCCTGTGGGGCTGTAACGTGGTAAGAGGTGAACAGCACTCCAGGACTTGGCAGGAAACTTGCAAGGGGGATGATGCTTATTGCCTAGGTCTGTCATATGGCAATACCACCGGTGAGTGAGAGGGCTCTGGAAGAAGAATTTTCGCCTGAAGAATCAGTTATCAGAAAATGATCTACAGTTTCACTTTCAGACGGTGTACCACAGCATTCATGTTGAGATCAGGTGGGTCTGGCATGGCGCTTTACCTGACAATGGTAGGAAGTTGATAAATGCCCCGATGATGTTTTATGAATAACTGCATGAAAGAAACGCTTTGCTTTCCGTAATGCCATAAATATCCATCCAGCATATGTAGATGACAAATAAAAACCCCCTTAGTACAAATAATAATTTCCTTCCATCTGTTTGTAGATTGCAGCCCATAGTTTTAGTTTGTGACCCCCTGGCTACAATTTGAAGTAACAGAAACAAATAAATAAGAGACATAAAAGGAATTTTGTGAAGCCTTGAGATGCAGCAGGTAATTTACTGGTTGGAAATTCTGACTGTCCCATTCTTCTAGGGGAATAGCAGCCCGGCATATGGCAAGCCCTCACAATAATATATTGTCTGACATGGAGAATAAATCTCTTTACAACACCATTGCCCATTGTCTGGCATAAGAAAGGAACATAAACTGATGCATTGAAGATTTCTATCCAGAGTTTCCATATAGCGCATGTCCCCTGTAAATCCTGACTGAAGATCTGGAACACAAGTCAGGTATAGATACATCAGACTTTCATTCCCCTTAAGAAAAGATTTAGTTATCTGCCCCAACGATATATCTAAAAAATATTCTGACCAAAGCAGAGGGGGTGTTAGTGCTGTAAGGAGGTTGCTTTCCCTGCTCCTTGCCTGGAACCACTTAGCCAGACAGCTGGGTTGTTGGGGGGAAGACTTTCTGCCCTGGACAGAGGGGACGTGGTGACTGCTGGGAAAAGAGAGGGGAGTGGTCAGAAAAGAGCAGGAGAGCAGAGAGAAGGCAGCGCGCCAAAGAGAGGGCAGGCTGCAGCGCCGTGCTCCCCTAAAAGTAGTGCTCCCCGTGAGGGCACTGAGGCTGAGATCCCCACCAGAGTGAAGGCTGGATGTGGGGGTGTAGATTTGGAAGCCTCCTGAATCAGAGACAGTGACTGTGCAGCCCTGGTGACCGCAGTGACAAGCCAAGATCCCTGAGTGTGATAAGTAACTGCCCAGTGTGTGTGTGACACCGTTACTACAGAGAGACTGTCGGCCTGGTGCACAGAGGCTCTTGCAGCAGTGACGGAGGCTGTGCTATTTCCTGGTTCCAGTTTCACTTTGAGAAGAACAGACTGCAAAAGTTTAACCCCGGAGTCTCCAGGAGTCTCCAGTTCTCAGAAGACAGGAAAGACTTCAGACTCTTCAAGTGTTGCTGGTGACGGTACCCACATTGGAATAAGGACCCTTCAGTCAGGACCTCCCTGGACTGATAAGTTACAAGAACACTCGTTAACCCTTTCGTTTCCGTTTAACTGTTTACTATTGATTTACCTCTATTAACCCCCTGTTTACTCCCTGCGAGGAGAATCTACTCCTGTTAATAAATTCCCCTCAACAGTTGGTCTGTCTGTTCCGTGGTGACATACGCAACCCTGCACTCTATTACACTTGGCGTAGTCGGCAGGATGTCACACGGTAGCGCGGAAGGGGCAGACCAAGCAGTTGATGAAGGTCCCAGGTCTAGCATCTCCCTGGGAGCCATGTTAGCTAACCTGCCAAGATTTTCAGGGAGTAATGTCATGTTGTGGGGTTGGACGGAGCGCATCCGAGGGATGATGCGGATGCATCCTATGACACCGGCTCTGCAGGCGGAAATAGCTGTGATGGCCCTAGAGGGGGATGCACGGGACTCTGTTATGCTCAGACCCCCCCAGGCGAGAGATACCCTGGACAAAGTATTACGTATACTTGAGGAGATGCATGGGGACCCCACTGATGTAGGGGAGCTGCGCATGCGACTGTTCCGCCAGGTACAAAGAGAGGGGGAGACTGTGACGCAATATATGAACGCACTGCAGGAGCTTCATACTGCCATTATACGGAAGGACGGCGTAGGTCTGGGGTCAGTTGACGTTGTGCTGCGAGACCAACTGGTGACAGGCTTGCGAGATGTGTTAGTGAAACAGGCCCTGCGAGAGCGCATGCGCGTAAAGATAGATATGACTTTCTCTGAGGTCGGGAGTGAGGCACGCATGCGCGAGCAAGAGCAAGGGGTGGTAGGGCCAGTGAGAAAGGTATGGAGCAGGGAGGTAACAGCCCCTCAATGGGTAGAAGACTTGAAGACGGAGGTTAAGCGAGTCCGTGAGGAGGTGGCTGAATATAAGAAGATCCCTGCTGCAGAGTACAGCCCTCTAGTGCGAGAAAGAGAGACCACCCCCCAAAGTGAGACTAGTGCCGCTCGGCGAAGACGACTGCCTAGATGCTACAACTGCGGAGCACCCAGTCACAATGAAGAGGAGGCGATGTGGACCCGAGATTCCCAGCTGAAGATAAGAAGAATCTGGGAGGAGATTGAGAGTCTGGGGAAAGCCTTTACTGCCGTTTTGGGGACCAGCGGCATACCCCGAGGTAACGTGCGGAAGCCGCCAGAAAGAGATAGAGGAGAGGTGAGCAGCATGAAGATGGCTTCAGTGGTGGCCCCAGAGTGTAACTCCACATCCTGGGGTGAAGAGCAACCGCAGATGAGAGATGTCCCCCGCCGAGGTCGACGATCCAGACTGAAGCGCCCTCCTGACCGACACAGACGTGAGTGCTGGTCGTGCAGAAAGGTGGGACACATGTCCAGAAATTGCCCTACCCGAGAAGAGCAGTGGCAGAGATCCGCTCACCCCTCTGAGGGTCCTGCTAACTGGAGGGAACGTCGCCCCTGGAAGGAATGGTACGGCAGGAAGAGAAGAGTTCCACCTAGGACAAGACAGTATCATAATGTCGGACACCAAGGAGAGGTGGAGAAGGTGTCAAGCATCTCTGGTGAAATGACTGCGCTGTCCCAACGCGTAAAGGCGAACCTGGTGGATCTACAGCCTGGGTCTGAAGGTTTTGTTGGTGAGACTCAGTCCGGAGGAAAGAAAGTGACGTTCACTCAAGAAGACCACCGAAGTGCTTTACTACCTTGCCCAGCACGAGTTCCCGAAGAAGGAGAGAAAGTGCCAAGTGTTCCTGCGACACTCGTTTTCAAGGTCCGAGCCAATGAGAAGGAGAAACCACTGATGTCATCCCCTGAGGTGAAGAATGTGCTGGCTGTCAGCTCACCAGTTCCTGATCGGACAGGGCGTGTGGTTGAGAAGCCCTGGGAAGTGATGTCTGCAGAGCCCGGCGCAGATGACAAAGAGTCCGGCCTGCAAGGTCTTAATTCATCTGACCCAAGTTTTGACGAGAATGCTCCTGTCAAAGAGAGGGGGAGCTATGGAGAAGAATTGCTTGTACTAAGCCCCCAAACTGAGGAGCCCGAACAAGAAGTCCCTAAAGTTTCCGATAACGACAAGGAGGAGGATGAATCATCTACGCAGACATCTGCTAGTGGCAAAGCTAAGAAGAAGAAGAAGAAAAAGAAGAAGACAGCAGTTGTTGACGAAGCAGAGAAAGCATATCTCAACCTGACTGATGAGCAGCTCCTAAACCATTTAGTCTGGGAGTATGTACAAGAAGAAAGGCAGAAGGAGATGCGAGAATCGCAGGTATCTGACTCCCCTCCAAAGAACAAAGAGAAGCACGAAGAGTCCTCGCCCGTGGAATGGCGAGCTTTAAGAGAGGGGGAATGTAAGGAGGTTGCTTTCCCTGCTCCTTGCCTGGAACCACTTAGCCAGACAGCTGGGTTGTTGGGGGGAAGACTTTCTGCCCTGGACAGAGGGGACGTGTTGACTGCTGGGAAAAGAGAGGGGAGTGGTCAGAAAAGAGCGGGAGAGCAGAGAAGGCAGCGCACCAAAGAGAGGGCAGGCTGCAGCGCCGTGCTCCCCTAAAAGTAGTGCTCCCCGTGAGGGCACTGAGGCTGAGATCCCCACCAGAGTGAAGGCTGGATGTGGGGGTGTAGATTTGGAAGCCTCCTGAATCAGAGACAGTGACTGTGCAGCCCTGGTGACCGCAGTGACAAGCAAAGATCCCTGAGTGTGATAAGTAACTGCCCAGTGTGTGTGTGACACCGTTACTACAGAGAGATTGTCGGCCTGGTGCACAGAGGCTCTTGCAGCAGTGACGGAGACTGTGCTATTTCCTGGTTCCAGTTTCACTTTGAGAAGAACAGACTGCAAAAGTTTAACCCCGGAGTCTCCAGGAGTCTCCAGTTCTCAGAAGACAGGAAAGACTTCAGACTCTTCACAAGTGTTGCTGGTGACGGTACCCACATTGGAATAAGGACCCTTCAGTCAGGACCTCCCTGGACTGATAAGTTACAAGAACACTCGTTAACCCTTTTGTTTCCGTTTAACTGTTTACTATTGATTTACCTCTATTAACCCCCTGTTTACTCCCTGCGAGGAGAATCTACTCCTGTTAATAAATTCCCCTCAACAGTTGGTCTGTCTGTTCCGTGGTGACATACGCAACCCTGCACTCTATTACACTGCCACAACAGCTGCTTCAGGAGGCCGGCGGCAGCAGGAGTGGGTGATTCAGGTCCCTGGCTCTCTCAAATCTCCAGATATTTCAATCCGTGCATGTGAAGCGATGGCCGGGGGACCACCATGGTGCAGGAAGACTACTGTACACAAGATGAGGTGCAAACAACAAAGGGTAGATTTATTGGAAGGCAAGGAACGAAGTGGATGAGGAAGATGCAAACAGGGGGATACAATGGCAAAAGACAATTTGCAAGAATTATAAACTTTATCTTTTCCGTAAAACAGCACGGTGCTACAACTATTACAGACTCAAAATATGTCTAACCAGCAAATGTAAACAATAAACAAGTGATGATGCTACTCTACATATAACCTCCCTGGCCTTTACTAAGCAGGCCACACGGCTCCCGTGTACTGACAATTGAAGCCTACACTAGGCCCTAACAGGTGCACCAAACAGGAACAAACTCACAGTGATGTTGGGGACTCAGCTCCAGTCCCAGGGGGGCCCCTAGCAGTTTAATATGGTGGTGCGCACGGCTTCCTGTCAGCTCTGTGAAACGTGGTCTTCTCCTTGCTTCTGGATCCTAGGGATGCTCCTGGATACTGTAAATCCCTTTCTCTGTATCTTCGTGGCTCTCTTGCAGCTATATCAGGGCACAGTTCTTCTCTCTTTCAGCTATCAGCACATAAAGTCCTCTCTGCAGCAGCCTCAGCTCACACACGCTGCTCCAGCTCCACACCTGCACTCTGCCAGACTAGTTCATCACACCGACTATTGCAGGGGAGAAGCAGAACATTCCATCACACCAGACAAGGGGGTGCAGCCTCTTAAAGTGACAGCGCGTTCCTTACTGTCCATAACAGCACCACCCGCTTACACATGCAGTCATTTTCCTCAAGCCCACCGCAGGGAAATCTATGGGAAAGGGGACTCCGCTCACCGGCGACAACATCTTGTGAAAGCCCAGGGCCCACAGTATCACCCCACTCCTGCCACCGCCGGCCCTCCTGAAGCAGCAACCCTGCCTCCTGTGATGCCACTTCACCACCACCGTTAAGCTACCGTTAAAACTGACTATAAAACGCATCACCAATTTATTTAAAAAATGCTTTTCCCATTTTAAACCAGTGCATCTTATAGTCTACAAAATATGGTAATTCCTTTTCGGCATCCATGACAGATGTGTATGTATGGTGCACACTCAAAAGCTGAGCCCGCACCATAACTGGCAGACAGCGGCTGGATGTTTCTGAAATAGTCATATATGACCACTGATCAGCTACTTGTTCGCCGTCAGAAGTCGATCAATAACCTATATAGACAGGCAAACTGTATTTCTTATTGCACACAGAATGAACAGCAATTGTTCTCGGCAGCGCATGTCCTGTGATACAGGACTGTGAGCTGCCGAAAATGATTTTTTTAAGCCAGCCAAAAGATCACTTCAATTGATCACTGTGTTTTGCTTGTTCATCATCCATCAGAAGCTAGTTAACATTGCCCAATTATTGGGAAAAGAGCTTTCTTTGGTATAGGCCAGTGAGAATCCAGCTGTAGTATTGTGGAAATCCTGCAGAGAATAGAGAGGCTAATCTACTGCTAATCAGTTCCATCTTTGGCTGGTGGTTAGCTAAAACCTTTCCCCCTCCAAATTTTTATGGTATTTACCAAGAGGGCGGTGCTCACAAAGTAATAATGCAAAGCAGCCAAACCCCCCCCCCCCCCCCCCCCCGAGAGATTCCTGTGAGCCATGCCCACTTGGTAAAGACAATAAAAATTTGCACTAACTAAAAAGGCCAGAGTCACTAGAACCATATGGCGGATTTAAAAACATAAAAACAAAAACAGTGGAGAATCAGGAATAAAAAATAAGAGCAAAAGAATTGTCATTTTTTTACCCAGTGATGGGTCTTCTTTAAAGAAGCCCTCCTCCCATCAATATTAGTGTCCTAATATATTCCAGTCATCATAAGATACAGCACGGTGTACTCACAATTGCTCATTTTGCATTTCTACCCACTTAACTCTTCTGTTTTCTAATAGTCCTATGATATCATGTGATTAAAAACAGACGCGCTGAATCCTTCTAAGCTCTATGTAGAAACAGGAGGTCAATTTTCCCTGCATGAATCATGAGTCACTGCAAAAGTCCCTGGCAGGGGAGAGGAGGGAGCAGATGGGCCTGGCAGGGGAGGTCAAGAGTTGAAGAGGGGAATAATAAATCTAGGGACAAGATACATCCTTTTTCTACATAGAGGAGAGAAAAGAGAAGAATTAACTGGGTAGAAAGGAAAAATTAGCAATTGTAATTACACAGTGCTGTATAATATGATGATTGCAATATATTAAGAAGATAATTTTTATGGAATGCTTCCTTACGGGAGGAATTGTGGGGATACTTTTAATGTTTCATGTGTTTTCTGTGACTTGTGCTGCTTGAATATAAAAAATAGCTAACAAAATGAAATAAACTCTCCTTTCCATACACATTATACCCATGTTGTAAGCTCTCCTTTTTCTGAAAGACTTGAAAATGACTGAAGTTAAGTTAGTTACTTGCTAATCTTCTCTGCAGGGTAAAATAGCCTCATTCAGTTCTCAACAACAGAAGAATGCAAGCTGTGCCTAGCCATTTTAATAAGTTCTTACATCAAAGTCTAGTCAGTAAGAGTTTGGTTTCACTGAAATAAGAAAGGATAAAATGTCTTTATCTTAAGAAAGTCTCAGAATTACAATTAGATAAGCCACAAACGAACAGATGGGCACCTCCAGGACAAAAAGAAACCTTACCAAGATGATCCCAAATCAATAATATTATTTATATACTGTTCAGTTATTAGAAAAGATTATCTATAAAGTTTCATCTACTTCTTATTTTCATGTGCTATAATGATTGGGTAAAATAACAAGTACAGAGAAACATAAAAAAGTGCAAAACATATACACTGTCTAGTACAGGATCCGCAGGGGTGGAGCATGACACAAACCACCAATGAGAGAATGTCTGTGTCATGTTCCACCCCACAGGCCCTGAACTCGCCATAACACAGTATCAGTTTTCTTGAAGTGTTCCTTTTAGTAAATTAGTGTTTTCTCACGGACATACTCATTCTTCTTGCTTGTGAACAAATTATATTAAGTAAACTAAGTTAATCCAATGATACAGTGTGATCCAAGATGACATATTAACAGTAAATTACTATACCTTTGATGATCTGGCATAGTCCCTTTCAGATGAAAATGCAGAATCTGTGGATAACTAGAACAAAAAAGAAAGCAGTCTAACTTTAATGACTCCTGTTTAAATTTTTACTGGACTTTTAAGAGGAGAGCTGCTCTGGAGCACAAACTTCAGCTCATTTCTTTTCAACATTTTGTGTTAATGTTTTGATACATCCTTATGGCAGTTCTAGTTCTGTTTTTTAAATATGCTTTAAATTTATTAGATAAGTATCCAGTTCAGTTAAGTCATGTCTGTACTTTCAAATGACTTTTTCTGCATTTAGACGAGTTATTATTTCCGCTCTCTATATGAATTTGTATTCTGTATTTTAAAGGAAAATCTGGCAACAGGTTTTTGCTATATAATCTTAGAGAACTATAATGTAGGGGCAGAGGGCCTAATTCCAACAATGTATCACTTACTTACTGCTTGGTGTAGTTTTCATAGAATCCTTGTTTTACCTGTTGTAGATGTAGATCATAATCCTAAACTGTGTAAACCCTGCCTCTGATTGGCAGCTTTCTTTGCATACTGTACATTGTCAGTAAGCTGCCAATCAATGGTGTGGGCGGGATTACACAGATTAGTTGGACTGGCCAGCACTTGAGACCTCGTCAGGCAGGGATAATCTCCTGCTGATAAACCACTGATTCAATTGAAACTGCAGCACATAGCCAATAAGTGACACATCCCTGTAATCAGGCTTCCCTTGCCCTATATTCTGCTGGTCTCAAAGTAAATACCAAAAACCTGATGAAACATTCCTTTAAATTAGCACTTTGCAAGCTCTAGCTGTAATTTTCAGCTGTTTCTGATATAGTGAATGGAGACTAGCTTCTCTGATGTCCCCCATATGCTGCACATAGAGAAGAATAGATCACGATCCCCTCCCCTGATCAGTATAACTATGAATCTAGCACTTGGGTGAGATAAAAATGTTCTAGAAGCAGCAGCATAGGGGACACTATACAGCAGGTCAAGCAGTGAAACTGTGAATTCTGCACTGGCGTGACATAAAACACTAGTTGCAGCATCAGCATAGAATATATAATATAGCAATACTACTGTGAATCTAACACTAGGGTGAGCTAAAACACTTACTAGAAACAGCATCAGCATAGAAATCATTCTACAGCAGTCTGAGCAGTGAAACTGTGAATCCAGCACTGGGGTGACATAGAATTCTGGATGTAGCAACAGCATAGAGCAGGGGTGGGCCATTAATTTTCCCGAGGGGCCACATGAGAGACTGTGACTGCTGTGGAGGGACCAACCAATAGGCTGAAATTAATTCTACTCAATATTAATATTGGTATATTATAATTATTATATTATTGATAATTATATAAATATTAATTGTATCACTTAATATTGAGCAGAATTAAGTATGCTGACATCCCCCTATATATCATTTGAACACAAGTACAGCCCTTTCTGTATATCATATGAGCCCCCCACAGCCTCTCTATATAAAGCATGAACCCCACACAGCCTCCCCATATGCAGCATGAGCCCAACACAGCCTCCTCATATACTGCATGACCCCCACACAGCCTCCTTATGTACTGCATGAGCCCCCCACACAGGGGTGGATTAAGGGTAGTCAGGGCCCCGGGCTGTTCAGACTCTGTGGGCCCCCCAGTCATGTGACGGGGTCATGCGACGGGGTCATCATATACATGAACCAGATTATTCCAGAAAAATAGTTGCTGAGTGAAACTCCACTTCTCACATATCACACATTAATAGTTCCTATCACCAGATCACACATATATAGCCGGCAGCTTTTGTTTTGGCCAAAAGATTTTTTAAGCCACCAAAATGACAAGGTAGACACTTTTGGCCGGGCCCTACTCTATTGTAACCTATTAAATATTTGTTAAAATATGCAATACAATTTAGGTATATTTTTATTTATTTTTCAATTTTTTAAATGACCAATAATATCACATACAAGGAACAAATACAACACCATGACCAGACCACATACTACCACCACAAAGTGACTGAATACTACAATACTGATACTACTGATATTATTATCGTCAAACTTTGGTAGCACCCTAAATATGGTGCCCATAAGGAGTGTCCTTGCAAGGGTTCCACCAATGCCCACAGCATCCCCATTAACATTAGCATTCCCGCCATTGCTGTCAGCTGGCTCCATCTTGGTGACAGTACCCTGCTTGCAGTGCTACTTGAAGCAATGGCCGGGGAACCACCAAGGTGCAGGGAGACTACCATACACAAGATGAGGTGCAAACAACAAAGGGTAAATTTATTGGAAGGCAAGGAATGACGTGGATGAGGAAGGTGCAAACAGGGGTATGCAATGGAAAAAGATAATTTACAAGAGTTGTATTCTTTAGCTGGGCCATCAAATAGCACGTTGCTCCAACTATTACAGAATCAATATATGTCACACAAGCAAATGCAAATAATAAACAAAGAATGATGCTACTCTACGTATGGCCTCTCTGGCCTTTACTACGCAGGCCACACTGCTGCCGTATTCTGTCTGTTGAAGCCTACACTAGACCCCGACATGTGCACACAACAGGAACAAACTCACGGTGATGTTGGGGACTCAGATCCAGTCCCAGGGGGCCCCCAACAGTCCAGTATGGTGGTGCGCAAGGCTCTCTGCAAGCTCCATGAAACATGATCTTCTCCTTGCTTCTGGATCTGGGAGGTGCTCCTGGAAACTGTAAATCACTTTCTCGGTATCTTCGTGGCTTCTCAAACTAGCAAAAGGAAAGCCACCCTTGCTACGCCTGAAGAGTCTGTCAATTTCATGAGTCCACTCCGTCCCAGGCTGTGGGTCCTCTTTTGCAGCTACAAGCACAAAGTTCTCTGGCTCTGCAGTAGCTTCAGCTCACACACACTGTCCAGGCTCCACCCCTCCCCTCAGCACAGTGCAGTTCATTCACACAGTCTATTGCAGGGGGGAAGCAGAACATTCCATCACACCAGACAAGGGGGTGCTGTCTCTTAAAGTGGCAGCGTGTTCCTTACTGTCCATAACAGCAAAAACCCCTACATTGATATAACACACTTACTAGAAGCAGCAGCAGTATCTTTGTGTAGCTTCCTATCATTCAGTCGCTCTGTAGGGCCCTCTCTATCTCCATGGACTTCTATGGGCTGATTGTAACATTTTCCCTCACTGAGCTTAAAGTATATTTACATTCTCAAAATTGATTTCATATATTGCAAAATTTTGCCTGTACAATTAACTTTTGCAAAGTTTGCTGAAATAGTAGTGTCTCCACTAGGGGGAGCACAGCAGCTTATTGTATATTGTTAAAGGGACATTTATCTCCAGGTTTTTGCTGCGTAATCATGAGGTAGGGGCTGAGATCCTGTTTCCAGTGATATGCAACTTTTGATATAATCACTGTATTCTATGGTGTAAATCTTGCACTGCTCACAAGGCTGAGCTGTGTTTAACCCCACCCACACCATTGATTGGTATATTTATGTGTATGTGAGCAAGTGCGTGGGATGCAGTGACAGGAGGCAGAGCAAGGGTTAATAATTTTACTTAACAGGGGAGATACTCCACGCAGGGAGGCAAACTGTTTAAATGGGGAAATAAACAGTAAAATGGCAGAATGAACGGTTCAATGGCAAAAGGCTATGCAGGGTTGAAAAACAATTCTTTACTACACTTATCGTGCCAGAAGTTTCATCGACTCTAATTACTGCTTGAATGTCAGTATCGCTGACAACAGCTGGTACTGTGCTTGTCCAAGAAGGTCCTGCCGTTAACGGTGGTCTGTCTTCTGGCGAATGCACTATCAGGATGCACTGGACCCATGTGGTCAAGATGAAAAAAACACAGGTGCAGCATAACCGATGAGGCAGCCACTCACGGCCTACCAAACTAATGGAGGGGGTGGCTGCTTGGCACATTGCTGCACATAAAAAACTTGTATGTGGCGCTGTTCACACAATGGAGATGCACAGCATCCAGGCAGGCCTAGTAGTGACACCCTTCTATTAGATCAGGCGGGCCTGCCCAGCGCTATCCAAATGCACCCCATGTGAACAGACACCACAGTTTACAAGAGAAAAATGGGCCCAACTGCACCCCGAAAAAAAGTGCAAAAAACACATAAAAAAATATATTTTTATGTGAGGTATTAGTTGATATTTTGGCCAAAATAAAGAAGCTCATGACCCACGTCAAGGGTCCCCACGCTCATGAGTCCTAACTCTAAAATAGCTAAAAGCACAAAAAGAGGATTCAGAGATCCTCCAAAAATGAGAAAAAACAGCAAAACAAGGCAGAGATGCTTACCTGCCTAGGCCTCCAAACAAATGCACTATCAGGATGCAGTGGACCCATGTGGTCAAGATGAAAAAAACACAGGTGCAGCATAACCGATGAGGCAGCCACTCACGGCCTACCAAACTAATGGAGGGGGTGGCTGCTTGGCACATTGCTGCACATAAAAAACTTGTATGTGGCGCTGTTCACACAATGGAGATGCACAGCATCCAGGCAGGCCTAGTAGTGACACCCTTCTATTAGATCAGGCGGGCCTGCCCAGCGCTATCCAAATGCACCCCATGTGAACAGACACCACAGTTTACAAGAGAAAAATGGGCCCAACTGCACCCCGAAAAAAAGTGCAAAAAACACATAAAAAAATATATTTTTATGTGAGGTATTAGTTGATATTTTGGCCAAAATAAAGAAGCTCATGACCCACGTCAAGGGTCCCCACGCTCATGAGTCCTAACTCTAAAATAGCTAAAAGCACAAAAAGAGGATTCAGAGATCCTCCAAAAATGAGAAAAAACAGCAAAACAAGGCAGAGATGCTTACCTGCCTAGGCCTCCAAACAAATGCACTATCAGGATGCAGTGGACCCATGTGGTCAAGATGAAAAAAACACAGGTGCAGCATAACCGATGAGGCAGCCACTCACGGCCTACCAAACTATATATATATATTTTTTTATGTGTTTTTTGCACTTTTTTTCGGGGTGCAGTTGGGCCCATTTTTCTCTTGTAAACTGTGGTGTCTGTTCACATGGGGTGCATTTGGATAGCGCTGGGCAGGCCCGCCTGATCTAATAGAAGGGTGTCACTACTAGGCCTGCCTGGATGCTGTGCATCTCCATTGTGTGAACAGCGCCACATACAAGTTTTTTATGTGCAGCAATGTGCCAAGCAGCCACCCCCTCCATTAGTTTGGTAGGCCGTGAGTGGCTGCCTCATCGGTTATGCTGCACCTGTGTTTTTTTCATCTTGACCACATGGGTCCACTGCATCCTGATAGTGCATTTGTTTGGAGGCCTAGGCAGGTAAGCATCTCTGCCTTGTTTTGCTGTTTTTTCTCATTTTTGGAGGATCTCTGAATCCTCTTTTTGTGCTTTTAGCTATTTTAGAGTCTGTCTTCTGGCGGCAGTGGTCAGTGTCTGGTACCTTCCACTGGGCCCCTAGTCCATATACGGACACTGACGGACACTGACCTGTGCTGGCTGGTGGTCCCACGACGGAGCACTTCTCTCCTGGGCTGCTGCTGAACACACAGCTTCCCTGAGCGCAGCAGTCCCTCTCTCTCTGGACTGCTGCAGCACTCCCAGCTTCTCTCTTTCTCTGGTGTGGCCCTTTTGCAGTCAATGGGGGCTGCTGCTGTGCCGGTACTCTATGGGGGAAGGGGAAACAGAGTACGCAGCTCACCCCTGTGTGCGCAGGCCTGGGTTGGCGCCAAACTCCTCTGCTGTGCGCACTTTCTCCTTTTATATCCCCGCTCCCTTGGTCAGGAGGAAGGTCTGGCTTCCTGTTGCTTTCCCCCAGGAACAGAAGATGCAGTCTCGACAGTTCTGGCCCCGGAAAGCTGGTACCCGCGGTGCTGTCATCCCTCTTACATGTACACATTTTATTGACAGCAGGAGGACTTGGAGGCAGAAGACACCTAGTCCTGTAGTGATAATCCTGCTGATAAAACACTGATTTTATGTGACACATTCCTGAAATCAGGGTCCCTGTCCCCATTTCATGCTCCTCTTAGTTTTCATAGCAAAAACCTGCTAACAGATTCCCTTTAATACTAAATTAAATATATAGTTTGCAATAAGCATTTTAGTTCTGTAATTGAATATTTTGTCTATGCAGGGGATCTGAAGCTTATCTGTGCCTCGCCATCATCCAATGTGGCCTGAAAATATTGTGTGAGGCTGGACTGTGTGGTGTCAACCACAGTGAAATCCTGCTCCATAGCCACCTTCTCGGCATTTAAAGCTTCCTCTTTGAGATTCGTCAGCAATAGTGTTGAGCGATACCGTCCGATACTTGAAAGTATCGGTATCGGAAAGTATCGGCCGATACCGGCAAAGTATCGGATCTAATCCGATACCGATACCCGATACCAATACAAGTCAATGGGACACCAAGTATCGGACGGTATCCTGTATGGTTCCCAGGGTCTGAAGGAGAGGAAACTCTCCTTCAGGCCCTGGGATCCATATCAATGTGTAAAAGAAAGAATTCAAATAAAAAATAGGGATATACTCACCCTCTGACGCGCCCTGGACTTTACCGCCGTAACCGGGAGCCGTTGTACCTAAGAATGCGCGCTTGAAGGGCCTTAGATGACGTCACGGCGCTCTGATTGGTCCGTAGCGGTCGCGTGACCGCTACGCGACCAATCACAAAGCCGTGATGTCACCTAAGGTCTTTCAAGCGCTTGAAAGACCTTAGGTGACGTCACGGCTTTGTGATTGGTCGCGTAGCAGTCACGCGACCGCTACGGACCAATCAGAACGCCGTGACGTCATCTAAGGCCCTTCAAGCGCGCATTCTTAGGTACAACGGCTCCCGGTTACGGCGGTAAAGTCCAGGGGCCGCCGGAGAGGTGAGTATATCCCTATTTTTTATTTTATTTCTTTCTTTTACACATTGATATTAATCCCGATACCGATTCCCGATACCACAAAAGTATCGGATCTCGGTATCGGAATTCCGATACCGCAAGTATCGGCCGATACCCGATACTTGCGGTATCGGAATGCTCAACACTAGTCAGCAAACATTTTAAGATACAGAGCAGCAGGATGGTTACGCTGACAATAGCATCATCAGCGCTCATTATCTTGATGCAGTACTCAAAGTTTTGAAGAACCTCACAAATGTCATCGATCCACACCCACTCGGCAGTTGTTATGTGTGGGGTCTGAGTGTTACTCTGATGGGCATTGAGAAGCTGGAATTCAGACACTGCTCTCTGCTGCTCACTAAGCCTTGCCAACATATGAACTGCCTACTGCCTCAACACATTAATCTATCTCTGTGTTGCCTATTCAAAATTTTCTTCATAACCAGGATCCTTGTTATCTTTTTCTCTCATGCTTTATGCATTTAATAGCCATCTGTGTCTGTACTTTTACACATACGGGTTGGTAACCGGTTCATGCATCATTACATGAACACCCAATTTCTTACATTATAGCTGGTCAGAACAATGAAAGCAATTGTTACCATTCACCTTTTGTGTCTCCTCTATTTCCTTATAGATTGCTAGCTTGCAAGCAGGGCCCCACCTATTCCTCATGGTATCTGTTTTTTATGTGATTATTGTTATTCTGTAATGTCTTTTATTGTGTGTGCAAGTTCCCTCCATAATATAAAGTGCTGCAGAATATATTGGCCCTATAGAAATAAAATTATTATTATTATTATTATTATTATTATTAAAGGTTGAAATATAGCATGTGGGCAGGTCACAGATCAGTAACTGACAAGGCAAATTAAAGCGCTGCTGCAGCAAAGCTAGTCTGCTGAAAGTATGAGATGACTTTTGGAAATGTGCGCTGACAATCCGTACCTTGGCAAGTAGGTCCGGCTAATCAAGGTATGTTTCAAAAACTGCTGTACAACCAAGTTCAGCACGTAGGCCATGCATGAAACATGTACGAGCTTGCCAAGCTTTAAAGCCATCACCAAATTACATCCATTATCGCACATAACCAAACCTGGTTGGAGGTTCAGCGGGGAGAGCTACTAATCAGTCTGTTCTTTTATCACCTTCAACAGCTCGGCTGCATTGTGGGCTCTATCACCTAAACAGATGAGCTTCAGCAGAGCATGCTGCCGCTTTGCCAAGGCAGTGCTGCAAACCTCCCAGCTGGGGAGTGATGGGGAGGCTACTTTCGGTGAGGATGAGGAAGAGGAGGAGGAAGAGGAAGAGGAGGAGGAGGAGAGACTGAAACTGTAATACGAGGAGACTGAAACCTTGATAGAAGTTGGGGCTGGTATTATTGGTGTGGTTAAGATATGTGATGTCCCAGCCTCTCACTCTATCCCAGACTCCACCAGGTTCAGTGTTATGGACCTGGTGGTTAGGAGCACTTGGAATGACCTGATGAGTAAACTCAAAAAACGGAACTAGCTCTGGGAAGTGGGAACTCTGCTGACCGCAAACTCTACTCCTATCGCACACACTAGAAATAGCCGTGGAGCGTACCTAACTCTCCCTAGACGCCTCTT
Source organism: Ranitomeya variabilis (assembly GCF_051348905.1). Taxonomy (NCBI): domain Eukaryota; kingdom Metazoa; phylum Chordata; class Amphibia; order Anura; family Dendrobatidae; genus Ranitomeya; species Ranitomeya variabilis. The sequence continues at coordinate 702,868,728 of NC_135232.1, read as the reverse complement.
CACAGCCTAAGAGCTAACTACCCCTAAAGATAGAAATAGAAGCCTAACCTTGCCTCAGAGAAATTCCCCAAAGATAAAGGCAGCCCCCCACATATATTGACTGTGAGTTAAGAGGAAAGTCACAAACACAGGAATGAAACAGGTTTTAGCATAGGAGGCCAGACTTACTAAATAGTCAGAGGATAGAAAAGAATACTATGGCGGTCAGCATAAAAAAACTACAAAATCACACCAAAAAAGAACCCCGCACCGACTCACGGTGTGGGGGTGCAACACTGCATCCCAGAGCTTCCAGCTAGCAAGGAAACATCATGATAGCAAGCTGGACTAGAATTTAGCAGAGCTAAGAAATATATTCAGGTAGCAGTAACAACAAATGAACTAGCAGGGACTTAGCTTCTGCTGGAGTAGACAGGTCCTCAGAGAAGTCCAAGAGAGATCTGAACCAATTCTGATACATTGACAGCTGGCATCAGGTAACGATCTGAGTGGAGTTAAATAGGGAAGCAGCATAGCAACATAACGAGAGCAGCTGATAAAGTCAACCTAGTGACCAGCAGTTCCGCTCGAAGCCACCAGAGGGAGCCCAAGAGCAGAACTAACCAAAGTACCATTCATGACCACAGGAGGGAGTCCAAGAATGGAATTCACAACAGTTCAGCCAGTGTGCCATAAGGGAACTGTGTCATCCCTGTCCACAAGAACTTGTCCATGTGTCTGTGGTTAGTTGGACCTTCCCTGCTTTGGGCAAAACGTGGCTGATAATGTGTAACAGGACTGCTTAATTAACGTGTTGACGGCACACCGAGAGAAATAGTGTCGGATGGTTATCGAGTACCATGGAACTGCCACTGTCAAGAGGTCACAGAAGGACTCAGTTCCCACAAGACGAAACTGCAACATTTCCAGGGCTACCAATCTGGCTATGTAGGTGTTTAGTGTTTTGGCCTGTGGGTGGATATTTCTGCTTTTTGTTAAACGTCTGGGACAGGGACAAGTGAACACTGTGCTGGGACAATGAACTGAATGTTGTTGCTGACTGTTGTGTCTGTGCAACTACAGGTTGTGGGCATCAGCGCCTGCTTCATGGACAGCATATTGGGAAGGCTGTAACACAGGGGAAGGGGCAGTGGTTTCTTCATCAGACACAGATTTTGAACCCAGGTGTGAGGGACGAGGGAGACACCATTTTGATTTACTAATTTCAGGCCAAATATATTATCCAGACTTCTCCCTCTCCCCAAGCTCCAGAACTGTGGCCCTACCCATGGGATTAAAACACAATTTCTCAAAAGAACAAGACCTTGCCATATGGCCAGAGAAAAAGAGACCATGTGTTAATTAATGTGAGTAGGAACAGAGCTGGGTCCCCCTGCTGTCTTTTGTGCAAGGTAGCCAGCTATCAATGGAAGCCCTAGATGTAGCGGCACCAACACATATGATAAATTATGAGAGTAACATGCATATCAGGGTTAAGTCCAATATACCACCAGAATCCTGGAAGCCCTCTGCATACACCTGGGTCTCATCATTCTCTAGCTGTCCCAGATACTGAGCTATCAAGACTGGCTCTCCAGAACCACTTAGTCGACCCAAGGTTGGATTCTCCATATCGGTCAAGCCCCAACAAACCCATTGAGATATCAGTGATTCCATTTGGAACCCCCACTAGGAAGTTATGACCTATCCTAGTTATTTTGAATTTCAGCTAGGAGGTCAGGGGAGGAGATTTCTGTTCGGCCCAGAGGGGCGGTGGGAAATATGGAAGGGGGCAAGCTAAGGGTTAAAAACTAGCCAGACACCTTTAGCCAGTGTTATTGCTCTGCCACAGAAGCCACATCATGTCATGCTTGGAGACAGACCAGAAACTAAGAAAGTTCCTGTGGACTCAAGTGCTTCCCTAGATCCACATAATAAGGATCGGTAATGTGACATATTCAGTTAACTGCAATCCCATACCTGTAACCTACCTTTATATGTACTTCTGGATGTAATATCTGTATATTACTCTGTATGTATTTGTATTATCTAGTGCACCTTTCGGTAATTAAAATGTCAATTAATTTTGGGCAGCTCTTTTACATTGAATCCCGATTTCCCATGTTAGTGAGTTCAGCTAGTACTTATACGCTACCTGAGGTTAGTTTCTGACCCTACCTAAGCTTGCTAACAGACCAGGCTTATATCTAACGAGGAACTAGTGGCAACATACCGATCTGGGGTTACTGGGGGATCCTGACAATGATGGACTGGAGGTTTACATATATATTCCCAGCCTGGGAATGGTGATATATACAGCCCTCACTGCAGAGAGCCTCGATAACCAGTACATAACAGGGCAGCCTCTCCAGCCACTATTTATCCTAGGTGCAGTCCCCTGACTGACATTAGGGTAAGGAGGGCTGCCAGAGAGCTGTAACTGTGTATGCTCTGTCACAGATTGGTGACGGCAGTGGGATATCTGTATTCCCCCCACTCTCATTTGTCACAGCAGGCGTTTCACTCACATACTGGGGTGCTTGACTGCCATGTGCTTTGGATGCTGATGGTGCTCAGGTTGGCAGTGTTCTTGCCTCTTCTCAGTTTGGTTTGGCAGATAATGGAAATTACAGTGGTTGTTTTGTCTGAAGGAATTTCAGAAAAAAAACCTGTCATAAAGGGGAACAATGAACCCTTGGCTTGTTATCTAGCCGAGTGCGAGGGGGTTCTGTGGAATGTAAGCAGGGCAGGGTCCTCTCCTCTCCGTATCAGTCTGTCATTGTTAGTTTGTTTACTGAAAGTGATATCTGTAATTTGTATGTAACCCCTTCTCATGTACAGCACCATGTAATCAATGGTGCTATATAAATAAATAATAATAGTAACAGTTGACCGTGCTCTCCCTCTGGTCAAACCAGTACCTTTTCGTGCTATGAACCAATCCCTGTCTGCACTTCTGTGCTCACTAAGTGTGCCACCATGCCAGGTTGGATCAATGGCCTCACCATCCACCACGTCATTGTCCAATTCCTCAATCTGAGCCCCCTTCTGAGTTGAGATTTTAAGGCTGACCTCATGGCAACTGTACATCATGATTATCCTCCACTTTTTTAGACAAGAATTGACCTTCCCCAATGTGGCTTTCATCTGGCCGTGAGTGCTCAAATGTTTGGACATCACTGCACTCCACCTCCTCATAACCCTCTTTAATGGTCCACATTGAGAGGCCTGACAAATTTCAAGGGAATGTAAACCGTTTCTCAGAGTGGCCAGCATTGGGGTCATATGTCTCCTGGGCATCTTGATGGTGGGAGGAAGGAGGACCAGGTTGAGGATTCAGAGACCCAGCTTCTTGGCTACTGAGACTGGAAAGTATGGAAGACTTGGTGGTGCTGCTTGTCAACACACTGGAGCCTTTGTCTGCCATCCAATCTGCAACATCCTGGCAATTGTCTGGGTTTGTCAGTGGTGTACCGCGCTGACCACATTTTGACAGGAAGCTAGAATGAAATACAGTCACCTTCTGATCTGTAACATGGCCTTGGCAGGCTTTACCACATCCACGTCCCTTAACGTCACCCTTTCTAATATTGAATGCTTTATGCTTATGGAAAAAAAATGCTCTGGCATTATTTTTGACAAGTACCCTAAGAGAGGTGTTATGTACAAATTCAATATATCTAGCAATGTGTGGCAATTTTTTTAAGATATCAGCTTTATTACACTCGGCAACAGCAGACTCACAAAAAATAGAAATAAGTAGTCAAGTTTGCGTATCTCTGTAGGCTTTGTGCAAGTCGAACAACTGCTACTTATTAAACCGATATAAAATGCATAGGCTTGTGAAGATAGCATTCCTGTCTCTTTCCCATGAGGAGGCTGCTTCCAAGTAAAATGAGGCTTGTACATGTTCATGACATGGGTTTCAGTTTACTGACATTGATCATACAGCTCCCTCAACTCCCGTATTATATTCACCTTACAGCGGCTTCACCGGCTGTGACAGTGGCTCCATTGGGATCCAGTGGCAAAAATGAACTGTGGAGCTCACAAAACGCAGGTTTCACAGCACCTACTGGCCCCTCTGCTAATTGTCAGAAAGAGTTGCTGTAAGGGGTCGACACGCTTAGCTGTTTCTTCAGGTAGACTCAGGAACACTTTTATTAAAAGTTTATTAAAGTCAGCATAGACCAATGCAGGGTTCAAAAAAACAAAAGCAGAGCCTTCCTGGCTTAATGGAAAACAAAACAAACAAAGTTCATCAGAGTCCTTTCTCTGCAGGTTCCTCCTGCAGACACCTGGCAATGTTCTCTGCTCCTTCTGGAGCCACTTGCTTCCTCTCCCAATACACCACCACCCAGACTGTCTCACATGTCCAGGTATTTAACTAGGACCATGTGATAATCACATGAATGTGACATCACCGCAGGTCCTGCTAGTACACATGCCAGGAGATCTGTAGTAGGGGATATGGTGAGCACCCTCCCAACCACTCTATGGAGATCACATAAAACCAGCCCATTGTGACTTAAACATTAACCCTCTCAGAACTTAGCATGCTGGAGGCAAAAACAATCTGGTTCTACATCACTGACTGTAGTATACGCAGTGACATGTATCTCCCTTCATACACTGTGCCAGTGACTCTGTCATACAGCATAATGACATGGCGGTGGACATGGTGGTAGTGGCGGGCAAAGCCCAAAATTCAAATGGGCATGCTTTAGCTGGCATTGTAAAGTGCTAGGGAATATGTATTCTACTATCTGGCTAACTACTTGACATGAGGGAGGGTCCTCCCAATGTAGGAGTGAGAGCCCTCACAAATGTTAAAATAAAAAATAAAGCCAAAACACTCTGTATGAACATATGCTGACGGGGAGGTATATTTTTTATTATTATTATTTTTTTTATTTTGCATTACATTCATGCAATTATGAAGGAAACAACGTTTCTTAACATTTTTCTCTTTAAAAAAAAATTTTGGTTTGATTTGGGAGATCCTTTTAAAAATCCTTAAAACCGGCGCAATAGCCTGACAACCAGGGCCGGACTGGCCATAGGGCATTTCTGGCAAATGCCAGAAGGGCCGGTGCCAGTGGTGGGCCGCTCAATCCGCCCCCCCCGCCGTCGCATTCAACTATACCGGCGTATAGACGCCGGTACAGTTGAATGCAATGATGGAGGAGAGAGCGTCTACAGACGCTCCTCTCCCATCATTCCCCGCTCTGCCTCTGACACTGCGGGTGCGCGATGATGTCATATCATCGCGCACCTGCTGTGTCCCGGGCAGACTGCAGCTGCTGAGACAGGAGCAGGAACCAGGAAGCAACGCTGGGCACGAGGAGAGGTGACGAGAGTTTTGTTTTTTTTCTGGACTGTGGGGCCATTCTCGGAGGAGGGGAGGGGAGGAAGAGAAGAGATGTGGGCTGTATATAGTTCTCTGTGGGCTGTGCTGTATACTACTGTGTGCTGTATATAGTTCTCTGTGGGCTGTGCTCTGTGCTGTATACTGCTGTGGGCTGTATATAGTTCTCTGTGGGCTGTGCTCTGTGCTGTATACTACTGTGTGCTGTATATAGTTCTCTGTGGGCTGTGCTCTGTGCTGTATACTGCTGTGGGCTGTATATAGTTCTCTGTGGGCTGTGCTGTATACTGCTGTGGGCTGTATATAGTTCTCTGTGGGCTGTGCTCTGTGCTGTATACTACTGTGGGCTGTATATAGTACTCTGTGGGCTGTGCTGTATACTGCTGTGGGCTGTATATAGCTCTCTGTGGGCTGTGCTCTGTGCTGTGTACTACTGTGGGCTGTATATAGCTCTCTGTGGGCTGTGCTCTGTGCTGTATACTACTGTGGGCTGTATATAGCTCTCTGTGGGCTGTGCTCTGTGCTGTATACTACTGTGTGCTATATATAGTTCTCTGGGCTGTGCTCTGTGCTGTATACTACTGTGTGCTCTGTGCTATATATAGTACTCTGTGGGCTGTGCTCTGTGCTGTATACTACTGTGTGCTATATATAGTTCTCTGGGCTGTGCTCTGTGCTGTATACTACTGTGGGCTGTATATAGTACTCTGTGGGCTGTGCTCTGTGCTGTATACTACTGTGGGCTGTATATAGTACTCTGTGGGCTGTGCTCTGTGCTGTATACTACTGTGGGCTGTATATAGTACTCTGTGGGCTGTGCTCTGTGCTGTATACTACTGTGGGCTGTATATAGTACTCTGTGGGCTGTGCTCTGTGCTGTATACTACTGTGGGCTGTATATAGTACTCTGTGGGCTGTGCTCTGTGCTGTATACTACTGTGGGCTGTATATAGTACTCTGTGGGCTGTGCTCTGTGCTGTATACTGCTGTGGGCTGTATATAGCTCTCTGTGGGCTGTGCTCTGTGCTGTATACTACTGTGGGCTGTATATAGCTCTCTGTGGGCTGTGCTCTGTGCTGTATACTACTGTGTGCTCTGTGCTATATATAGTACTCTGTGGGCTGTGCTCTGTGCTGTATACTACTGTGTGCTATATATAGTTCTCTGGGCTGTGCTCTGTGCTGTATACTACTGTGGGCTGTATATAGTACTCTATGGGCTGTGCTCTGTGCTGTATACTACTGTGGGCTGTATATAGTACTCTGTGGGCTGTGCTCTGTGCTGTATACTACTGTGGGCTGTATATAGTTATATGTGGGCTGTGCTCTGTGCTGTATGCTACTGTGGGCTGTATATAGTTCTCTGTGGGCTGTGCTCTGTGCTGTATATAGTTCTCTGTGGGCTGTGCTCTGTGCTGTATACTACTGTGGGCTGTATATAGTTCTCTGTGGGCTGTGCTCTGTGCTGTATACTACTGTGGGCTGTATATAGTTCTCTGTGGGCTGTGCTCTGTGCTGTATACTACTGTGTGCTGTATATAGTTCTCTGTGGGCTGTGCTGTATATAGTACTCTGTGGGCTGTGCTGTATATAGTACTCTGTGGGCTGTGCTGTATATAGTACTCTGTGGGCTGTGCTGTATATAGTACTCTGTGGGCTGTGCTGTATATAGTACTCTGTGGGCTGTGCTGTGTATAGTACTCTGTGGGCTGTGCTGTATATAGTACTCTGTGGGCTGTGCTGTATATAGTACTCTCTGGGCTGTGCTGTATATAGTACTCTCTGGGCTGTGCTTTATATAGTACTCTGGGCTGTGCTGTATATAGTACTCTGGGCTGTGCTTTATATAGTTCTCTGTGGGCTGTGCTGTATATAGTTCTCTGTGGGCTGTGCTGTATATAGTTCTCTGTGGGCTGTGCTGTATATATTACTTTGTGGGCTGTGCTGTATATATTACTTTGTGGGCTGTGCTGTATATATTACTCTGTGGGCTGTGCTGTATACTACTGTGTGGACTGTGCTGTATACTTCTACGTGGGCTGTGCTGTATACTACTGTGTGGTCTGTGCTGTATACTACTGTGTGGTCTGTGCTGAATACTGCTGTGTGGGCTGTGTTATCTACTACGCGAGCTGTGCTATAGTATGCAGGCTGTGCTGTATACTATGCGGTTTGTGCTATATAATATGCGGGCTTTGCTATATACTATGGGGAGTATATTATATTCTATGGGGGAGGCCATGTTATGTACTATGTGGCTGTGTTATATACTATTGTGGGGGTATATTATATTCTATGGGGGAGGCTGCGTTATATACTATGGGGGGCTGCATTATATTCTATGGGGGGCTACATTATATATTATGGGGAGGTGGGCTGTATTATATTCTATGGGGGTTACATACTCTGGGGTGGCTGCATTATACTCTGTGGGGTGGCTGCATTATACTCTGGGGTGGCTGCATTATACTCTGGGGTGGCTGCATTATACTCTGGGGTGGCTGCATTATACTCTGGGGTGGCTGCATTATACTATATGTGGGCTGCATTATACTGTATCGAGGACTATGGGGAATACGTTATACTATATGAAGAACTATGGGGTGCATTATACTATGGGAAGTGAATTGTACTACATGGATGACTGTGGCGGTGCATTATACTATATGGAGCACTATGAGGATTGTATTATGCTATATGGAGGACTATGAGGATTGTATTATGCTATATGGAGGACTATGAGGAGTGTATTATACTATGTGGAGGACTGAGCAGTGTATTTTAATATATGGAGGACTATAGGGAGTGTATTATACTATATGGAGGACTATGGAGCACATTATAATATATGGAGGACTATGGGGTGTATTTTACTAAACAAGTAAAATGCTGCATATTCGGATTGTTTTTGCTGGAACAAAAAGCCTTGTTGTCAGCAGCACATTGCCAGTGTAAACTGTAGATGTGCTGCTGAAAACATGATACTGTATGGTGATCTGTTAGTGATCGTTCTGTCTCATCATTATTCCTCAGCTGGTGGAAAGAGGCCGGGAAACAAGCGTTGAACAACTTCAGTATTGTCGATCAAACTCGTTTAGCGGCCTGAACTCAGCGCACGTAAATACAACAGAAAGGCTTCTGTGTGATGTGCAATATGTTAGCATTTGGGGACCCATTTTAAACTTTGCCTAGGGCCCCACTTTGCCTAAAACCGGCCCTGCCTACAAGTGTACAAAGATATTATACAGTCACCATGTGACAAGTGGGCCTGTGTAACTTCAAATGCCAGGGCTGAATTTTAGTCCCAGTCCGGCCCTGCTGACAACATTATTCCCAGATACCATATGTGAGTCAGAAAGGCATGCAGGCATCTTCTCCATGTTGTTCCCATTTAGTTTTAGTTGGGGGAGCTGTCTGATCAGTGTCAGTAAATTGGATTATACCAGACACCAAAAGCATTAGAATTAAATTTTGAATACAGTGTATGCAAGCAAGGGCTTGTATTGTGCTCAGTCTGTCAGGCCTGAAACCCATGTCAGGAACATGTAGAAGCCTCATTTTACTTGGAAACAGCCTCCTCAAGGGAAAGAGACAGGAGTGCCATTGACTAATCTGCAGAAGCCTAAGCACTTCCTCTGGAAACTACCCAACTAAGCAGAATGTACCTTTTGCATTGTGTTGAGCAACAAGGGAGTAAGTGACGAGTTCTGTGGAGTGTATTACTCAGGTGACAAGCAGTGCTACAGAGTAGGGTTGAGCGAAACGGGTCGATCATTTTCAAAAGTCGCCGACTTTTGGCTAAGTCGGCGTCTCATGAAACCCGATCCGACCCCTGTGCTTGTCGGCCATGCGGTACGCGACTTTCGCGCCAAAGTCGCGTTTCAATGACGCGAAAAGCGCCATTTCTCAGCCAATGAAGGTGAACGCAGAGTGTGGGCAGCGTGATGACATAGATCCTGGTCCCCACCATCTTAGAGAAGGGCATTGCAGTGATTGGCTTGCTGTCTGCGGCGTCACAGGGGCTATAAAGGGGCGTTCCCGCCGACCGCCATCTTACTGCTGCTGATCTGAGCTTAGGGACAGGTTGCTGCCGCTTCGTCAGAAGCAGGGAGAGCGTTAGGCAGGGTCCACTAACCACCAAACCGCTTGTGCTGTAGCGATTTCCACTGTCCAACACCACCTTCGGTGTGCAGGGACTGTGGAAGCTATTTTTTTTTTTTTTTTTCCTCAGCGCTGTAGCTCATTGGGCTGCCCTAGAAGGCTCCGTGATAGCTGTATTGCTGTGTGTACGCCACTGTGGAAACCAACTGCTTTTTTCAAGGCACATATCCTCTTGTTCCTTTCTGCACAGCTATCTTTTTTGTTTGTCCACACTTTTTATTTAATTTGTGCATCAGTCCACTCCTATTGCTGCCTGCCATACCTGGCTTAGATTACTGCAGGGAGATAGTAATTGTAGGACAGTCCCTGTTTTTTTTTTTTTTTTGTGGGAGATTAAGATTGGCATTTCTGCTACAGTGCCATCCCTGTGTGTGCCATCTCTCACTGAGTGGGCCATAGAAAGCCTATTTATTTTTTCCGTGATTTGTGTTCTAAATTCTACCTCAACACAAAAACACTACATCAATCAGTGGGAGAAAAATATTGGCCTCAGTCAGGGCTTGTGTGCCACTGCTGTGTGTGCTATCTCTCATTCAGTGGGCTATAGAAAGCCTATTTATTTATTTATTTATTTTTTTTCTTATTATTTGGTTTCTAAAGTCTCCCTGAAAAAAAAAAAAAAAAAAAAAAAAAACTGGGAGAGTAATATTGCCCTTTCAGCTTGTGTGCCAGTCTTGACTCCTGGGTGTGCCACCTCTCTCTCATTCAGTGGGCCATAGAAAGGCTATTTATTTTTTTGGTTTTTTTAATATTATTTGGTTTCTAAAGTCTCCCTGAAAATAAAAGAAAAAAAACTTAAAAAAACAGTGGGAGAGTAATATTGCCCTTTCAGCTTGTGCGCCAGTCTTGACTCCTGGGTGTGCCACCTCTCTCTCTCTAATTGTGGGCCATAGAAAGCCTTTTTTTTTTTGTTTTTTTTTAAATATTATTTGGTTTCTAAAGTCTCCCTTAAAAAACAAAAAATACATAAAAAAACAGTGGGAGAGTAATATTGCCCTTTCAGCTTGTGTGCCAGTCTTGACTCCTGGGTGTGCCACCTCTCTCTCTCATTCAGTGGGCCATAGAAAGCCTATTTATTTTTTTGGTTTTTTTAATATTATTTGGTTTCTAAAGTCTCCCTGAAAAAAAAAAAAACATAAAAAAACAGTGGGAGAGTAATATTGCCCTTTCAGCTTGTGTGCCAGTCTTGACTCCTGGGTGTGCCACCTCTCTCCCTCTCATTCAGTGGGCCATAGAAAGCCTATTTATTTTTTTTTTTTAATATTATTGGGTTTCTAAAGTCTCCCTTAAAAAACAAAAAATACATAAAAAAACAGTGGGAGAGTAATATTGCCCTTTCAGCTTGTGTGCCAGTCTTGACTCCTGGGTGTGCCACCTCTCTCATTCAGTGGGCCATAGAAAGCATTTTTTTTTTCCTTGATTTGTGTTCTAAAATCTACCTCAACACAAAAACACTACATCAATCAGTGGGAGAAAAATATTGGCCTCAGTCAGGGCTTGTGTGCCACTGCTGTGTGTGCTATCTCTCATTCAGTGGGCTATAGAAAGCCTATTTATTTATTTATTTTTTTTCTTATTATTTGGTTTCTAAAGTCTCCCTGGAAAAAAAAAAACATAAAAAAACAGTGGGAGAGTAATATTGCCCTTTCAGCTTGTGTGCCAGTCTTGACTCCTGGGTGTGCCACCTCTCTCTCTCATTCAGTGGGCCATAGAAAGCCTATTTATTTTTTTGTTTTTTTTAATATTATTTGGTTTCTAAAGTCTCCCTGAAAAAAAAAAAAACATAAAAAAACAGTGGGAGAGTAATATTGCCCTTTCAGCTTGTGTGCCAGTCTTGACTCCTGGGTGTGCCACCTCTCTCTCTCATTCAGTGGGCCATAGAAAGGCTATTTATTTTTTTGTTTTTTTTAATATTATTTGGTTTCTAAAGTCTCCCTTAAAAAACAAAAAAAACATAAAAAAACAGTGGGAGAGTAATATTGCCCTTTCAGCTTGTGTGCCAGTCTTGACTCCTGGGTGTGCCACCTCTCTCTCTCATTCAGTGGGCCATAGAAAGCCTATTTATTTTTTTGGTTTTTTTAATATTATTTGGTTTCTAAAGTCTCCCTGAAAAAAAAAAAAGCATAAAAAAACAGTGGGAGAGTAATATTGCCCTTTCAGCTTGTGTGCCAGTCTTCACTCCTGGGTGTGCCACCTCTCTCTCTCATTCAGTGGGCCATAGAAAGCATTTTTTTTTTTTTCCTTGATTTGTGTTCTAAAATCTACCTCAACACAAAAACACTACATCAATCAGTGGGAGAAAAATATTGGCCTCAGTCAGGGCTTGTGTGCCACTGCTGTGTGTGCTATCTCTCATTCAGTGGGCTATAGAAAGCCTATTTATTTATTTATTTTTTTTCTTATTATTTGGTTTCTAAAGTCTCCCTGAAAAAAAAAAAACATAAAAAAACAGTGGGAGAGTAATATTGCCCTTTCAGCTTGTGTGCCAGTCTTGACTCCTGGGTGTGCCACCTCTCTCATTCAGTGGGCCATAGAAAGGCTATTTATTTTTTTGGTTTTTTTAATATTATTTGGTTTCTAAAGTCTCCCTTAAAAAACAAAAAATACATAAAAAAACAGTGGGAGAGTAATATTGCCCTTTCAGCTTGTGTGCCAGTCTTGACTCCTGGGTGTGCCACCTCTCTCTCTCATTCGGTGGGCCATAGAAAGGCTATTTTTTTTTTGGGGTTTTTTAATATTATTTGGTTTCTAAAGTCTCCCTGAAATAAAAATAAACTTAAAAAAACAGTGGGAGAGTAATATTGCCCTTTCAGCTTGTGCGCCAGTCTTGACTCCTGGGTGTGCCACCTCTCTCTCTCTAATTGTGGGCCATAGAAAGCCTTTTTTTTTTTTTTTTTTTTAATATTATTTGGTTTCTAAAGTCTCCCTGAGAAAAAAAAATAAATAAATTAGGTGGGAGATTAATATTGACATTAGTGCTTGAGTGACAGTCCTGCGTGTGTGTCATCTCTGTGATTTTGTGCCACAGAAAACAGAGTGTGTAACATTGTGCCTGATTTTCCTTGTGGTCTCACCAACCTGTTAAGGGATATTGAAATCATACTGAAGTTATAGCTCACCGTGTAAGTTGTTTGACAGCAACAAATAAAGTTACTTTGGTTAAGATTTTAAAACAATGAGGAAGTCTGGTGCAAGAGGTCGTCGTGGGCGTTCATTGTCAGCTGGTAATGATGGTAGTGGTAGTGGAGCATCAGGTGGTCGTGGGGATAAAAATATTCCACCTAAGTCTGGAGCTGTGGAGCCAGTTTCGTCGTCAGGCTACACAAGGCCTCGAACGCTCTCTTTTCTGGGAGTAGGAAAACCGCTTTTAAAGGCGGAGCAGCAACAGCAAGTTTTGGCTTACATTGCAGACTCAGCCTCTAGCTCTTTTGCCTCCTCTTCCGAAACTGGTAAATGTAAAAGCAGCGCGTCGCTTGTGGATGTTCACGGTCAGGGACAAGTCGCTTCCTTGTCCTCCTCAGCAAAAACTACAACAAGAGAGAAGGATGCAGCAGGCGACACAACGGGTCACTCCATGGAGCTCTTTACACATACCGTCCCTGGCTTAGAAAGTGAAACATTTAACAGGCCATGCCCATTACAAGTATATTCTGACATGGAGTGCACTGATGCACAGCCACAGCCAGAGTACTATGCTGCTCCTTTGACTCAGACCACCACATTGCCCTCTCAGGGTACAGATCCACAATCAGACCCTGATGAGACTATGTTGCCCCGCCACGAACGCTATACCACCGACCGACACAGTGACACAGACGAAGTTGCACACGAGCTCGAAGAGGAGGTAATAGATGACCCAGTTATTGACCCCGATTGGCAGCCATTGGGGGAACAGGGTGCAGGCGGCAGTAGTTCAGAAGCGGAGGTGGAGGAGGGGCCGCAGCAGGCATCAACATCGCAACAGGTTCCATCTGCCGGGCCCGTATCTGGCCCAAAACGCGTGTCAAAGCCAAAACCTGTTGGAGGACAGCGTGGCCATCCGGTTAAAGCTCAGTCTGCAATCCCTGAAAAGGGATCCGAGTCTAGGAAGAGTGCAGTCTGGCATTTTTTTAAACAACATCCAACTGATCAGCGCAAAGTCATCTGTCAAAAATGTTCAACTAGCTTAAGCAGAGGTCAGAATCTGAAAAGTCTAAATACTAGTTGCATGCATAGACACTTAACCACCATGCATTTTCAAGCCTGGACTAACTACCAAACGTCCCTTAAGGTTGTAGCACCCTCGGCCAATGAAGCTAGTCAGCAACGCAACATCCCTTCCATCACTGTAAGGCCACCATTTTCCGCACCACCGGCAGTATCTGTGCAGGTTTCTTTGCCAGCCAAAAGCAGTCAGGGTCAGGGAACCACCAGTTTTGTAGGAGGAAATATTGCATCTAGGGCACCGGCGGAAACAATACCGTCTCCAACCGTCTCTCAGTCTGCCATGTACACCGGCACACCCGAAAGTTCCACGATCTCCAGCTCTCCAGTCCAGCTCACCCTACATGAGACTCTGGTTAGAAAAAGGAAGTACTTATTCTCGCATCCGCGTACACAGGGTTTTAACGCCCACATAGCTAGACTAATCTCGTTAGAGATGATGCCCTACCGGTTAGTTGAAAGCGAAGCTTTCAAAGCCCTGATGGAGTACGCTGAACCACGATACGAGCTACCCAGTCGACACTTTTTTTCCAGAAAAGCCATCCCAGCCCTGCACCAGCATGTTAAACAGCGCATCGTCCATGCACTCAGGCAATCTGTGAGTACAAAGGTGCACCTGACTACAGATGCATGGACCAGTAGGCATGGCCAGGGACGTTATGTGTCCATCACGGCACACTGGGTGAATGTGGTGGATGCAGGGTCCACAGGCGACATCAATTTAGGGACAGTTGTGCCTAGCCCACGGTCTAGGAAACAGTTGGCTGTAGGCGTTCTCACCCCCTCCTCCTCCTCGTCCTCCTGCAGAAGCTACAGCTCTTCCACAGAACGCAGTCTGCCAACCATTCCATCGGCAGATGACACTGTTGCACACCAGTTGTCCCATTATGGGCCAGCTACTGCCAAGCGTCAGCAGGCTGTATTGGCTATGAAGTGTTTGGGCGACAACAGACACACCGCGGAAGTTCTATCCGAGTTCTTGCAACAAGAAACGCAGTCGTGGCTGGGCACAGTAGATCTTGAGGCAGGCAAGGTAGTGAGTGATAACGGAAGGAATTTCATGGCTGCCATCTCCCTTTCCCAACTGAAACACATTCCTTGCCTGGCTCACACCTTAAACCTGGTGGTGCAGTGCTTATTGAAAACTTATCCTGGGTTCTCCGACCTGCTCCTCAAAGTGCGTGCACTTTGCTCACATATCCGACGTTCGCCTGTACACGCCAGCCGTATGCAGACCTATCAGCGGTCTTTGAACCTTCCCCAGCATCGCCTCATCATAGACGTTGCAACAAGGTGGAACTCAACACTGCACATGCTTCAGAGACTGTGCGAACAGAGGCGTGCTGTTATTTATTTGTGGGAGGATACACGGGCAGGCAGTAGGATGGCAGACATGGAGTTGTCAGGTGTGCAGTGGTCTAAGATACAAGACATGTGTCAAGTCCTTCAGTGTTTTGAGGAATGCACACGGCTGGTTAGTGCAGACAACGCCGTAATAAGCATGAGCATCCCCCTAATGCGTCTGCTGATGCAAAGTTTGACGCACATAAAGGAGCAGGCGTCTGCACCAGAGGAAGAGGAAAGCCTTGATGACAGTCAGCCATTGTCTGGTCAGGGCAGTGTGCAGGACGAGGTAGCGGGCGAAGAGGAGGTGGAGGACGAGGAGGATGATGGGGATGAGTATATTTTTAATGCCGAACCTTTCCCGGGGGCACAGGAAATTGGTTGCGTGTCACGGCCGGGTTCTGGTTTTTTGAGGGACACAAGTGACGTAGATTTGCCTGCAACTGCCCCTCAACCAATCACAACCGGAGATTTGACAACTGGAACTTTGGCCCACATGGCGGATTATGCCTTACGTATCCTAAAAAGGGACACACGCATTACGAAAATGATGAACGATGACGATTACAGGTTGGCCTGCCTCCTTGATCCACGCTATAAAGGCAAATTGCAAAATATTATGCCACATGAGAACTTGGAACTAATATTAGCAACCAAACAATCAACTCTTGTTGACCGTTTGCTTCAGGCATTCCCAGCACACAGCGCACGTGATCGTTCTCACACGAGCTCCAGGGGGCAGCAGACTAGGAGTGTTAGGGGTGCACACATCAGAAGTGGCGTTGGACAGAGGGGTTTTCTGACCAGGTTGTGGAGTGATTTTGCTATGACCGCAGACAGGACAGGTACTGCTGCATCAATTGAAAGTGACAGGAGACAACATTTGTCCAGTATGGTTACTAACTATTTTTCATCCCTTATCGATGTTCTCCCTCAACCGTCATTCCCATTTGATTACTGGGCCTCCAAATTAGACACCTGGCCAGAATTGGCAGAATATGCATTGCAGGAGCTTGCTTGCCCGGCAGCAAGTGTCCTATCAGAAAGAGTATTCAGTGCTGCAGGTTCAATATTAACCGAAAAAAGGACTCGTCTGGCTACCCAAAATGTTGACGATCTAACATTCATTAAAATGAACCACAACTGGATTTCGAAATCTTTTGCCCCACCTTGCCCGGCCGACACCTAGCTTTCCTATGAAAAGCTCTTGCCTGTGAATTACTTTTCTAATGTCTAATTTGCTGCAGCTGATTGTACAGCATACGACATGTTTACACCTCCCTAAATGGCAAAACTCCCCACACGGGGCCGTGGTATCGCGACTTGGCGCAAGCACCCGTGAGACTGCTGTTTGTCTGAAGAGGTGGGTGTGCTCGCTTTTGGTTGACGGCATTGCTACTGGGTCCCTCATAGTACAATGTAGTGTCTCTGGCGGTGGTGGTGCGCACCCAACGTCAGACACACCGTTGTAACATGAGGGGCCCTGGGGCGGTCCCGCCGGCCTCAAGAGAGTTCCCCCCTACCCCAGCTCAAAATGTGCTCTACCACGTCCAAAATTATGTCGCACAGCTCCACCAATCTTTAGTCTATTCGCTGACATCATTCAATGTCTGGCACTGACAATACAAATTTGTAGACATCTATGATGCAACTTAAAGTAGTCTGTGTCTGTGTCCTATATTGGCACCATTAAATAGTTACTGCCAAATTACTATGTCAGAAACTCAGTAGATGAGCCCACCCCTGTACCTAAGTATGCCACCTTTTTTTTTGTTTTGGTTGTTTTGCGAGACATTAACATCTATTTATATTTTGGGAGTACTGGGACAGACACTCCTTGCATAACTCCTCCACTCACCACCAAGCTGCCTGTGTATCCATGTAACCGCTGTAAAGCTGCCATGAGCCTATTGTTTGTTATTTTAGGCCTTTGATAGCCTGTCTGCGGTCCCTACTTTAAATACTCCTCCACTGACCACCAAGCTGCCTGTGTATCCATATAACCGATGTAAAACAGCCATTAGCCTATTGTTTGTTATTTTAGGCCTTTGATAGCCTGTCTGCGGTCCCTACTTTAAATACTCCTCCACTCATCACCAGCTGCCTGCCCGTGTATCCATGTAACCGCTGTAAAACTGCCATGAGCCTATTGTTTGTTATTTTAGGCCTTTGATAGCCTGTCTGCGGTCCCTACTTTAAATACTCCTCCACTCACCACCAAGCTGCCTGTGTATCCATGTAACCGATGTAAAACAGCCATGAGCCTATTGTTTATTTTAGGCCTTTGATAGCCTGTCTGCGGTCCCTACTTTAAATACTCCTCCACTCATCACCAGCTGCCTGCCCGTGTATCCATGTAACCGCTGTAAAACTGCCATGAGCCTATTGTTTGTTATTTTAGGCCTTTGATAGCCTGTCTGCGGTCCCTACTTTAAATACTCCTCCACTCACCACCAAGCTGCCTGTGTATCCATGTAACCGATGTAAAACAGCCATGAGCCTATTGTTTGTTATTTTAGGCCTTTGATAGCCTGTCTGCGGTCCCTACTTTAAATACTCCTCCACTCATCACCAGCTGCCTGCCCGTGTATCCATGTAACCGCTGTAAAACTGCCATGAGCCTATTGTTTGTTATTTTAGGCCTTTGATAGCCTGTCTGCGGTCCCTACTTTAAATACTCCTCCACTCACCACCAAGCTGCCTGTGTATCCATGTAACCGATGTAAAACAGCCATGAGCCTATTGTTTGTTATTTTAGGCCTTTGATAGCCTGTCTGCGGTCCCTACTTTAAATACTCCTCCACTCATCACCAGCTGCCTGCCCGTGTATCCATGTAACCGCTGTAAAACTGCCATGAGCCTATTGTTTGTTATTTTAGGCCTTTGATAGCCTGTCTGCGGTCCCTACTTTAAATACTCCTCCACTCACCACCAAGCTGCCTGTGTATCCATGTAACCGCTGTAAAGCTGCCATGAGCCTATTGTTTGTTATTTTAGGCCTTTGATAGCCTGTCTGCGGTCCCTACTTTAAATACTCCTCCACTCATCACCAGCTGCCTGCCCGTGTATCCATGTAACCGCTGTAAAACTGCCATGAGCCTATTGTTTGTTATTTTAGGCCTTTGATAGCCTGTCTGCGGTCCCTACTTTAAATACTCCTCCACTCACCACCAAGCTGCCTGTGTATCCATGTAACCGCTGTAAAACTGCCATGAGCCTATTGTTTGTTATTTTAGGCCTTTGATAGCCTGTCTGCGGTCCCTACTTTAAATACTCCTCCACTCACCACCAAGCTGCCTGTGTATCCATGTAACCGCTGTAAAGCTGCCATGAGCCTATTGTTTGTTATTTTAGGCCTTTGATAGCCTGTCTGCGGTCCCTACTTTAAATACTCCTCCACTCATCACCAGCTGCCTGCCCGTGTATCCATGTAACCGCTGTAAAACTGCCATGAGCCTATTGTTTGTTATTTTAGGCCTTTGATAGCCTGTCTGCGGTCCCTACTTTAAATACTCCTCCACTCACCACCAAGCTGCCTGTGTATCCATGTAACCGCTGTAAAACTGCCATGAGCCTATTGTTTGTTATTTTAGGCCTTTGATAGCCTGTCTGCGGTCCCTACTTTAAATACTCCTCCACTCACCACCAAGCTGCCTGTGTATCCATGTAACCGCTGTAAAGCTGCCATGAGCCTATTGTTTGTTATTTTAGGCCTTTGATAGCCTGTCTGCGGTCCCTACTTTAAATACTCCTCCACTCATCACCAGCTGCCTGCCCGTGTATCCATGTAACCGCTGTAAAACTGCCATGAGCCTATTGTTTGTTATTTTAGGCCTTTGATAGCCTGTCTGCGGTCCCTACTTTAAATACTCCTCCACTGACCACCAAGCTGCCTGTGTATCCATATAACCGATGTAAAACAGCCATGAGCCTATTGTTTGTTATTTTAGGCCTTTGATAGCCTGTCTGCGGTCCCTACTTTAAATACTCCTCCACTCATCACCAGCTGCCTGCCCGTGTATCCATGTAACCGCTGTAAAACTGCCATGAGCCTATTGTTTGTTATTTTAGGCCTTTGATAGCCTGTCTGCGGTCCCTACTTTAAATACTCCTCCACTCACCACCAAGCTGCCTGTGTATCCATGTAACCGCTGTAAAGCTGCCATGAGCCTATTGTTTGTTATTTTAGGCCTTTGATAGCCTGTCTGCGGTCCCTACTTTAAATACTCCTCCACTCATCACCAGCTGCCTGCCCGTGTATCCATGTAACCGCTGTAAAACTGCCATGAGCCTATTGTTTGTTATTTTAGGCCTTTGATAGCCTGTCTGCGGTCCCTACTTTAAATACTCCTCCACTCACCACCAAGCTGCCTGTGTATCCATGTAACCGCTGTAAAGCTGCCATGAGCCTATTGTTTGTTATTTTAGGCCTTTGATAGCCTGTCTGCGGTCCCTACTTTAAATACTCCTCCACTCACCACCAAGCTGCCTGTGTATCCATGTAACCGATGTAAAACTGCAGTATTTTGCTTATAAAAAAGAAAATACTGGAGAGATATCAAATGCAGACATTTTAACATTAAAAACAAAAACACATACAACAAAAAACTGGTACAGTACAAAAATTGGCCACCAGCTACAAAAACTTTCTCCTGCAAGTAGTTAACTGAAAGGTTTTTTTCCATTGAAAACACAGATATGGCATCCACCGAGTGTTGTCCTGTCGCGTCTTCTTTATATTATTGCCAAGAAGCTGCAACTGAATAAAGCTGAGCTTCTACCTTCTGCCTCTTATTAACTGCTTTTTTTAAAAAAAATTGTCCACCAGCTACAAAAACTTGCTCCTGCAAGTAGTTAACTGAAAGGTTTTTTTCCATTGAAAACACAGATATGGCATCCACCGAGTGTTGTCCTGTCGCGTCTTCTTTATATTATTGCCAAGAAGCTGCAACTGAATAAAGCTGAGCTTCTACCTTCTGCCTCTTATTAACTGCTTTTTTTTTTATAAAATTGGCTGTTCCGGCCTACTAAAGGTGTCTGTCTGCCCCTGCCTGGTGTTGTCCTCAACTGAATAAAGCTGAGCTTCAACCTTCAGTTCCAAATTACCATTTTTAAAAATGCAATTGGCTGTTCCGGCCTACTAAAGGTGAATGTCTGCCCCTGCCTGGTGTTGTCCTCAACTGAATAAAGCTGAGCTTCTACCTTCTGTTCCAAATTACCATTTTTAAAAATGCAATTGGCTGTTCCGGCCTACTAAAGGTGAATGTCTGCCCCTGCCTGGTGTTGTCCTCAACTGAATAAAGCTGAGCTTCTACCTTCTGTTCCAAATTACCATTTTTAAAAATGCCATTGGCTGTTCCGGCCTACTAAAGGTGTCTGTCTGCCCCTGCCTGGTGTTGTCCTCAACTGAATAAAGCTGAGCTTCAACCTTCAGTTCCAAATTACCATTTTTAAAAATGCAATTGGCTGTTCCGGCCTACTAAAGGTGTCTGTCTGCCCCTGCCTGGTGTTGTCCTCAACTGAATAAAGCTGAGCTTCTACCTTCTGCCTCTTACTAACTGCTGTTTTTTTAAAAAATTGGCTGTTCCGGCCTACTAAAGGTGAATGTCTGCCCCTGCCTGGTGTTGTCCTCAACTGAATAAAGCTGAGCTTCAACCTTCAGTTCCAAATTACCATTTTTAAAAATGCAATTGGCTGTTCCGGCCTACTAAAGGTGAATGTCTGCCCCTGCCTGGTGTTGTCCTCAACTGAATAAAGCTGAGCTTCTACCTTCTGTTCCAAATTACCATTTTTAAAAATGCAATTGGCTGTTCCGGCCTACTAAAGGTGAATGTCTGCCCCTGCCTGGTGTTGTCCTCAACTGAATAAAGCTGAGCTTCTACCTTCTGTTCCAAATTACCATTTTTAAAAATGCCATTGGCTGTTCCGGCCTACTAAAGGTGTCTGTCTGCCCCTGCCTGGTGTTGTCCTCAACTGAATAAAGCTGAGCTTCAACCTTCAGTTCCAAATTACCATTTTTAAAAATGCAATTGGCTGTTCCGGCCTACTAAAGGTGTCTGTCTGCCCCTGCCTGGTGTTGTCCTCAACTGAATAAAGCTGAGCTTCTACCTTCTGCCTCTTACTAACTGCTGTTTTTTTAAAAAATTGGCTGTTCCGGCCTACTAAAGGTGTCTGTCTGCCCCTGCCTGGTGTTGTCCTCAACTGAACAAAGCTGAGCTTCCACATTCTGGCTTTCGCCCTATACTATCAGATATTAAACTGCATTTGGCCTACTAGTGTGGTTAGGCCCTTGAAACAGTGTCTGCTGCTCTTGGGTTTGCTACTCCACTGAACAAAGCAATGCCGCCTGTTTAGTCCTGTTACCAATTTTGAACTGCATTTAGCCTACTTTATTCTTTGGCCCTATATCTGTTTCCTCCTCATCCTGCCCATTGCCCAGCCACTGCTAGATGAGTCTGCTGGTACATTGACCTAGACCACTACATTCCCCTTATACTCTACACAGCCAGAATCTGACCCTGCTGAAAGTAAGGTTCCCCTTCCCGCATGTTATACCACCTTACACAGGGACAGAGAGGAAGGTGCAGATGAAAGTGCAGGTTCCTTCATCAGGTGGGGGGGCATACTCGTTGGCGACGTCACTGGCACAGGGCCCCTCAGAGTACGCAAAAGTGTCGCTGCTGGTGGGAGGCGCCCCCGCCATGCAAACACACATCGCTGTACTTTGAGGGGCCCTGTGCCAGTGCCAATGCGAACGAGTGGGCCCCCCCTGCTTGCTCAGGATCACAGCACTTGCAACGTTGAAATACTTACCTTTCCCTGCAACACCGCCGTGACGTAGTCCGCATTTCCTGGGCCCACGAAAAACTTGAGCCGGCCCTACTCCCCCCACAACTTTTGCCAAATGACCCCCAATTCCCTATGCCCAACTATTATTATAAAGTTAATTAAGATTGACAAGCTTCAGAAACAAGAATGGATGTTTTTGGCATTAAAATGGGCACTGTAGGTGTTTTCCTGGCCTCCACTCACTGCCGACTATGCTTCCCCATTGACTTGCATTGGGTTTCGTGTTTCGGTCGATCCCCGACTTTTAGCGATAATCGGCCGACTGCACTCGACTCGACTCTGGACAAAATCGGGTTTCACAAAACCCGACTCGATCTTAAAAAAATGAAAGTCGCTCAACTCTACTACAGAGCTTATGCGGTGCCCCAGGGTCTTGGTCATCACAGTGGTATTGCTTTCCTCTCGGGGAGAGTGATGCTATGTTTGGAGACAATGAAGGATAACTGCATCCAGGTATCACTAACATGCAACACATTTCACACTCCAGGCCACCAGGGGGATTTCTTGCTCCTATTTATTAGGTCACCCCCCACATAGGTAAAACTGGTCGCCTATAGGGAAAGTTAGTTGCTGGCTGAGCTCAGCTCAGTTAGTTGGTCCCTGACAGGGGTGGAATCCTGTCAGAGAACGAAGGAGAAGGACAGGGAGCTGTGCATGCCCTCAGAGCTGCAGCTCCCAGAAAGAGACATTGAAGGCAGAACTGTATTGCAGTGAGCGTGCAAGGAAGTCATAGCAAAGGAGAGGATACCAGAAGGGGACCAGCCATGCACAGGCTGCCTCTTTCTGAGGCACAGAAGCCCGGTAGCCGGAACACCGAGGGAGTAAGGACCTTTATGCTTTGCTCCAGAGACCGGCAGGACAGCTAATTGCAAGTTACCTGACAACCCTACACCCAGGAGGCATGGTGACACCTACAGAGCCGGGTTATCTAAGAGACCCTTTAAACAGGCTCAATTCACCAGTCATACGGGTTTTGTCCTATCCTATATGGGGGACAGAGAGAGAGAGAAACACCACATCTGTGAGACCCTTATGTGAAGCCATAGGCAGTAAGGGACTACACCATCGCAGCGCAAAGGAAGGCTACTGATTTCCACCTGGATAAGGGAACTCTGGACTTGCCTCCAAACCGGCCGGACTCTGCCTGCCCTGTGATCTGGTGCCCTGGACTGTGGATGCTGAAGTCTTCAGTAAAGGTAAAGAGACTGCAACCATGTGTCCTCGTTTTCCACTGCGCCATTCATCATTCACCATCTACACACCGGGAAGCCCTGGGGACATACTTCACCAATGGGAAGGTATACCATCTAGCTGCCATAACATCACCCCAGCGGACCACTTAAAGCAGCATCGGTCACCCTGACCGAATACCACAGGTGGCGTCACAAACATTCCCCTTAAAGACCTTTTCCTTTTACACGGACGTCCCAGGGCCATGGACCGGGTCAGCCACCGTGACATCCCCCTGTGAACCGCAGGACCCGGTACCGAGTACCCCACGGCCCCATAGGGGCGATCCAATTTCTTAAAGACATTAGCGTGACAATGACCATGTTCCAATATGTGTAAGGCTGTGGCCTAAATAGGTTTGTGGAGCATATTAACCCAGTCTCTTAGACGTGCTTAAAATGTACAGAAACAGGGCTATACCCAACACCATTTTTTTTATACCCAAATTTAGAAAATTTAAGGGAAGCAACAGTTTAATACAGAGACACAAGTCTCATTTAGCAGCCTGGAAAAGCTAGCAATGGTCTTTGTCCAGCACCGGACAATGTAAATTGCTAACGAATATGTATGCCCTATCTAACTAACAATTTGTGAACAGTCATATATGCTGAAAAGGGACAACTGAATGCTGCGCTGGGACTATGAACTGGATGTGGTTGCTGACTGTTGTGTCTGTGCTGGAGGTGCTCAGGTTGGCAGTGTTCTTGCCTCTTCTTAGCTTGGTTTGGCAGATACTGCAAATTACAGTTGTTTTGTTGGAAGAAATTTCAGAAAAAAACTGCCATACAGGGGAACAATGCACCCTTGGCCTGTTATCTAATCGATTGGGGAACTCTATCAAACAGTTGACCGAATTCACCCTCTGGTAAAACCACTACCTCTTCTTGCCTGTTTTTGTGCTACGGACCAATCCCTATCTGCACTGCTGTGCTCGCCAGGCGTGCCACCTTGCCAGGATGGATCAGTGGTCTTATCATCGACCACGTCATCTTCCAATTCCTCAATCTGATTCTCCTTCTAAGTTGCGATTTTAGGCTGACTTGATGGCAACTGTTCGTCATGATTATCCTCCACCTCTTCACACATTAATTGACCTTTCCCAATGTGGCTTTCATCTGGCCGTTGGTGCTCAAATGTTTGGGCATCACTGCACTAAACCTCATCATGACCTTCTTTAATGGTGTACGTTGAGAGGCCTAAATAATTACAAGGGAATGTAAACCGTTCCTCAGTGGCTAGCGTTGGGGTCATATGTCTCCTGGGACTCTTGAAGGTGGGAGGAAGGAGGACCAGATTGAGGATACAGAGGCCCACCCTCTTGGCTACTAAGACAGGACTCTATGGAAGACTTGGGGATGCTGCTTGTCAACACTCTTGAGCCTTCCATCCAATCCACAACATCCTCTCACTTGTCTGGGTTTGAAAGTGGTGTAGTGTCTGGGTTTGACAGTGTTGTAGTATGCTGACCAAATTTTGACAGGAAGCTAGAATTTGATACAGTCACCTTATGATCTGTCACACAGCCTTGGCGGGCACCAGCACATCCACATCTACGTTCCTTAACATCATCCTTTCCCATATTGAATGTGTTATGATAAAAAAATTTCCTGGCTTTATTTTTCACAACTACCCTAGTAGAGGTGTTATGTACAATTTCCTGTATCTAGCAATGCGTGGGTATTTTTTTTCAAATATCAGCTTTATTGCACATATCAACAGCAAACTCAGGGAAATTACAGGTAAATAGTCACGCTTGCGTACAGTATCTCAGCAGGCTTTGTGCCAATTGTACAACTGCTAGATAAAGATACACTATTTATTTAACCAACTAGATGGTGGCCCGATTCTAACGCATCGGGTATTCTAGAATATGTATGCAATTTGTAAATGTACAGCAATTTGGTTCATCCGTTCAGCATCACACTTTTCATTTTCTTTTAGGTTCATCCTTTGTTCTGTAGCCTCATTTGTATCAATGATGTATAATTGTGCAAATTTTGGTGGTTGTCCTAATTCTGGGTGAAGTGTTCCAGTGCGGTGGTAGATCTGGCCGTGAATTTCTAAAACAATACGGTCCGAATCCAGGGGGCGGTGCAATGTTGCCACCGAATGAAGCAAACGCATGAGAACTGTTGATGCTTCTGATATTTTCCATGAAATTTCTACTGTGTTGATGCATTCCTTTCATTAACTGCTCAAACAGATCTGAGTAGTAAGGTCTCGGTAGCATAACTTTTCCTTTTTGGCAGCATTGAATAAACTGATTGTCAGATGGTTTTTCATCAATGAAATTCAGAGAGTTGCATTTAGAGCAAAATGCATTCATATTCCCACAGTAGTGTTCATGAATTGTACTTTCATTGTCTGTTACGTAATGTACAAGTTGTTGAATATTGGCCTGGTCGTGCCTTAGTTGGTAGAGCATTCGTTTTTTATGAATTTGGCGATCATGTTGTTCCTGTCGTACAACAGTTTGTTGTGGTGTCTCCGGTTGGCGACGGTGTCTGTGAGATTCCGCATCCTGGGCTTGTCTAGCAGCAGTTTGTTGTGGTGTCTCCTGTTGGCAATATTGTCTGTGAGATTCCACATCCTGGGCTTGTCTGGCGGCAGTTTGTTGTGGTGTCTCCTGTTCCCGATGTTGTCGTTTTCTTGCTGCTGCTGCTGCTGCTTTTCTGTCATCCTCATTGGCGTATTTTCATTTACGACCCATTCTAAGATAGAAACACAGGGAGATGCCGCCCATACAGGGAGACGCAGGCACACACCCTACACAGTGGCGGCACTTGACAGCAGTGGAGGACAATGATGATTCCAGAATTCACGGCAGACTGTGCCCGTCGCTGGCCGGCTGGCCTCGACCAATCAGCAAGGCGGGATTTCTGAGACAGACAGACAATTAGACCCTTAGACAACACAATGGCGGCACTTGACAGCAGTGGAGGACAATGCCCTAGCGGCCTCGACCAATCAGAGACGCGGGATTTCCAGGACAGACAGACAATTAAACCCTTAGACAATTATATATATAGAAAGCAGAGTAATTTTTTGTTAAATCGCCTTTATGACACACGGCAACAGGAGACTCAAAAAAAATTACAAGGAAATTGTCATGTATGCGTATCTCAGCAGGCTTTGCGCCAGTTGCACAACTGCTAGATAGAGATACACTATTTATTTAACCAATAGAAAATTCGAAATTTTTTAAATCTCCTTTACAGCACATGCCGACAGCAGTTTAAAGAAAATTATTGCCACTGGTAAAAAGTCATGTTTGCTTATCTTGGTAGGCTTTGTTGGGTCCAGCAGAAAAATATTTGGCTTTCCCATTGACTTGCATTGGATTCGTTATTCGGTATGAATACACAGATATTAGAAATTATTTGTGCAGATTTTCCTGAATCCGAATATTTCACTATTCCTTTATCAGCAATTGCGTGCTCTCTGAGAGCCAACACACCTTGCAAAATTTAGCAGGCCAAAAAACATTAACCCCGTCCTTTCTCTAGCAACATGTCTAAGAGAGTCTCTGATTTAATACTTGCTTCTTTCTTGTTACCGGCCTCCAGTAATGATACATTACTTGTAAATTAAATTCTTTACAGTCTCTTCCTAGCATCTTATTAACAGAGATTAGGATAAAAAATATTTCCCCGAAGCATAATAGAAAAAATGATTACTTTCGAATTTAGTACCTTAGTAAATGAATAGTTATAATACTGATCTAATCATATAATCCCTTTAAGACAAACTAAAAATTGATTGTCGGGGAGAAAAAAAAAAAAAAAAAGCTCAGACCTAGAAAAAGTACTCTTTAAGTAACGTATCAAAGCGGGCCCTCCAGTCATAATTTGTTTCCAATACAGCTGCTTGCTAGAACAAAATAAATTGATTTGTAAGCTGACTTTCTCAAACTTTTAGACGTATAACACAAAACTGAAAACTTGAAAAAGTATGTCTCGTTATTTCTGAACAAGCTGGAAAAAGCTGAGGATTTGGACAAAATTGTTAGATTTCTGGATGTGTTTTTGGATAAGTGACATGGTAGTAACTCATAGTCACTAAGTCAAGGGAACTATAGAGCATTAAAGGGGTCGTCTTATGAAGAAATCTCTCCATTTCATTTTAGTGCATATGGCCATCAAAGAGAGGTCAACCAATTCAGTACCCCCTTTAACATTTGCAAAAGAGAGCCATTACAAAGCAGGTGAAATAAATATTGAACAAGTCACCAATGTTCTAAGTAAACCTGTTTCTAAAGATGCTATTGACATTAAATTCTCACCAGATGTTGGGAACAATCCATCCAATCCACACAGGCAAATAAATCAAACCATAGATGTTCATAGATTAAGATATGTGTAATAATGAGTAATGACACAGGGAAAAAGGTTTGAACACATGAAGCAAGAGAGGTGCATAAAACCATGGAAAGCTATAACGCCAGCTGAAATCTGTCAGTATTTAGAAAGTAATCCTGCCACTTAATGACAAATAATATCAGCTCATTTAAATGATGGCCTACAAAAAGGTATCTTACTACCAAGATACCACACAAGAATCATCTCATGATGAGTAAAACCAGTGAGCTGTTTCAAGACCTTTGCAACCTTATTGTGGAAAAGCATACTGACGGCCTTGGTTACAGAGGAATTTCTAAACTACTGAAGGTTTCAGTGAGCACTTTTGGGGCCATAAGGCAGAAATGGAAAGAACATAATTTCATCATAAACAAGGCATGTCCAGGTGCTGCCTGAAAAATTTCAGACAGAGGAGTGACAAATCAGAAGAGTTGTCCAAGAGCCACCTGTGGAGTACAATAAAAATACCTGGAATCAGCTGGTTCAATTGTTTCAAAGAAGCCAATAAATAATGGCATCATTCCCCATGGCCTGAACACTCACCATGCAAGTCTCAATTGCTGAACAAAAAGCATGTTAAGGTGAATTTATAGTTTGCACAACAACATTCACAAGCCTGGTAAATACTGTGAGAATATAATCTGGTCAGATCAGAATAAAATAGAACTCTTAGGATGCCATAATACACACCATGTTTGGAGGTCAAAAGGCACTGCATATCACCCCCAAAAACACCATACCAAGAGTGAAGTTTGGGGATGGGAATATCATGGTGCGAGGCTGTTTTTCGGCATATGGCACTAGCAAACTTCACATAGTATTCTCCATCGTGATATTGCACAGGTGTACTCCTCTCTGTCCTGCTGACAGAAGAGAAAAGTATTTTAAAGTGCATGCATAGTGGAAAGGCAAACCGCATCCGGCGCATGTGTTAGGAGAAAGACCGGACTGCGGGTACCTGTGCCAGACCAGGTCCGGAACTGCTGAGGCTGCGTCCCATGTTGTCCGTGAAAGGCAAAAAGGCCCGGACAGGTTCCCTGACCTGGAAGCTGGGGACACAGTTATAAGTAAAAGCGCGCACAGTGTTGGGCAGTTTCCCGCTGGCGGTGACAGAGGCAAGGCGCGTGCATGCTGATCGGATGCCGGGAAGCTGCCGGAGCCCACCGCAGTAATAAGGAAAGAGCCGGGAGCCCTGTTCAGCTAAGTGCCGCACGCCAGCCTAAGAGCCAGGGCAGAGTTCAGGACTAATTCTAACCAGAAAGAATGGAGTACACGTCCAAAGATGGTAAAAAAGATAAATATAAATTTATTACAAATAATCAGACAATTAGTTATAAGAACTATCAAAGACATATGTCATGTTCAGCGAGGAAAAGCAACATGAACACCAACCATGTGGCCGCCTACCACTGCAAAGTCTATAAATAAAGTGCTAAGAGCTATATAAATCAGTAGGACTAGGGAACACCAAGAAGTTAATAAGTATATCATACATGAAGATCTATGAAACAAATCCCCTACATTCATATTTAATCTGCCAAAGTATATGCTCCATCAGACATGTCCCTTACCCATATTGCAGTGACAGGAGAACAATGCAGTGCAGCCCCAACGCGCGTTTCCCGTCGGCTTCGTCAGGTGGCGATCTTCCTGTATGATATACTAATTAAGTAACTTCTTGGTGTTCCCTAGTCCTACTGATTTATATAGCACTTAGCACTTTATTTATAGACTTTGCAGTGGTAGGCGGCCACATGGTTGGTGTTCATGTTGCTTTTCCTCGCTGAACATGACATATGTCTTTGATGTACTGTTCTTGTAACTAGGGTTGAGCAAAACGGATCGGACAAATTAAAAAATCGCCGACTTTCGGCAAAGTCGGGTTTCATGAAACCCGACCCGATCCTAGCGTGGGATTGGCCATGAGGTTGCCGATCTGCGCGCAAAAGTCGCGTTTCATATGACGCTTTCAGCGCCATTTTTCAGCCAATGAAGGAGGACGCAGAGTGTGGGCAGCGTGATGACATAGGTCTCGGTCCCCACCATCTTAGAGAATGGCATGACAGTGATTGGCTTGCTTTCTGTGGCGTCACAGGGGCTATAAAGGGGCGTGCACGCCGACCGCCATCTTACTTCTGCCAATCTTAGCATAGTGAAAAACACAGAAGTACCATAAATATAAAATTGTATATATAAGAAATAGCCTATCTTTCCCCTGTGCAGTCTGCAGATTCGGGATATATATCAATACAAGTACTCTGTGTACCTTGGTGACTACCATCACCAAGTGAAACAGACGCCCACTCACACTCTATATGGACACCCAGGAAGTACCCAGACAAGGATTAATATTCCATTATATCTTTATTACATTAATTTTTTGTGACAATCCATCATAAAAATACACAATTAAAATATATATATATATATATATATAAAATCAATAAATCTGTGCGTACCACAGGACATCTACCAATAGTAGAATATCAGCAGACCCATTATTGTACAATATGTCCCAACCAGCGCAAAAAGTGTATGAAATTTTTTTTTTTATCAATGTGCATATACTGCAAACTTATTAATTATATATTTAAAGAACCAAATAAAAAATTAATTTAAAGTGCCTAGTGCAAGGAGATACCTAATAATCTCTCCTCAGTGCAATAGTGCAAACAATAGTGCAGACTTCACTCCAAAAGTAAGCATTAACCATGCTGTGGGAAGACCATGTGCAAATAAATGGAAGGGACCAATAGAGATTTTATATAAGGAATATACCTTTGAGTTAGCCAAGTCCTGCGGTAACGCACCCCGACGCGCGTTTCGGACAATTTCCTTCGTCAGGGGGTGTTGCATGTAGGTCCGATAGCAATTTTTATAGTGACCATCCTCCTATCCCTGACGCCCCGAATGTGTGTCCGGCGCATGCGCGATCAGGAGGACCCGGAAGTCCGAGATCCCGCCCCACGTGACCGGACGTACAGGGCAGAGTACCTGACGTTACCAAGGACACTGGGATGCAGATACACAGACACCGGATCACAGATCACGCATGCGCACCACCCGGAGTGCAACATAGGAAGAACCCATACAGATCCAGGTAACTAAATTCCATATTAAATGCCCATTGTATTGTACCAAATATAAAAAGGCGTGCAACGCTATCATGGATACCAAATCAGAGTATACCACAATATTAAATCATAAACTACGCATGCGCACACCACTAGGCGCCGCATAACAAAGAATCAGCGGTACCTAATTATGGTACACTAATAACACCTAGCTGTAATCTATACCCTTATAGGTGCCTAATTAGCATAAAAATACCCATTACGGACTTTTTTCTTCTTCTGGAGATCACATCTCATGGTCTCTCACCCTCCCACCATATAACATGTATACAGATAAACATACTAGTGAAGTATATATTATATATAACATAAGCATATATCAGAATAAACATTAGCTATTATATAATTAATTAAATAATTTTAATGAAAAAATAAATATATATGCATAACATGGAAATACTAAATAGCTTCTATATATAATATCTTCATAGGGAATGACGACCCTTAGTCCACCCAATGCCACATCACCGGGGGATCCATCCAGACGATAACACCATCACCGAAGACACCCACAAAAGGTCATAAATATCAGGTAAGTAAATCTAAAAACATATAAAAGATATATTAGACTCGGACCACAACACTAAAATACATATAAATATTAAAATATAATAGATGGTTTACTTAAGAATTCTAGATTATCATACTACAGAATAAATAGATTAAAAAGAAAGAACCGTCATGTCTTCCTCTATCATAAAAAGGGGGCAAAGCTTTTTATATTTGGTATAATACAATGGGCATTTAATATGGAATTTAGTTACCTGGATCTGTATGGGTTCTTCCTATGTTGCGCTCCGGGTGGTGCGCATGCGTGATCTGTGATCCGGTGTCTGTGTATCTGCGTTCCAGTGTCCTTGGTAACGTCAGGTACTCTGCCCTGTACGTCCGGTCACGTGGGGCGGGATCTCGGACTTCCGGGTCCTCCTGATCGCGCATGCGCCGGACACACATTCGGGGCGTCAGGGATAGGAGGATGGTCACTATAAAAATTGCTATCGGACCTACATGCAACACCCCCTGACGAAGGAAATTGTCCGAAACGCGCGTCGGGGTGCGTTACCGCAGGACTTGGCTAACCCAAAGGTATATTCCTTATATAAAATCTCTATTGGTCCCTTCCATTTATTTGCACATGGTCTTCCCACAGCATGGTTAATGCTTACTTTTGGAGTGAAGTCTGCACTATTGTTTGCACTATTGCACTGAGGAGAGATTATTAGGTATCTCCTTGCACTAGGCACTTTAAATTAATTTTTTATTTGGTTCTTTAAATATATAATTAATAAGTTTGCAGTATATGCACATTGATAAAAAAAAAATTTTCATACACTTTTTGCGCTGGTTGGGACATATTGTACAATAATGGGTCTGCTGATATTCTACTATTGGTAGATGTCCTGTGGTACGCACAGATTTTTATGATGGATTGTCACTAAAAATTAATGTAATAAAGATATAATGGAATATTAATCCTTGTCTGGGTACTTCCTGGGTGTCCATATAGAGTGTGAGTGGGCGTCTGTTTCAATCTTAGCATAGGGAGAGGTTGCTGCAGCTTCATCAGAAGAAGGGATATAGTTAGGGAGGGAAGATTTACCCCCAAACTGCTTGTGCTGTAGCGATTTCCACTGTCCAACACCACCTTTTTTTTGCAGGGACAGTGGAGGCTATATTTTTGTGCATCAGCTCTGTAGCTTATTAGGGTATGTGCACACGTTGCGGATTCTGCTGCGGATTTTTCCGCAGCGGATTTGGAAAATCCGCAGTGCAAAACCACTGCGGTTTTCACTGCGGATTTTCTCGCGGTTTCTTTTGCGGATTCCTCTGCGGTTTTTCAACTGCACTTTCCCATTGGTGCAGGTTGAAAACCGCTGCGGAATCCGCACAAAGAATTGACATGCTGCGGAAAATAATCCGCTGCGTTTCCGCGCGGATTTTTCCGCAGCATGTGCACAGCGGGTTTTTTTCCCATAGGTTTACATGGTACTGTAAACTTTGGGAAAACTGCTGTGGATCCGCAGCGTCAAATCCGCTGCGGATCCGCAGCAAAATCCGCAGCGTGTGCACATACCCTTAGGCTGCCTTATAAGGCTCCCTGATAGCTGCATTGCTGTTTGCACGCTGCTGTGCAAACCAGCTGCTTTTTTAAAAGCAAAAATCCTGTTGCTCCTTTCAGTTATCTTGTTTATTTGTCCACACTTTTGTGTGCAGCAGTCCTTTTTATTGCTGCCATACTTGTCCTGAGATCATTGTAGGGAGATTGAAATTGTACTACAGTCCTTGTATTTTTTCATATATCTTCCAGCCACTTTCTGCCACTTACATTGTGTTGTTTTATACACTGGACCTGAGTTTTTGTTCAGTCTCCCCCCAAAAAAGTGAGATTCAAATTCTCACAAAGTGGATGTACTTCAGTCCTGTTAGTTTGTCGTATATCAGCCAGCCACTTTCTGCCACTTACATTGTGTTGTTTTATGCACAGGGCCTGAGTTTTGGTTCAGTCTCCCCCCCAAAAAAGGGAGATTTAAATTCTCAACAAGTTTATATACACCTTCTACCTTGTTTTACAGTACCATATAACGGTTGTTATTTTGGTTAGATTTTCCAAAAAATGAGGAAGTCTGGTGGAAGAGCCCCTGGGCGGTGGTTGCCAGCTGGTACTGATGGTGGTGGTGCATCTGGTGGTAGTGGCAAAAGCACAATAGCACCTAAGGCTGGAGGTGTTGAGCCAGCGTCATCGTCTGGCTACACAAGGCCTCGAAGGCTCCCTTATCTGGGAGTAGGAAAACAACTTTTAAAGCCGGAGCAGCAGGAAAAAGTTTTGGCTTTCCTTGCTGACTCAGCCTCTAGCTCTTTCGCCTCCTCTTCAGAAAGTTCCAAATATAAAAGCAGCGAGTCGTCAGTGAATGCTCCCGGTCAGGAACAAGACGATTCCTTATGTCTTTCACCCAAACCAAAAGTGAAGGATGTGTCAGGCAACACTACAGGTTACTCCATGGAGCTCTTTACACATACTGTGCCTGGGTTAGAAAGGGAAATTGTTAACTGCCCATTCCAAGATGAATCGGACATGGAGTGCACTGATGCCCAGCCACAGCTAGATTATTATGCTGTTCCATTG
Source organism: Ranitomeya variabilis (assembly GCF_051348905.1). Classification (NCBI taxonomy): domain Eukaryota; kingdom Metazoa; phylum Chordata; class Amphibia; order Anura; family Dendrobatidae; genus Ranitomeya; species Ranitomeya variabilis. The sequence continues at coordinate 702,834,979 of NC_135232.1, read as the reverse complement.
ACTCAGATCACTACATTGCCCTCGCAGTGTACTGAGCCAGAATCTGACCCTGATGAGACTATGGTGCCCCGCCCCAAACGTTATAGCACCCTACATGGTGACACAGAGGAAGGTGCACATGACATTGAAGAGGAAGTGACAGATGACCCAGTTGTTGTCCCAGATTGGCAGCCATTGGGGGAAGAGGGTGCCGCTGCCAGTAGCTCAGAAGCGGAGGAGGATGATCCACAGCAGCCATGTACATCGCAACAGCTGTCATCTGGCAGGCCCGTACCAGGCCAAAAACGTTTGTAAAAAAAAAAAACAGTTTTAGGACAGCGTGGCCATCCGGTGAAAGTAGCACAGCGTGCAATGCCTGAAAAGGTATTCCATAGTAGGAAGAGTGTAGTGTGGCAATTTTTTAACCAAGATCGAATGATCAGTCAAAAGTTATCTGTAAGAAATGCTCAAAGACCTTTAGCAGAGGGAAGAATCTTCAAAATTTAAATACAACGTGCATGCGTAGACATTTAACCAGCATGCACTTGCAAGCCTGGACTAACTACCAAACATCCCGCACCGTTGGTGCACCTGCTCAGAATGAAGGTAGTCAGCAACGCTATATTGCTTCCCTCACTGTAAGCCCACCAGTTAGGACACCACCAGCAGCAAATGTGGAGGTATTGTCGCAAGGCCAAAGCAGTCAGGGAATCACAAGATTATTAGTAGGAAACACTGTATGCAGGCCAACATCAAGAATACCATCACCAACCCTCTCTCAATCCGCCATATCCACCACTACCACCGCTAGTTCCACCATATGCAGCTCTCCAGTCCAGCTCACCCTACAAGAGACTCTCGTTAGGAAAAGAAAGTACTCATCCTCTCATCCACGTACACAGGGTTTGAACGCCCACATTGCTATACTAATCTCGTTAGAGATGATGCCCTACCGGTTGGTTGAAAGCTAAGCTTTCAAAGACCTGATGGCCTATGCAGTACCACGCTATGACCTACCCAGTCGGCACTTCTTTGCGAGAAAAGCCATCCCAGCCCTCCACCAGCATGTCAAAGACCGCATTGTCCATGCACTGAGGCAATCAGTCAGTGGAAAGGTGCACCTCACAACAGATGCATGGACCAGTAGGCATGGCTATGGACGTTAGGAGTCCATCACGGCACACTGGGTTAATGTGGTGGATGCAGGGTCCACAGGGGACAGCCATAGTGGGACAGTTCTGCCTAGCCCACGGTCTAGGAAACAATTGGCTGTAGGCGTTTACCACCCCTCCTCCTCCAGAAGAGAAAGCTCATCCACAGAGCACAGTCGCACGACCACTCCATCCGCAGCTGCCAGTGTTGCACACGAGGTGTCCCATTATCGAACAGCTAGTGGTAAGTGTCAGCAGGCTGTGTTACAAATGAAGTGTTTGGGCGACAACAGACATACCGCGGAAGTACTGGCCGAGTACTTGCAGCAACAAACTCAGTCATGGCTGGGCAGTGTACATCTTGAGGCAGGCAAGGTAGTCAGTGATAACGGAAGGAATTTTATGGCTGCCGTAGCCCTTTCAGAACTGAAACACATACCTTGCCTGGTTCACACCTTGAACCTGGTGGTGCAGTGCTTCCTCAAAAATTATCCGGAGTTACCAGCCCTGCTCCTGAAGGTGCAAAGACTTTGCTCGCACATCCGCCGGTCGCCCGTACACTCCAGCCGTATGCTGAACCATCAGCGATCGCTGAATCTTCCCCAGCACCGCCTAATAATCGACGTTGCAACAAGGTGGAACTCCACACTGCACATGGTTCAGAGGCTGTGCGAACAGAGGCATGCTGTAATTAATTTGTGGGAAGATACACATATGCAGCACCCCAGAGTCCTGGTCGCTGCAGTACTGATGCTCTGCCGCTAAGGGGAGTGATGGTACGTCTGATGGCACTGAAGGAGTTCACCTGACCAGGTATCACAGACACCAATACACTTCACAGCCTGGCCTCCAGGGGGAGCTAAGGGTACTATGTATTAGGCCACTCCTCACAATCTGGTAAAACTGGGGGTTAGATAGAAAGTCAGAGAGAAAGCTGACTGGGTTGGAACCAGGCAACATCCTGTGGCAGAGGGTGTTGCAGGGGAAGATTCAGGGGGGGTCCCTGTCAGGGGTGGGATCCTGACAGAGGCCTAGCTAACAGGAAAGTACATTAAGGAACCGCGCCTGCACTACATCGCGGCGGTATCTCAAGAAAGGACAAGAAGCGAGGTTTATTGTGGAGAGTGAGAAACGAGATCAAAGCAAAAAGGAGATAATACCAGTAGGAGTCGTGCTGTAAGATCGAGGCAACATCCTACTGAGGCGCGTAGCCGGTGGCCAGAACGCCGAGGAAGTATCAGGCTCCAAGCAATACTTCAAACAGAGGCAGGACAGTTAATTTTAGGTTGGCTGTCTCACCAAAATCAACTAAGAAGACATAGAGGGCAACTGTGGGAGAGGGGCGACGCTAGGGTCCCGGAAGAACTCCAGGCCTACCCGTCATATGGGTGCGTCCTATCCATATCATCTGGGGGATGGAGAAGAACATCAGAATAGACATAAGTTGTGAGAAAGAACATCAGGATCAGACACAACAGTTGTGAGGACTATCCCATGGTGCTCAGCAGGGAAGTACTACAACACACAGGCGCTAGAAGGAAGGCACAGATTTCCACCTGCAAAGGGAACTCTGGAGGTGCCATCGGACCGGCCGGTCTCAGACAGCCCTGTTAACCATACTCTGGATTGAGGATCTTGAAGCCTTCAGTAAAGAGGTAAAGAGACTGCAACTCTGTGTCCTCATCATTCATTGTTACCTGCACCGCACACCACTATCTACACCTTTCATTGGACGCCCCTTAGCAGGGTCACGGACCGGGCCTAGCCACCGTGACAACCCCAGAACTGAGACAGAGAGGCCCGGTACCGAGTGCCCCGCGGCCCTGCGTCTGGGGGCGCTCCAAACTTGGCATCACGAACAGGATCTACTTAAGCCTGAAGAATCAGGTCATGTGTGCCTTGGAACTGTGATTTACTGTGCTTGAACTGTGACTTATTGCAAAGACTGTGTATTGCCACTTGCCGCCAAAAGTTCCCGCCAAAACTGCCGCCATTGCAGCGTCACGGGGAGCGCAGAAGAATAAGAAGGGAGTGCCATGGGAGGAGACTACCAAAGCGGCGCCAAAAGCGGCGACCGCCCCCTCCGACTACTGCTGCGAGATGACGACCTGCCCAGAAGCAGAGGAGAACCACTGTTGTGAATTCTGCTCTTGGGTTCCCTCCGGTGGTTGTTGATAGTAATGCAGTTGTCCCTGGGTTGCAATCCTGGGCAGGTGTCCCTGCTGATTGCAGCTCTGACTGGGATATTTAGGTGTGCAGGATTCATTAGCCCTTGCCAGTTGTCCATTGTTCTTGGAGGTTTTGCATCTCTGTCTGGTTCCTCCTGCCCTGCTGCCATATCAACAAAGATAAGTGTCTGGTTTTTGTTTCTACAGCACACATGCTGTGTGCTTTACAATTCAGTGCTATTCATGGTTTTTTCTTGTCCAGCTTAGACTGTGTTTGAATATTTTCAGTCAAGTTGGATTCTCAGGAGAAGCAGATATACATTCCATGTCTTTAGTTAGATGTGGAATTTTTGTATTATCTGCTGTGGATATTTTTAGGGTTTTAATACTGACCGCTTAGTATTCTGTCCTATCCTTTCCTATTTAGCTAGCGTGGCCTCTTTTGCTAAATCCTGATTTCTGCCTGCGTGTGTCTTTTCCTCTAATACTCACAGTCAATATTTGTGGGGGGCTGCCTATCCTTTGGGGTTCTGCTCTGAGGCAAGATAGAATTCCCATTTCCATCTATAGGGGTATTTAGTCCTCCGGCTGTGTAGGGGTGTCTAGGATGTGTTAGGTACACCCCACGGCTACTTCTAGTTGCGGTGTCAGTTTAGGGTTTGCGGTCAGTACAGGTTCCACCTTCTCCTGAGAAAGTCCCATGCGGCTCCAAGGTCACCAGATCATAACAAACCACCCCCTGATTTGCAACGGCGGGAACGAGGTGAAGAGGGAGCTCCACCCCGGAGAAATGGTGGAGCCAGGTGCATGTGCAGCCACCGAATGCGGGACAATGAAGATGATCAGCGAGTGCCCGAGCGACGGCGAAGTGATCCCGGCCTGTCCTCGTCCACTGGAGATGGACCCGAGTCCACTGCAGCTGGAGGATCCGGACCTTTTGGCACCGCAGGCGGCGGAGCCGAGCCGGCCCATCCCGAACATGGAGCCAGCCTATGCGAAGCAATGGGGGTCGGAGCTGCATCAGAAGACCGCCCTGGAGGAACCGCAGACCGGGCTGCAGCCGATTCCAGTGTCCTTGTCAACGGAACAGATCGACATCGGTGGAATCACATCAGACGCAGGTATGGAAAGCGTCCCTGCTCCCCCAACCGATCCTGCTCTCCTGACCGACCCTGCTCCCGTGACCGCTCCCCAGCCCGACAATAACCGAGTTTTCACCGCTGAGCTATTGATACTGACCCCAGGCACCATGGAGAAGCTGGTGCCTCCGCTACCAACCACCATGGGGGAACCGCTAGACGTGAGCTCAGAGGGGGTGACCTTCCAATGGGACACCCCACGGGTCGGGCCAGACGAGGCCAGGCAGGAGGGCCTCAGCATTGCTGCGCTCACCTGAGAACAATATAAACAATGCTTAATTCGACAATGGCAAAACCGAAGGGAGACAGAACCAAATGACCCACCGCGAGTACAGGGACCAAAGACTGAACACAACAGGAGGAACCCGGTCAGGCAGGGGACTGTACTAGCCTTCCACCCGAAGCGGGGTTGGGGCTCTATACAGGAACCGGGACTACCGACTGACGTGTTCTTTACCAGCTACAATGTGAAAACTCCATCCCGCAATCGATATGACAATCAGCTACCATGTAAAGGGGACCAGGTGACCTACACCCGCCACCGGAGCGCGCAGGGGTGGTGCGCTCGAGACGTCCAACGGTGTGAGCCGGTAGTAGTGTCACCCGCTGTCCCGCCGACGACCAACCCTGATTTGACCAACACCGCTACTGTTGCTACGGTGTGTACTTTTGCTGCCACTGAACTTGCAACCACAGCCGATATTCGAATCCAGACACCGGGTGATCTGGCCGTGTCTGGGAGACCAACTAATCATACTGATACTGCATCCGCCGAGGATAGAGGACCACAACCTGGAGTTCCTGCCTACACGGACTTGCAGCATGAATAGCTGCACTACCTCAAAGAGACTTGGCTCCCTCTTAAAGGGAATGTTTGTTAGTTGTATTTAAGATACAATGTTGCCTTGCAAGAGAATAAATAGAAATAATGTTTTACATAGAAAAGTTATATGTAGTTAGCTAGTTGATTAAAGAAAATGTTTAATAATGTGTTAGAGAATGAGGACAGGAAAGTGAACCCGTAGGGGTTAGTGAGTGAGTCCTCCTAGGAGCCATAGAGAGATGGCTCAGTGATACTGTACTAAGAAAAGAGGCAGTAGGCCTGGGCAGATAGACAGGCGGTCCTGCATGAGACAATCAGAGAGTAAAAAGAAAATATTGCACTTAGGAAAGAAAGATGAAGAAAAGTTAATTTATATTTTTGAAGTTTTATCATAGGCCTTTAGTGGATCCAGCGTATACGTCCTTAAAGGCAATGTTAAATTATTGTTCAGAATTTGCACTCAGTAGAATACCCGGCTGGATAATAGGAGTTATTTATAGGTTGTTATTTAAAAATAATAAACCATGTTTGTAACGTTCAAGAGTCCTCACCTCCCATAAAGGGAAGCATTGTTACTTTCACTTGTTATTTGTTTACTGCATTTCAAAATTTGTATGTCTTTTGCTGACATGTATTGTTGTTTTCTTCCCAGTCTGGGAGTACTGGATTTAACCAGGGGGGAGTGCAGCGCCCCAGAGTCCTGGTCGCTGCAGTACTGATGCTCTGCCGCTAAGGGGAGTGATGGTACGTCTGATGGCACTGAAGGAGTTCACCTGACCAGGTATCACAGACACCAATACACTTCATAGTTTGGCCTCCAGGGGGAGCTAAGGGCGCTATGTATTAGGCCACTCCTCACAATCTGGTAAAACTGGGGGTTAGATAGAAAGTCAGAGAGAAAGCTGACTGGGTTGGAACCAGGCAACATCCTGTGGCAGAGGGTGTTGCAGGGGAAGATTCAGGGGGGTCCCTGTCAGGGGTGGGTTCCTGACAGAGGCCTAGCTAACAGGAAAGAACGTTAAGGAACCTCGCCTGCACTACATCGCGGCGGTATCTCAAGAAAGGACAAGAAGCGAGGTTTATTGTGGAGAGTGAGAAACGAGATCAAAGCAAAAAGGAGATAATACCAGTAGGAGTCGTGCTGTAAGATCGAGGCAACATCCTACTGAGGCGCGTAGCCGGTGGCCAGAACGCCGAGGAAGTATCAGGCTCCAAGCAATACTTCAAACAGAGGCAGGACAGTTAATTTTAGGTTGGCTGTCTCACCAAAATCACCTAAGGAGACATAGGGGGCAACTGTGGGAGAGGGGTGACGCTAGGGTCCCGGAAGAACTCCAGGCCTACCCGTCATACGGGTGCGTCCTATCCATATCATCTGGGGGCCGGAGAAGAACATCAGAATAGACATAAGTTGTGAGAAAGAACATCAGGATCAGACACAACAGTTGTGAGGACTATCCCGTGGTGCTCAGCAGGGAAGTACTACGACACACAGGCGCTAGAAGGAAGGCACAGATTTCCACCTGCAAAGGGAACTCTGGAGGTGCCATCGGACCGGCCGGTCTCAGACAGCCCTGTTAACCGTACTCTGGATTGAGGATCTTGAAGCCTTCAGTAAAGAGGTAAAGAGACTGCAACCTGGTGTCCTCGTCATTCATTGTTACCTGCACCGCACACCACCATCTACACCTTTCATTGGACGCCCCTTAGCAGGGTCACGGACCGGGCCTAGCCACCGTGACAACCCCAGAACTGAGACAGAGAGGCCCGGTACCGAGTGCCCCGCGGCCCTGCGTCTGGGGGTGCACCACATACACGGGCGGGCACTTGGATGGCAGACATGGAGTTGTCTGGTGTGCAGTGATCAAAGCTACAAGACCTCTGTCAAGTCCTTCAGTGTTTTGAGGAATGCACACGGCTGGTAAGTGCAGACGACGCCATCATAAGCATGAGCATCCCACTAATGCGTCTGCTGATGCAAAGTTTGACGCACATTAAGGAGCAGGCATCTGCAGCCGAGGAGGAGGGAAGCCTTGATGACAGTCAGCCATTGTCTGCTCAGGGAAATCTCCTGGACGAGGTGGTGGACGAAGAGGAGGAGGAGGAGGATGGGGATGAATATTTATGGGAGGAAGATGCTTCTCAGGGGGCAATAGAAACTGGTGCCGTTGCAAGGTCAGGTACAAGGTTTTTGCAGGACACAAGTGATGTTGATTTGCAAGAAAGTGCTCCTCAACCCACCACAAGCAGTGAATTGACACCTGGAACATTGGCCCACATGGCTGAGTATGCCTTGCGTATCCTAAAAAGGGACCGCTGCATTATCAAAATGATGACTGATGATGATTACTGGTTGGCCTGCCTCCTGGATCCACGATATAAAAGAAAATTACAAAATATCATGCCATCATGAGAACCCTGAGCAAATATTGGCTACCAAACAAGCAACTCTTGTAGACCGTTTGGTTCAGGCATTCCCAGCACACAGCGGCGGTGATGGTTCTCACACGAGCCGTAGTGGGCAACATGGCAGAGGTGTTAGAGGTGCACAAATCCAAAGTGGCGTTGGACAGAGGGGTTTTATGACCAGGTTGTGGAGTGATTTCGCAATGACCGCTGACACGACAGGTACTGCTGCATCGATTCAAAGTGACAGGAGACAGCATTTGTCCAGTATGGTTACAAACTACTTTTCCTCCCTTATCGATGTTTTCCCTTACAGGTCATTCCCCTTTGATTACTGGGCATCTAAAATGGACACCTGGCCTGAATTGGCAGAATATGCATTACAGGAGCTCGCTTGCCCTGCTGCTAGTGTGCTATCAGAAAGAGTCTTCAGTGCTGCTGGTTCAATACTGTCTGGCTACCCAAAATGTTGATGATCTAACCTTCATTAAAATGAACCAATCATGGATTTCAAATTATTTTGCCCCACCTTCCCCTGCTGACACGTAGCTTGCCTGAAAAATGTCTTGCTTTTGGCCTCCTCTTACTGACTTCTCTAATTCCTCCATTTGCAGCTGCTGAATGTCCACCATAGGCCATTTTTATACCTCCCTAAATGGGCTGACTCCCCCCACAGGGCCGTGGTCACCACCTAGCGCAAGCACCCGTGCGAGTGCCGTTTGCCTGGACAGGTGGGTGGGCCCACTCTTCACTCTTGGGCGACGGCACTGGCACAGGGTCCCTCATAGTACAATGAAGTGTCTCTGATGGTGGTGGTGCACAACCAACGTCAGACACACCATCGTAATATGAGGGGCCCTGTGCCAGTACCGCCGCCCACGAGACAGTGTTCCCCCCAGCTCGAACAGTACTCTACCACTTGCAATACTTACCTCTCCCTGCTCCACCACTGTGTAGTCTGTGCTGTTAAATCCTTCAATGGCACTGCCAATACAAATTTGTTGAAATGATAGATGATAGTTAAAATATACAGGGGCCCTGGCCTCCATTTAGACCAGTTAATACTTTGCGCCTACGACCACTGTCTGCTACTCAGCAGAGGAGCCTACTCCTGTACCTAGCTATGCCACCTGTTTATTTATGAACAATATTTTGGCAGACATTTAGCCCACTTTATTATTTGGGCCTACTAACTTAGTCTGGTACTCATTACAATTTTCCGACACTGAGCAAAGCAATGTTGCCTGTTTATTTATGAACAAGTTTTTGGCAGACATTTAGCCCACTTTATTATTTGGGCCTACTAACTGTGTCTGCCACTCATTACAGTTTTCCTCCACTGAACAAAGCAATGCCGCCTGTTTAGTCCTGTTACCACATTTGAACTGCATTTAGCCTACTTTATTATTTGGGCCGACTAACTGTGTCTGCCACTCATTACAGTTTTCCTCCACTAAACAAAGCAATGCCGCCTGTTTAGTCCTGTTACCAATTTTGAACTGCATTTAGCCTACTTTATTATTTGAGCCTATATCTGTGTTTCCTCCTCATCCTGCCCATTGCCCAGCCACTGCTAGATGAGTCTGCTGGTACATTGACCCAGACCACTACATTCCCCTTGCACTCTACACAGCCAGAATCTGACCCTGCTGAAAGTCAGGTTCCCCTTCCCGCATACTATACCACCTTACACGGGGACAAAGAGGAAGGTGCAGATGAAAGTGCAGGTTCCTTCATCAGGTGGGGGGGCATACTCATTGGCAACGTCACTGGCTCAGGGCCCCTCATAGTATGCAAAAGTGTCTCTGCCAGTGGGAGGCACCACCCGCCGTCAAATGCACTGCCGTACCATGAGGGGCCCTGTGCCAGTGCCAATGAGTGGGCCCCCCCTGCTTGCTCAGGATCACAGCACTTGCAAAGTTGAAATACTTACCTCTCCCTGCTCCACCGCCATGACGTATTCCGCGTTTCCTGGGCCCACAAAAATCTTGAGCCAGCCCTACCCCCCCACAAATTTAGCCAAATGACCCCCAGTTTTCAATGCCTAACTATTATTATAAAACAAATTAAGATTGACAAGCTTAAGTAATAAGAATTGATGTTTTTGGCATTAAAATGGGCACTGTAGGTGTTTTCCTGTCCTCCACTCACTGCCGACTTTGATTCCCCATTGACTTGCATTGGGTTTCGTGTTTCAGTCGGCCCCCGACTTTTCGCAATAATCGGCCGATTTCACCCGACCCAACTTTTGACAAAATCGGGTTTCGCGAAACCCGACTTGATATGAAAAAAGGAAAAGTCGCTCAACTCTACTTGTAACTAATTGTCTGATTATATGTAATCTAATATATAAAGCTGAATGTGTGTGTGTGTGTATGTATGTATGTATGTATGTATGTCCGGGATTGGCATCTGAACCGTAGCAGCTACAGCCACAAAATTTTGCACAGTCACACGTCTGGACCCCGAGAGCGTCATAGGCTATGTTGTGAGGTGAAATTTTAACCCCGCGCTTTCCAATTCACCAAACAATTTTGCCCCTATCTACATAATGGGGAAAAAGTGAAAGGAAAAGTGTTGGAGGCGTCGCAGCTACAGGCACAAAATTTTGCACAGTCACACGTCTGGACCCTGAGAGCGTCAAAGCTATATTGTGAGGTGAAATTTTAACCCCGCGCTTTCCAAGTCACCAAACAATTTTGCCCCTATCTACATAATGGGGAAAAAATGAAAGGAAAAGTGTTGGAGGCAAATTAACAGCTGCCAGATGTGAACAAGGGGGACTTAAAGAATGACAGCGATGGCACCAAAGAGTATATACTGTACAGTTGCTAAGGTGGGGCCCCAACATGGGATAATCACACCACCACGGGGATATGAACACACACACAAAATGCGCCACACACTACCACGTGCTCGAACACATATACCACCCTCAGTGCACATTTCACCACACATACACCAACCTCGCCACATAAAAGTAGAAACACAAAAGTCGCCGCTCAAAACTCGCCACGCGCAAAACTCTCCACATGCAAAACTTGCCACACGTGCAAAACTCGCCACACGCAAAACTTGCACACGCAGAAAAATTGCCACACGCAGAAAAATTGCCACATGCACAAAAGTTGCAACACATGCAAAAGTTGCCTCACACAAAACTTGCACATACTCAAAAGGCACCACACATAAAACTCGCCACGCGCAAAACTCGCCATGCGCAAAACTTGCTGCACACAACTTGCTACACTAACCTGTCACATGCAACTCGACACACAAAAAGTTGCTACACGCATGTCGCCACACAAAACTCATCTCACAAAAGTCCCTACATGCATGTCGCCACACGCAACTCAACACACACAACTTGACACACGAAACTCGCCCTAAAACACACACAAGTCTGGTATCCTTCAAAAATAAAAATCTGATTAATAAGCAGACAAACTACAAGAGCAACAAATGTACCATATAGGAATCCGGCAGCTGTCAGTCACATGACCAGTCTATTATGTGTATGTGTGAGCTAATATATACTGCCAGGGGGTGGGCTTACTGTTGGCTGGGGATTTATCAGGCTGCCATTTTAGCTTACAAATACTGAGGTAAAAATACTGACCAAATAACGTGTGAACGAGGGCTAATACAGGAGGAGATGGCATACAGCTATATACTATATACAGGAGATGACACACAGGTATATACTATTTACAGGGGAGATGACACACAGGTATATACTATATACAGGAGGAGATGACACACAGATATATACTATATACAGGAGAGATGACACACAGGTATATACTATATAGAGGAGGAGATGACATACAGGTACATACTACATACAGGAGGAGATGACATACAGGTATATACTATATACAGGAGGAGATGACACACAGGTATATACTATATACAGGAGCAGATTACCTACAGGTATATAGTATATACAGGAGGAGATGACACAGGTATATGCTATGTATAGGAGGAGATGACATACAGGTATATACTATATACAGGAGATGACACACAGATATATACTATATATAGGTGAGATGACACACAGGTATATACTATATACAGGAGATTACATACAGGTATATCTAATATATAAAGCTGAATGTGTGTATGTATGTATGTGTGTATGTCCGGGATTGGCATCTGTACCGTCGCAGCTACAGCCACAAAATTTTGCACAGTCACACGTCTGGACCCCGAGAGCGTCATAGGCTATGTTGTGAGGTGAAATTTTAACCCCGCGCGTTCCAATTCACCAAACAATTTTGCTCCTATCTACATAATGGGGAAAAAGTGAAGGGAAAAGTGTTGGAGGAAAATTGACAGCTGCCAGATGTGAACAATGAGGACTTAAAGAATGAGAGCGATGGCGACAAAGAGTATATACCGTACAGTTGCTAAGGTGGGGCCCCGACATGGGATACTCACCACACACGGGGATATGAACACAAACACAAAATGCGCCACACACTACCACGTGCTTGAACACATATACCACCCTCAGCACACATTTCACCACACACACACACCAACCTCGCCACATAAAAGTCGAAACACAAAAGTCACCACTCAAAACTCGCTACATGCAAAACTCGCCATATGCAAAACTAGGCTCACGCAAAACTCGCCACACGTGCAAAACTCACCTCATGGAAAACTCACCTCATGCAAAACTTGCACACACAGAAAAATTGCCACATGTACAAAAGTTGCACCACATGCAAAAGTTGCCTCACACAAAACTTGCACATACTCAAAATGCACCACACATAAAACTCGCCACGCGCAAAACTCGCCATGCACAAATCTTGCTGCACACAACTTGCTACACTAACCTGTCACATGCAACTCAACACACAAAATGTTGCTACACGCATGTCGCCACACAAAACTCATCTCACAAAAGTCGCTACATGCATGTCGCCACACGCAACTCAACACACACAACTTGACACATAAAACTCGCCCTAAAACACACACAAGTCTGGTATTGTCCTTCAAAAATAAAAATCTGATTAATAAGCAAACTACAAGAGCAACAAATGTACCATATAGGAAATACGGCAGCTGTCAGTCACATGACCTGTCTATTATGTGTATGTGTGAGCTAATATATACTGCCAGGGGGGAGGGCTTCCTGTTGGCTGGGGATTTATCAGGCTGCCAATAGCAACCAATCACAGCTCAGCTTCTATTTTGCTACAGTTAATTAACCTGAGCTCTGATTGGTTAATATAGGCAACAAAGACATTCTCAGTATAACAAAGCTAATATATGTTGTGAAATGCTTCTATTTGCTTAGTTTTTGCCTTTTAATAATTACATTTCTATCTATTTGTTTTGTGGTTTTTGTGTGCAGAATAAATTTTTGTTAACACATTCTATTTTGCTAACAGCAGTCATTAACCCGGGCGAAGCCGGGTAGTACAGCTAGTAAATTTATATTTATCTTTTTTACCATCTTTGGACGTTTACCCCATTCTTTCTGGTTAGAATCATTGCTATGAGGAGTGTTCTATTTTAGTGATGTGGTCCCTCTATCTTGGGCTCTGACACGGTTGTTTGAGCATGATTAAGAGGGTTAATGGATCCACAGTAGGATGTATTTATTTCAGAGTTCAGGACTCTTTGCTGCTGCCGTGGTCTGCAGGACCTCATTGGGGAAACATCTCGCCAGCTGTTGACGGTGCTTCAGTCTTGGCAGGAACAGGCAGCGCGCAGCACAGAGAGAGAAGTGTAGTGCGCCCGATAGCTGGCAGAGAGTTAAATGCCATGTGGTTCGTGACTGAGAACAGTGCTTGTGCCACAAAGAGAGAACCAGGTACTGGACAGACATTTGCAGCCCACCTTACCAGCATATACTTTCCCTCCCACAGGAGACCCTGATCATGCTGCGGCCTTGTTTGCTCCGGCCGCATATGTTCATGGACTAGGGGCTCCGGGGAACGTACAGGACACCGACTGCTGCCACCAGAAGACGGACCATCATTACCAGCTGAACCTTCTTGTACAAACACCGCTCCAGCCATTGTTGGTGCTATTGACTTCCCAGCAGAATTCATAGTCTGGGGAACTACTGCCAAGTTAAGTGTCAGGACTCTGAACATTTTTTATTACCTTTTTGTGCATTACTGCCCTTTTCCAAGATGGCGTCTTTGGTTTCATGTGCACCGTGTCTTCCTGCTATAAAACTCCACCCCAGCCTTCAGTCTGTGCTAGAGTAGCTGCAGTTGATATTTGCACCAAGTGTTGTGGACTTGAGTTTCTCTCTGCACCTGTTTGAATCACCATGTGATAATATAGACTTTACCACTTTTAAAACTGTGTCCTGTAGTTGTCTTGTTCCACGCAAAGAGTCTCCTGAGTTATCCCCTATAATTATTACAGGATACTCTAGCCTAAAAAAAAAAGGAGACTGCTGGAACAATGACTGCAGAAAGCAGACTAGAGCAGGTGTTTTCCATAACTAGATCACTGCGGAAAGATGTGGAAGGTCTGCAAAAGAAGTTTGGAAGCTTTGAACACAATCAACAAGTGTTTGGACAGACTTTTCAGGACTTAAGCACCTGCATGGCAGCCCAGGAAAACAAACTTGCTGGCATAGAGTCCCAGTATGGACGGGCTTTTCAGGACATAAGCACGCAAATAGCTGCACAAGCGACTTTTCCCTCTGGGCAACTGCCACCAGCTAGCCCACCTAAGTTGCCCCCATTCAGATTTAATGGTGATCGTGACAAATTTCGTGGCTTTGTGAATCAATGTATGCTATATTTTGATGTGCATGCTGACCGTTTTCCTAATGATAGATCCAAAGTATTGTGTGTAATAATGCTGCTGACCGCACGAGCGCTTGCCTGGGCGAATCCGATGATTGAGTCTTGTGACCCACGGTTAAATTACTTGGATGATTTCTTGGCCGCTATGGCATTAATGTTTGATGATCCTAATGGCCGTGCAACCACTGAATCTGCTTTATTGTCTTTACGCCAGGCAAAACGTTCTGTTATTGAGTATGCTACTGAATTCAGGAGATTAGCGGAAGATACCAATTGGGACAGTTATGCACAATTGCCTATTTTTAAAAGGGGTCTGTCTAGTATTGTAAAAGATGAACTAGCTCGCTCTGAGTCACCACAAGAGCTAGAGACATTTATACAGCATTGTGTGCGCATTGACATTCGCCTTACTGAGCGTAGGCAGGAGAAGTTTGCTGCATATAACCGTATTTCTAACTTTTCCCTTCCTTCCAAAGAGCCTGCAGGTAAAACATCTCGGGAGGTGGAGGAGGTGCCCATGCAAATTGATTCCATTCAGAGGCGCGAGATCAATGAGCGCCGAGAGCATCGCCTTCGTGAAAGTCTATGTTTCTACTGCGGCCAGTCTGACCACTTCTTGATCAATTGTCCTAAGTGTCCAAGACGGCCTAACAAGGTTATAGCAGCAGTAGGGGAGTATGACAACTGAGATGATGAATCTGACATCTATGAATGTAGCCTGCTTTTAAACACTATATTCCATTCACTTTCTATGACTTCACCCCCCAAGGAGCTTAAGGACAAGAACACTCACTGTTCTCTCCCTATTAAGATCATGTGTTCAGGACAGTGGATTTCAAGTGCAGCTATGATTGACTCTGGTGCAGGTGGCAATTTCATGGATATCGCATTTGCCAAGGAACATGGTATTGAAATACAGCAAAGAGCCTCTCCAATTACCATGGAAACAGTGGATGGGTCACCGTTAATCTCTGGGCCTGTGGATCAGGAGACCGTACCCCTTGAAATTTTGTTGGAGCCTAATCATCAGGAGCAACTTTCTTTCTTGCTAATTTCTTCTCCTCATTTTCCTGTGATTTTAGGCATTCCTTGGTTGCGTTCTCAGAACCCAATTATCAACTGGGAGACCAAGGATATTATCTTTCCAACAAGGAGCAACTCAGCGTTAACAGAAGCTGTCCCTTAGTCCACGGCTACGGAACCACATGTACAGGTATTTTCTTTACCTCCAGCATATAAAGAGTTCTCTGACATCTGTGACAAGAAGAATGCAGATCAGCTTCCTCCACACAGGCATTATGACTGTCCCATTGAGTTGCTTCCTGGGGCAGCAATTCCTTTTGGTAATGTATACCCTTTGGCGGCACCTGAGCTTCAAGCTTTAAAGGAGTATATTGATGAAAATCTGGCCAAAGGCTTCATACATCCTTCTTCCTCACCAGCAGGGGCACCTATCTTTTTTGTAAAGAAGAAGGATGGGACCCTGAGACCCTGTGTTGACTATCGGGAACTCAATAAGGTAACCGTACAAAACCGTTACCCTTTGCCTCTGATTCCTGAATTACTGGAAAGAGTCCGCCATGCTAAGGTGTTCTCTAAACTGGATCTTCGTGGGGCTTATAATTTGGTGCGTATTCGTCCAGGGGATGAGTGGAAGACAGCATTCAGATGCCGGTATGGACACCTTGAATCTCTTGTGATGCCCTTCGGGCTTTGTAACGCCCCTGCAACTTTTCAACCCCTTGCTAATGACATTTTCAGAGATTTGTTGGACCAGTTTGTAGAGATCTATTTGGACGATATACTAATCTTTTCTGACTCTCTACAGGAACATGAAGAACATGTCAAAACTGTTTTAAGACGTCTGAAAGAGAACCATCTGTATATTAAGCCAGAGAAATGCGAGTTCCATCGTTCTGAGATACAGTTCTTAGGTTATATCATCTCTCCCCAGGGGCTGAACATGGAATCTGGTAAGATTCAGGCTATCCTTGACTGGCCGGTACCCAAGAACGTTAAGGAGGTCCAACGTTTTATTGGTTTTGAAAATTTCTACAGACGCTTCATTCGAAATTTTTCTGATATTGTCCGTCCCATTACTTCCTTAACAAAGAAGGAAAAGCCCTTTAAGTGGTCATCACAGGCTCAAGAAGCTTTTGATTGGCTTAAGATCTGTTTCACATCAGCACCGCTGTTGATACACCCAGATCCAACACTTTCTTTCATTCTGGAGGAGGACGCTTCTGATAATGCTTTGGGGGCTATTCTCTCCCAAAGAACTGGAGAGAAGGGTCTGCTACATCCTTGTGCTTTCTTTTCTCCATTATTGCGGCTTTCAAAGAATGGAGGCATCATCTGCAAGGAGCTGCACAACAGATCATAGTGCTAACTGACCATCGCAATTTAGAGTTCCTTAGATCCGCTAGATGTCTTTCTCCTCGTCAGGCTCATTGGAACTTATTTTTAAATCAATTTAACTTTGTTATCTCGTACCGTCCAGGTTCTCGTAATGGGAAGGCTGATGCTTTATCCCGAATCCATGCTGCTGATTTCTTACCTGGAGCCCTGTCCAAGACCATTCTATCTGATGCCAATTTCATTGGAGTTATCCACGATCAGGACTTGTGGAAGGAGTGCAGGGAGGCCTATGACGGTGATGTATTTCTGGCCAACCCACCTGTGGATATTAATCTTGTCTTTAAGGGTGGCATGTGGTTCAGAAATCGACGTATCTACGTCCCTGAGGTCGTCCGTCTGCAGATCCTCAAGTTGCTACATGACTCCAAGTTGGCTGGTCACAGGGGGGTACAGAAGACACAAGAGTTCCTGAGCCGATTCTTCTGGTGGCCAACTTGCCTGAAGGATACCAAGGACTATGTTCTCTCTTCCGAGGTATGTGCTCGTTACAAGACTCCTCTTGTGGCACCTATGGGTCTTCTACAACCATTACCTGTTCAGTACTGCCCTTGGGGGTCTATATCAATGGACTTTATTGTGGAGCTGCCTACATCGGGGGGCATGAATACAATCATGGTGGTAGTTGATCGCCTGACTAAAGCTGCTCATTTTGTTCCGTGCACCGGCCTCCCCTCAGCTAAAGATACAGTGAACTTGGTTATACAGAATGTCTTTCGGTTGCATGGGGTTCCGGATGAGATCATCTTTGACCGTGGAGTGCAGTTCACTTCAAGATTCTTGAAGGGGTTTTGCTCTGCACTCAGTATTAATGTCTGTCTCTCTTCCGCTTACCATCCCCAGACAAATGGTCAGACTGAGCGTACCAACCAGACGCTGGAACAATATCTAAGATGCTATGTCAGCCATCTTCAGGATGATTGGTTGGAGTTGCTGCCGTTAGCCGAATTTTCATATAACAATTCTCAGAGCGCCTCCACTAAATTTACACCTTTCTTTGCCAATCTGGGTTATCATCCGTGTATCTTACCTAGGTCAACAATTAATTCTCCAATTCTGGCAGTGGAGGAAAGGCTGACTGCGATGAGGCAAAATGTGGAGGTTCTGAAGGAATCCCTGACCACAGCTCAAGAACGTTATAAGAGATCGGCTGATAGATTCCGTAAACCTGCACCCATGTTCAAGGAAGGAGATTCCGTGTGGTTAGCAACTAAGAATCTGAAGTTAAACGTTCCTTCACAAAAACTTGGACAGAAATTCATTGGCCCTTTCAAGATCAATGGTATTGTGAGCTCTGTGGCCTGCCGGCTGAAGCTGCCTAGGACTATGAAGGTACACCCAGTTTTTCATGTATCTTTACTAAAGCCTGTATCTCCTAATACCTTCCAGGGACGTGTTGTGCCACCTCCGCAGCCTGTGGTGATTGATGGGCAAGAACAATTTGTGGTGGAGGAAATTGTTGATTCCAGGATTCGCAGGAATCGGCTCCAATATCTGATAAGACGGCAGAGATATCTCCCTGAGGAAGACTCTTGGAAACCTGTGGAAAACATCAATGCCCAACAGAAGATTTCTCGTTTTCATCAGAGATTCCCTGAGAAACCAGGTCCAGGATCGTCCTGAGGCCGCTTCTAAGGAGGGAGTAATGTCAGGACTCTGAACATTTTTTATTACCTTTTTGTGCATTACTGCCTTTTTCCAAGATGGCGTCTTTGGTCTCATGTGCACTGTGTCTTCCTGCTATAAAACTCCACCCCAGCCTTCAGTCTGTGCTAGAATATTTTGCCTTGCATCCAGCTCCTGACCTCTGGTGACTCCCTGGCTATATACCTGCTCCTGTGAACCTATGGGGTTATCCTGCTACTCTGCTCTGAGTTCCTGCTGCATACACCAGTTCCAGTAATCCTCCTTCATCTGCTGCTCGTGTTTACTTCCATCTGCATTTGCTAGACATGTAAGCTGTTTCTGCTCTGCTAGAACCTGAGACTATTACCCAGACCTCTCTGGTTGAGCTAAGATATTATTTGAACTGCCTTATAAGCATATCTATTTGTGTTTTGGACTAAGCAAGTACTTATTCGTGTCAAGTATCCTCAAGAATAATTGTGCTTCACAGACTTTCTGCGTGATTGCATTTTCCTCTGAAGTTTCCTATAGACTGCTGAGCTGCATTTGATATTTGCACTAAGTGTTGTGGACTTGAGTTTCTCTCTGCACCTGTTTGAATCACCGTGTGATAATATAGACTTTACCACTTTTAAAACTGTGTCCTGTAGTTGTCTTGTTCCACGCAAAGAGTCTCCTGAGTTATCCCCTATAATTATTACATTAAAGGGAACCTGTTGTGAATTCTGCTCTTGGGCTCCCTCCGGTGGTTGTAAGTGGTAGCGCTGCTGTCTCTGAATCGCAGCATTTATCAGGTGTGTTCACTTTTTGCAATTTTGACTGGGCTATTTAGTCTTGCTCCACCCTTTTAGTCAGTGCCAGTTGTCCATTGTTCCTGGAGGATTCACATCCCTGCCTGGTCTCTTCTGCTTTGCAGTTCATTTCAACCAAGATAAGTTCTGGCCTTGATTTTTGCTGTCCACATGCTGTGGCCTTATTGTTCAGTTCTTTTCCATGTTTTTGTCTTGTCCAGCTTGGTCTGTATAAGGATTTGTTTAGCCAAGCTGGTATCTCTGGAGATGCAGATATACCCTCCATATCTTTAGTTAGCTGTGGAGATTTTGTATTTTCTGTGGTGGATATTTTCTAGTGTTTTAATACTGACCACATAGTACTCTGTCCTATCCTTTCTATTTAGCTAGAAGTGGCCTCCTTTGCTAAATTCTCATTTCAGTCTGTGTATGTTTTTTCCCTCTCCTCTCACAGTCAATATTTGTGGGGGGCTGTCTATCCTTTGGGGATTTTCTCTGAGGCAAGATAGTTTTCCCTTTTCTATCTCTAGGGGTAATTAGTCCTCCGGCTGTGTCGAGATGTCTAGGGAGCGCTAGGTACATTCCATGGCTACTTCTAGTTGCGGTGTTAACTTCAGGGTCTGCAGTCAGTACAGGTACCACCTTCTCCAGAGTACGTCTCATACTGCTCTTAGGCCATCAGATCATAACAGTACAACTGGCCAACAATGAGTTAACCGCATCTTAGAAGAAGGGAAGGAAAGTGTTGAGCCATTTTTTTTCTGTAGTCTGTTGTGTTTTTTTTTTCTTCCCTCTTTACCTCTGGGTGGCTCAGGAGTTCAACGCTGGTATGGATGTTCAGGGATTGGCTTCTCGTGTGGATCAACTTGCTGCTAGAGTACAGGGTATTTCCGATTATATCGTTCAGACTCCGGTTTTAGAGCCTAGAATTCCAACTCCTGATTTGTTTTTTGGGGATAGGTCAAAATTTCTGAGCTTTAAAAATAACTGTAAACTGTTTTTTGCTCTGAAACCCCGTTCCTCTGGTGATCCCATCCAGCAGGTTAAAATTGTTATATCTCTGCTGCGTGGTGACCCCCAGGATTGGGCATTTGCCCTGGAACCTGGAAATCCGGCGTTGCTTAATGTAGACACCTTTTTTCAGGCGCTTGGGTTATTGTATGATGAACCTAATTCAGTGGATCATGCTGAGAAGACCTTGTTGGCCCTGTCTCAGGGTCAAGAAGCGGCAGAATCATATTGCCAGAAGTTTAGAGAATGGTCTGTACTGACTAAATGGAATGAGGATGCCTTGGCAGCAATCTTCAGAAAGGGTCTTTCTGAATCCGTTAAAGATGTTATGGTGGGGTTCCCCACGCCTGCTGGTCTGAGTGATTCTATGTCTCTGGCCATTCAGATTGATTGGCGCTTGCGCGAGCGCAGAGTTGTGCACACTATGGCATTGTCTTCCGAGCAAAGTCCTGAGCCTATGCAGTGTGATAGGATCGTGTCTAGGCTGAACGACAAGGATTCAGATGTCAGAATAGGTTGTGTTTTTACTGCGGCGATTCTGCTCATGTTATTTCTGATTGCCCTAAGCGTACCAAGAGAATCGCTAGTTCTGTTACCATCAGTACTGTACAACCTAAATTTCTGTTATCTGTGACCCTGATCTGCTCATTATCGTCATTTTCTGTCATGGCATTTGTGGATTCAGGCGCCGCTCTAAACTTAATGGACTTAGAATTTGCCAGACGTTGTGGTTTCCCCTTGCAGCCTTTGCATAGTCCTATTCCTTTGAGGGGCATTGATGCTACACCGTTGGCTAAAAATAAACCTCAGTTTTGGACACAGCTGACCATGTGCATGGCACCAGCCCATCAGGAAGATTGTCGTTTTCTGGTGTTGCATAATTTGCATGATGCTATTGTGCTGGGTTTCCCATGGTTACAGGTGCATAATCCGGTATTAGATTGGAAATCTATGTCTGTGACTAGTTGGGGTTGTCAGGGGGTTCATGGTGACGTTCCTTTGATGTCAATTGCCTCCTCCCCCTCGTCTGAAATTCCTGAGTTTTTGTCAGATTTCCAGGATGTATTTAATGAGCCCAAGTCCAGTTCCCTTCCACCGCATAGGGACTGTGATTGTGCTATTGAATTGATTCCAGGCTGTAAGTTCCCTAAGGGCCGACTTTTCAACCTGTCTGTGCCAGAACATACCGCCATGCGGAGCTATGTTAAGGAGTCCTTGGGGAAGGGGCATATTCAGCCATCTTCTTCACCATTGGGAGCAGGTTTTTTTTTGTTGCCAAAAAAGATGGCTCCTTGAGACCCTGTATTGATTATCGCCTCTTGAATAAGATCACGGTCAAATTCCAATACCCTTTGCCTTTGCTTTCTGATCTGTTTGCTAGGATTAAGGGGGCTAGTTGGTTTACTAAGATTGACCTTCGAGGGGCATATAATCTTGTTCGTATTAAGCAGGGTGACGAATGGAAAACTGCTTTTAATACGCCCGAAGGCCATTTTGAATACCTTGTGATGCCATTCGGACTCTCTAATGCTCCATCTGTGTTTCAGTCCTTCATGCATGATATATTTCGGAATTATCTTGATAAATTCATGATTGTATATTTGGATGATATTTTGATTTTTTCAGATGATTGGGAGTCTCATGTGAAACAAGTCAGGATGGTATTTCAGATCCTTCGTGATAATGCCTTGTTTGTGAAGGGGTCTAAGTGCCTCTTTGGAGTACAGAAGATTTCTTTTTTGGGCTTCATTTTTTCTCCCTCATTTATAGAAATGGATCCGGTTAAGGTTCAGGCCATTCATGATTGGATCCAGCCCACATCCGTGAAGAGCCTTCAGACATTTTTGGGCTTTGCTAATTTTTATCGCCGTTTCATTGCTAACTTCTCCAGTGTGGTTAAACCCCTGACCGATTTGACAAAGAAAGGCGCTGATGTGACGAAATGGTCCTCTGCGGCTGTTTCTGCCTTTCAGGAGCTTAAACGCCGATTTACTTCTGCCCCTGTGTTGCATCAGCCGGATGTTTCTCTTCCTTTTCAGGTTGAGGTTGACGCTTCTGAGATTGGGGCAGGGGACGTTTTGTCTCAGAGGAATTCTGATGGTTCCTTGATGAAACCGTGTGCCTTCTTTTCTCGAAAGTGTTCGCCTGCGGAACGCAATTATGATGTCGGCAATCGTGAGTTGTTGGCTATGAAGTGGGCATTTGAGGAGTGGCAACATTGGCTTGAGGGGGCCAAGCACCGTATTGTGGTCTTGACTGATCATAAGAATCTGATTTATCTCGAGTCTGCCAAACGGCTGAATCCTAGACAGGCCCGATGGTCCCTGTTTTTCTCCCATTTTGATTTTGTGGTCTTGTATCTTCCAGGTTCTAAGAATGTTAAGGCTGATGCCCTCTCTAGGAGCTTTTTGCCTGATTCTCCTGGGGTCCTTGAGCCGGTCGGTATTCTCAAGGATGGGGTGATTCTTTCTGCCATCTCCCCTGATTTACGACGGGTTCTTCAGGAATTTCAGGCTGATAAACCTGACTGCTGTCCAGTGGGGAAATTGTTTGTTCCTGACAGATGGACTAGTAAAGTGATTTCGGAGGTTCATTGTTCTGTGTTAGCTGGTCATCCTGGGATTTTTGGTACCAGAGATTTGGTTGGTAGGTCCTTTTGGTGGCCTTCTTTGTCACGGGATGTGCGTTCTTTTGTGCAGTCCTGTGGGACTTGTGCGCGGGCCAAGCCTTGCTGTTCCCGCGCTAGTGGGTTGCTTTTGCCTTTGCCGGTCCCTGAGAGGCCTTGGACGCATATTTCTATGGATTTTATTTCGGATCTTCCGGTTTCCCAGAGGATGTCAGTTATCTGGGTGGTTTGTGACCGGTTTTCTAAGATGGTTCATTTGGTACCTTTGCCTAAGTTGCCTTCCTCTTCTGATTTGGTTCCGTTGTTTTTTCAGCATGTGGTTCGTTTGCATGGCATTCCGGAGAATATTGTGTCCAATAGAGGTTCCCAGTTTGTTTCTAGGTTTTGGCGGGCCTTTTGTGCTAGGCTGGGCATTGATTTGTCTTTTTCTTCCGCATTTCATCCTCAGACAAATGGCCAAACCGAGCGAACTAATCAGACTTTGGAAACTTATTTGAGATGCTTTGTGTCTGCTGATCAGGATGATTGGGTGGCTTTCTTGCCATTGGCCGAGTTTGCCCTTAATAATCGGGCTAGTTCTGCTACCTTGGTTTCACCCTTCTTTTGTAATTCTGGTTTTCATCCTCGTTTTTCTTCGGGGCAGGTTGAGCCTTCTGATTGTCCTGGGGTGGACTCTGTGGTTGACAGGTTGCAGCAAATTTGGGCTCATGTTGTTGACAATTTGGTGTTGTCTCAGGAGGGGGCTCAGCGTTTTGCTAACCGTCATTGGTGTGTTGGTTCCCGGCTTCGGGTTGGGGATTTGGTCTGGTTGTCTTCCCGTCATGTCCCTATGAAGGTTTCTTCCCCTAAGTTTAAGCCTCGGTTTATTGGCCCTTATAGGATTTCTGAGATTATCAATCCAGTGTCTTTTCGTTTGGCCCTTCCAGCCTCTTTTTCCATCCATAATGTTTTTCATAGATCTTTGTTGCGGAAATACGTGGTGCCCGTTGTTCCCTCTGTTGATCCTCCTGCCCCGGTGTTGATTGATGGGGAGTTGGAGTATGTGGTTGAGAAGATTTTGGATTCTCGTTTTTCGAGGCGGAAGCTTCAGTATCTTGTCAAATGGAAGGGTTATGGCCAGGAGGATAATTCATGGGTTGTTGCCTCCGATGTTCATGCTGATGATTTGGTTCGTGCCTTTCATTTGGCTCGTCCGGATCGGCCTGGGGGCTCTGGTGAGGGTTCGGTGACCCCTCCTCAAGGGGAGGGTACTGTTGTGAATTCTGCTCTTGGGCTCCCTCCAGTGGTTGTAAGTGGTAGCGCTGCTGTCTCTGAATCGCAGCATTTATCAGGTGTGTTCACTTTTTGCAATTTTGACTGGGCTATCTAGTCTTGCTCCACCCTTTAGTCAGTGCCAGTTGTCCATTGTTCCTGGAGGATTCACATCCCTGCCTGGTCTCTTCTGCTTTGCAGTTCATTTCAACCAAGATAAGTTCTGGCCTTGATTTTTGCTGTCCACATGCTGTGGCCTTATTGTTCAGTTCTTTTCCATGTTTTTGTCTTGTCCAGCTTGGTCTGTATAAGGATTTGTTTAGCCAAGCTGGTATCTCTGGAGATGCAGATATACCCTCCATATCTTTAGTTAGCTGTGGAGATTTTGTATTTTCTGTGGTGGATATTTTCTAGTGTTTTAATACTGACCACATAGTACTCTGTCCTATCCTTTCTATTTAGCTAGAAGTGGCCTCCTTTGCTAAATTCTCATTTCAGTCTGTGTATGTTTTTCCCTCTCCTCTCACAGTCAATATTTGTGGGGGGCTGTCTATCCTTTGGGGATTTTCTCTGAGGCAAGATAGTTTTCCCTTTTCTATCTCTAGGGGTAATTAGTCCTCCGGCTGTGTCGAGATGTCTAGGGAGCGCTAGGTACATTCCACGGCTACTTCTAGTTGCGGTGTTAAGTTCAGGGTCTGCGGTCAGTACAGGTACCACCTTCTCCAGAGTATGTCTCATGCTGCTCTTAGGCCACCAGATCATAACAGGAACCTGTCACCTGAATTTGGCGGGACCAGTTTTGGGTCATATGGGCGGGGTTTTCGGGTGTTTGATTCACCCTTTCCTTACCCGCTGGCTGCATGCTGGCCGCAATATTGGATTGAAGTTCATTCTCTGTCCTCCGGAGTATACTCCGGAGTACACGCGTTTCGAACACTGAGTGTTCTTAGTCCCCAGCAAGAGGACTTGCTGTGGACTAAGAACACTCAGTGTTCGAAACGCGTTCAGCTGTATCATGGTTGTCCTTCCATTTTTTGGATATTGCTGATTTTTGACATGCAGTGTTTCCTCTCTTTTTAAAAATAATTTGGAATAAAGAATTTTTGAGCTGGATTCTTTTCTCACTTTCATCGTTCCCAGAGAGCTTTGGCAGAAGCCCTTTCCGTGCTCGGACTGCTTAAAACTTATGGAGATCATTCAAGAAGGGTGAGATGAAATTTTTTGTGTGTGTTTTTCCAGTACATATGATAGCCCTACTTTATATGGGAAAAAATGTGGACAGGTTCCATTTAAAGGGAACCTGTCACCTCGTTTTTTCCGTATGAGATAAAAATACTGTTAAATAGGGCCTGAACTGTGCATTACAATAGTGTATTTTGTGGACCCCGATTCCCCACCTATGCTGCCGAAATACGTTACCAAAGTAGCCGTTTTCGCCTGTCAATCACGCTGGTCTGGTCAGATGGGCGTGGTGTCTTCCCCAGATCTTGCTTATTTTTCCGTTGGTGGCGTAGTGCTTTGCGCATGCCCAAGTCCAGAATCCACTGCACAGGGGAGGGAAAAGAGCACGATCCTGAAGCCCCGGGCAGCAGAGCGCTCCATCTGCGCACGCACGGCCACAGGAAGATGGCCGCCCCCACCGATCACCAGGGGAATAGCGCAGATTGCGCTCTTTTCCCTCCCCTGTGCAGTGGATTCTGGACTTGGGCATGCGCAAACTACTACGCCACCAACGGAAAAATAAGCAAGATCTGGGGGAAGACACCACGCCCATCTGACCAGACCAGCCTGATTGACAGGCGAAAATGGCTACTTTGGTAGCCCTATTTAACAGTACTTTTATCTCATACGGAAAAAACGGGGTGACAGGTTCACTTTAACTTTGGGGTTCCCATTGCGGTTCCCCAAGCACTTTTAGCCTTTGTCTGTATTGATGGAATTATTGACATTTCACTTATTTTTAATATTTATATTTCAATAAATGTATAAATTTTTGGCAATCTGGATTGTTATATTTAGTCTTTGCACACCTTTTTTTTTCCTTTGGTTGAATACAAATTTTGTGTCAGTTTCGCTCATATCTACCGATTACCAATGACTAATTCTGATAAGCGTGTAGATGGGAACATTGATGGATGGATCAGCTTCAGAGTGGGTATAAAAGGGACTTCCAAAACTTGATCTATTAAATTCTCATTGTGTTGTAAAAGTTGTCATTTTGGTGCCAGTTTCTACTACTTCATTTGGCGGAAAAATCAGCACAAATCCACATTTCCTTTAGTACGTAATAACCCCCCCCCCGACTCTCGCGTACATACACCTTATAAAATCAGCACAATCAATCTCTCCCCTCATTGTTTTACGCACCCACCTCTCCCTATTTTGCTCTGTGTCTTTCCCTAAATATGGTCCATTAGTGACTCACGACAAGTCAGAACGACCTGCAACAATCCAATCCGCGCACCACCCAAATAATGGATTCCATTTCCCACTACGTTTGAATATGGATGAGCATGACTGTATGTCTGTACCACGTTTCGCCCTCCCTTTCTTCATCCTTATTTATACAGCGAGCCACAGTTACTCAGCAGCCCAAGCTGCGGAATTTCTTTCTCTCGAAATCTGTGATGTTCTTTGGCAGAAACTACATCATAGCAAATTTTCTTTGGGGACAGCTGTGAAAATGCAAGAGACGTTTTCAATCCAACGGAGATTTAATGAAATGCAAATCGCTCAACGGAAAAATACAGACAAGATGAAAAACCTTTTTTTTTTCCTTTTGTGACTTTTTTTTGTACTGTTTATCTATAGAAATAGCCACATTTATCTTGGGTTTGTGTAAGTTACTTGATACGGCTTTTGAAGATGGAAAATTAGAGGTTTCTTTGAAAGGCCACAACATCTGAATGTTTTATTTGCATAATCTAATGCAGTTCTTAGATACTGTTGCATTACGGCATCCGAGAGCCAATTTAATTAAGAAGCCTATTTTGAAGACAAGCGGTTTTAATATAAGTTTAACAGTATAATACATTACATGCAGCAATCTCAATTTTAATAAAACTGTGTTAGGGAAAGTGAGCGGAGAAGTTCCCAGCGCCTGATTTATGAGCCGTTCTCGGTACAGAGGTAATGAGGTATAATCAATAACATTTATGGAGAGAAATTCTCTGATTCTCCTGCAGTACTGACTAAACACATTGGATTTTTTTTTTCCTAATGCAAATAAAGTGCATCTTTTTTCATCTGTCATCCCTGATGGATTTTAATAAATTTCCTATGTAGAAGATTAAAGTATTAAGGTGTATGTGTCAGATTTTTTTTCCCAGTCAATTAAACAGATCATATTGAATGCATAAGTAAATTCTTGACATTTAAAATTAATCTCAATAAAGTTAACGGGTTGATGGGGATATAATTTGTATTAAGATAGCAGCGGGGGATCTGGAGACAATTGGGAATAGAACTGCGATAAGACATTTTATATACATGTGTATATATATATATATATATATATATATATATATATATATATATATATATATATATATATATATACACATATGTATGTCTGTACATAATATATACTGTATGTACTGTATATATATGTATATATATATGTATATATATATATATATATATATATATATATATATATATATATATACTAGATGGCAGCCCGAGTCTAGAATCCATATATACTTTATTTATTCAAATGTGAGAATAATACAATTAATTAATAATAGTAAGAAAGAACAAAAAATGGCTGCACTCACCAGCTCTTGACAATTCTTGACAGTACGGCACATTTCTGATTGGTCGCTCGCGGCAGGCGGCAACCAATCAGAAAAGTGCCGCGGACCACGAAGGCATATATCTTTGTCCACCCTGAGCGGGTGTAGGACGCTGGTGACGTCACTTATCTCCGGACATTATCTCCGGACAAAGCCAAGGAAGTTGGCACAAATTGCCGGAAGTAGTATTCTAGGCAATTATATATTAGATTTTAATGTTATCAGTGTTTACCTTTGAACGTTTATATTGTATTGTCCTGTCACCAGCCATGTGTACGATTATCGGCCAAAAGCCTCTCTGGAACCAATAATCACCCCATGTAAAGGTATCTTTATAAGTTAAAGATTCAGAATACTATGACTTTTATCATATCCTGAACAGTCAAGTTTTTTATGAACCGTTAAGGTTTTCTGGTTGAAGTAAAAAAAACTCTGAGTGTTTACAGTTTGAAACCATAAAATGTTGAAAAATTATGTCATTCTTGAGTATATCACTCAATGGTGCTCATAAACGTGTCAAATTTGATCTATAAAATACTTTAATATACGTTACTTTAATCTTTAATATACTTAAGAACAGGGCCCCAGACATCACACAGGGGGTCTGAAACACCGCACAGTGGTCCAAAATATCGCTGTGCTCTGCCTGGGGCCCCATATGCTGCCTGAGGCCCCTGTGCTCTGCCTGGGGCCCCATATGCTGCCTGGGGCCCCTGTGCTCTGCCTGGGGCCCCTGTGCTCTGCCTGGGGCCCCATGTTCTGCCTGGGGCCCCTGTGCTCTGCCTGGGGCCACTGTGCTCTGCCTGGGGCCCCATATGCTGCCTGGGACCTCTGTGCTCTGCCTGGGGCCCCATATGCTGCCTGGGGCCCCTGTGCTCTGCCTGGGGCCCCATAGGCTGCCTGGGGCCCCTGTGCTCTACCTGGGACCACTGTGCTCTGCCTGGGGCCCCATATGCTGCCTGGGGCCCCTGTGCTCTGCCTGGGGCCCCATGTTCTGCCTGGGGCCACTGTGCTTTGCCTGGGGCCCCATAGGCTGCCTGGGGCCCCTGTGCTCTGCCTGGGACCACTGTGCTCTGCCTGGGGCCCCATATGCTGCCTGGGGCCCCTGTGCTCTGCCTGGGGCCACTGTGCTTTGCCTGGGGCCCCATATGCTGCCTGGGGCCCCTGTGCTCTGCCTGGAGCCCCATATGCTGCCTGGGGCCCCTGTGCTCTGTCTGGGGCCCCTGTGCTCTGCCTGGGGCCCCATGTTTTGCCTGGGGCCCCTGTGCTCTGCCTGGGGCCACTGTGCTCTGCCTGGGGCCCCATGTTCTGCCTGGGGCCACTGTGCTCTGCCTGGGGCCCCATAAGCTGCCTGGGGCCCCTGTGCTCTGCCTGGGACCACTGTGCTCTGCCTGGGGCCCCATATGCTGCCTGGGGCCCCTGTTCTCTGCCTGGGGCCACTGTGCTCTGCCTGGGGCCCCATATGCTGCCTGGGGCCACTGTGCTCTGCCTGGGGCCCCATATGCTGCCTGGGGCCCCTGTGCTCTGCCTGGGGACCCATATGCTGCCTGGGGCCCCTGTGCTCTGCCTGGGGACCCTGTGCTCTGCCTGGGGACCCATGTTCTGCCTGGGGCCCCTGTGCTCTGCCTGGGGCCACTGTGCTCTGCCTGGGGCCCCATATGCTGCCTGGGGCCCCTGTGCTCTGCCTGGGGCCCCATATTCTGCTTGGGGCCCCTGTGCTCTGCCTGGGGCCCCATATGCTGCCTGGGGCCCCTGTGCTCTGCCTGGGGCCCCTGTGCTCTGCCTGGGGCCCCATGTTCTGCCTGGGGCCCCTGTGCTCTGCCTGGGGCCACTGTGCTCTGCCTGGGGCCCCATATGCTGCCTGGGGCCCCTGTGCTCTGCCTGGGGCCCCATATGCTGCCTGGGGCCCCTGTGCTCTGCCTGGGGCCACTGTGCTTTGCCTGGGGCCCCATAGGCTGCCTGGGGCCCCTGTGCTCTGCCTGGGACCACTGTGCTCTGCCTGGGGCCCCATATGCTGCCTGGGGCCCCTGTGCTCTGCCTGGGGCCACTGTGCTCTGCCTGGGGCCCCATATGCTGCCTGGGGCCCCTGTGCTCTGCCTGGGTGTAGGACACTGGTGACGTCACTTATCTCCGGACATTAGCTCCGGACATTAGCTCCGGACATTATCTCCGGACATTATCTCCGGACATTAGCTCCGGACATTAGCTCCGGACAAAGCCACGGAAGTTGGCACAAATTGCAGGAAGTAGTATTCTAGGCAATTATATATTAGATATATATATATCTGGAAAGATTGTTACAGAAAGGTAACTCATAGAAAAAGCACCGCATTAATCTTTACTCACCCACTTACACAGTGACGGCGTAGGGAGTAGCGTCATGTTAGACAAATCTGCTGTGGAATTTCTATAGCAGAAAAACTAATATGTTTTTTCCAACACTCCCACATGCAGCGTTTTTCATTTGGAGGAATGATATGTTCCTTCATTGGTGGAGTTTATGAAGAAGGCAAGTGCAGGAGGGGAATTTATGATACTTATATATTTATTAGTAAAGTCCATACAATTGTGTCCTCAACACACCTGTTAAAATATACAGCTGAAAAACCCTTTAAGTAACTGTCCCCCATTGTACATGAGTAAATTGAATAACTATGCAACAGATGAACTTTGGCCGCACTTCTGTAAACGTTCAGCTTTCCATATGATGCCTATTACTTGTTATGACTGCCAAAGCACATTCATAAGGGCAACGTACCAACCAGGAAGACAAATACCTGAACCTGACAGGTCAATGTTCAGACTAGGAAAAACCCTACTCTGACCCTGGTCTGTCTCAACTCACTCAACTCAATGGCACCACCACTCAATGGCGTCTTATCCTGAATGTCCTTAGCAGCTTCTAGGATCACTAGAGTTGCAGTTCCCTAAGGAACACAGGAATCACAAACAAAACTACTGCAACCAATACAAACTACAGCAAAGTGACTGACTCCAACAAAGACTATCACCAGTAGTAAACACCAGTAGAGGAAGGTATTTAAAGCTGCACTCGAAAGGTGATAGGACAGAAAAACAGAGTAAATGAAAAACATGTTACCTAAAACCAACAGAAACAAAGCTAACAGAACTAAAACACCTAAAGAAATGGTGCATCTGTTGTGGCTCAGCAAAAAGAGATGCTGACCACATAATTAAGGGTTCAAATCCAAAAGCATGACATTACTTACTGTTGTGATCAAAAGTTTACATACCCCGGCAGAATTTTTGATTTCTTGGCATTTTTTCAGAAAACTTTTTTTCCACTCATGGTTAGTGGTTGGAAGTGATAGGCTCTGAAGTGGCCATCTCAGTCTCCTGACCTCGATATCATTGAGCCACTCTGGGGAGATCTCAAGTGAGCAGTTCATGCTATACAGCCCAGGAACTTACAGGAACTGGAGGCTTTTTGACAAGAAGAGTGGGTGGCTTTACCATCTGAGAAAATAAAGAACCTCATCCACAACTACCACAAAAGACTTCAAGCTGTCATTGATGTTAGAGGGGGCAATACACGGTATTAAGAAATGGGGTATGTAAACTTTTGATCAGGGTCTTTTGGATGTTTTGGGTTGTCACTATGATTTAAAAAGAGAAGACACAGTAATTTGACAATAAGTGGCTTCACCCAACCACTAACCATGAGTGGAGAAAACGTTTTGGTGTTATCATTCATATTCTCTGAAAAACGGCTAAGAAAGCAAAAATTCTGCCTGAGTATGTAAAATTTTTAACACAACTTTATATGTCCTTCAACCTGCTCTCTGTTGTTTGGGCTTCAGGTTGCAATGGCATCCTGACAAGTAACTCTGACATCATGCTCCTATGTCTTAAAGGCTACCTGAGTGTTCAAGTAGTTAGCACTAGTGTTGAGCATTCCGATACCGGGATTCCGATACTTGCCGCGTATCGGATACCGGAATCGGAAGTTCCCAGATTCAAAATGCACAAATTCAGCCAATGAGAATGATTCCAAGTGTGGGCACATCCTGTTTAGCATGGAGGGCATGAAACTACTGGCAAGGCTGTGATTGGCTGCTGAAATGATGTCATGATGCAGTTTAAAAGTCGCTGGCGCCATTTTGCGATCACTCTGCTGTGAATTCAGTTAGTGACAGGACGCTGTTTGCTGACTGAGGGCCAGTTTAGAGATAGCGATTTGCTTCTTTGTGCTTTCCAAAGGCTAATTTAGCAACCGCTGTGTTCACCTACTATTCACCTTGCTTTTGCCTTGTAGCGCTGTTTTCACAGCGATCTGCAAGGTCTGTGTGTGTGTGTGTGTGTGAGTGCAGCCCACTCTCTAGTCTGAGTGCAGCCACATAGGCCATCCATAGCTGGTTGTATTCAGTTCAGGGAGGGTGGTTCATTGCCTCATACTGTTCTTTTTTTTTTTTCCAAGTAGTGTAGTCTGCTGCTAATTTATTCAAAAAAATCCTATTAGTGTCTTTCCACCCGTCTCCAGCTAATTTGTGGAAAAACACTACATAGGATAACGTAGAGGAGGGTTTTTGGGCCTTGCAGCGCCGTTTACGGCTGTCTGCACGGTCTCCGTGTGACTGCAGCTCGCCCTGTAGTCTGTGAGCAGCCATAGCCTGGTTGTCTCCAGCTCAGGGTTCTTCACTGCGTCATACCGCCAAATCAATTTTCATTTTGTTTTAAGTAGTGCAGGCTGCTGCATATTTTTTCAAAAAATTCCTATTAGTGTCTTTCCACCCGTCTCCAGCTAATTTGTGGAAAAACACTACATAGGATAACATAGAGGAGGGTTTTTGGGCCTTGCAGCGCCGTTTACGGCTGTCTGCACGGTCTCCGTGTGACTGCAGCTCACCCTGTAGTCTGTGAGCAGCCATAGCCTGGTTGTCTCCAGCTCAGGGTTCTTCACTGCGTCATACCGCCAAATCAATTTTCATTTTGTTTTAAGTAGTGCAGGCTGCTGCACATTTTTTCAAAAAATTCCTATTAGTGTCTTTCCACCCGTCTCCAGCTAACTTGTGGAAAAACACTACATAGGATAACGTAGAGGAGGGTTTTTGGGCCTTGCAGCGCCGTTTACGGCTGTCTGCACGGTCTCCGTGTGACTGCAGCTCTATCTGTTGTCAGTTCAGCCCCCCAAAAATAAATAAATAATAAAGTTCACCAAACACACCAGTTACACCACTTTACATTTGTGTAGGCCACATTAGCTCATATTAAAGTCTAGTCCACACTTTAGAAAATTAGTGTTTCTTATACCTGTTAGGAGGAGTTGTTCAGCAATAAGCACACAAAGCCGTTAGTACTTTTCTGCTTATCTTTATCAGTCAACCAAGATGAAGAAGGCAGTGAGTAAGGCACGTGGGCGTGGGCGTGGGCGCGGAGCAGGGAGGGGACGTGGGGATTCTGTGCCTGCTGCGGGCACCGGTGAATCATCAGCACCCACTTTCACCAGGCAACAGTCATTCATGCGCAGCTTTGTGTCAGAGCGCCGTACACCGCTGCTGCGTGAAGACCAAATTGAAGCCGTTGTCGGATGGATGGCAGCTAATGCATCAACTTCAATTAGTGCCACATCCTCTCAGACACAGAGCACTGGAGAGCAGCCATCTGTCTCTTCACCACCTGCCAAATTGCCCAGGCAGACAGAGAGCCCAGGACAGGAGCCGTCTCTACTTCTGTTCTCTGAATCTCTTGGCTTGGAAACAGGGGGCCAGCCAAGCAGCATTGGAGAAATGGAAGAAGAGGCAGGGTGCAGTGATGCCCAACAGCTTTTTCTCTCTTCCTCTGAAGAGGCGGGTGGGCCAGTGGCTCCGGTCACCACATCGCAGGCCGCATCAGCTGATGATGACACTCAGGTGCCACTTACTGGTGCGTGCTCTGCTGCTGAGACTACCCAGGAGGAGCAGTTGGGGGCAGAGGGTAGTGTAGATGATGAGGTCCTTGACCCATCTTGGCGTGAGGGACAGGAAGGTGGTGGGAGCAGCTCTGAGGAAGAGATTCCCCGTATGGCCCAAAGAGGGAGAGGGAGGGGGAAGACTGCGGATCCTGCAGCCTCCGCTTTGGCACCCGTTAGGAGCATGTCTCTTCCAAAAGCCAAAAAGGGCGCTCCCAAGACTTGCAGTGCCTGGTCCTTTTTTGACACAGTTGCAGATTACATTTGCTATGTCAGATGCAAGGTGTGTCATCAAAAAGTCAAAAGAGGGAAAAATGTCAGCAACCTCAATACCTCCAACATGTGGAAACATGTGCACACCAGGCACCCGGCAGAGTTAGAAAAACACACTGAAGAGCTAGGCCAACCAACAGCGGCAGCTACCACCTCTTCAGCTCGTGTTGCCTCTTCCTCCAGCTCACACGCAGCTGGTTCGGCTTCCTCCCAGGATTGCCGTGGAAGAACCTCTGGCCCTGTTGTCCAGAGACCCGCTGTAATTCCACCCGCAGCACCACTTTCCCAGTCATCCACACACTCCCAGCCCAGTCTACAGCCATCGGTAGTACAGGCATGGGAGAAAAGGCGGCCTTTCTCGTCAAACCACCCACGAGCACAGGCTCTCACTGCAGGCATTGCCAAACTTCTGTCACTGGAAATGCTGTCATTCAGGCTGGTGGAGACTGACAGCTTCCGTGACTTGATGTCATTGGCAGTCCCACAGTACAATGTGCCCAGCCGCTTTTACTTCAGCAGGCAAGCCGTCCCTGCCCTGCACAAGCATGTGGAGGGACACATAAAACACGCGCTACTGAACGCCGTCAGTAGCAAGGTCCACCTCACCACCGATGCGTGGACCAGTCAACATGGACAGGGGCGATACCTTTCCCTCACTGCCCATTGGGTTAATGTCGTTGAGCCGGGTACAGACCGTGCGAGTGGCGCAGGACGTGTCCTGCCCACTCCAAGGATTGCAGGAATCCATTCTGTACGCATTGACTCCTCCTCTTACACCAGTTCCTCAGAATCATCGCTGCAGGAGCCGTCACAGTCCACCTCCACATGGACCCGTGATGAACGTGTACCTGTTACGACCGACATGAGCACAGCCATGGCCAAACGTCAACAGGCCGTCTTGAAATTAATTTTTTTGGGGAATCGTAGCCACACAGCGCAGGAGCTCTGGAATGCCATCAAGCAGGAGAGCGATGTGTGGTTTGTGCCAGCGAATCTCCAGCCAGGCATGGTAGTGTGTGATAATGGCCGAAATCTGGTGGCAGCTCTGGGCCTCGGCAACCTCACTCACATCCCATGTCTGGCACATGTGCTCAATTTGGTCGTGCAGAGCTTTTTGAGGGACTATCCGGATCTTGATGCACTGCTGCACAAGGTCCGCCTAGAGTGTGCTCACTTGCGGCGTTCCAGCACGGCAAATGCGCGCATTGCGGCTCTGCAGCGCCGACACCGCCTGCCGGAACATCGCATCATATGTGACCTACCTACCAGGTGGAATTCCACGTTACATATGTTGGAGCGGTTGTGTGAGCAGCAGCAAGCTGTAATGGAGTACCAGCTGCTTCAGGCGCAAAGAAGTCGCACTCAGCGCCGTACAGACTTCACAACCACAGAGTGGGCCACTATGAATGACGTCTGCCAGGTTTTGCGTCCCTTTGATTATTCCACGCGGATGGCGAGTGCAGATGATGCACTAGTCAGCATGACTGTCCCCCTTATCTGCCTGCTTGAAAAATCACTGCAAGCGCTAAGGGATGATGTTGTGGAAGAGGTGGAGGATGAGGATTCACCATTTCCATCATCTTCTGGACAGTCAGCGCCACGTGGTTCCTCACAAACGCGTAGGCAGGGGACAGTTTGTGAGGAGGATGAGGAGGAGTCAATGGAGGAGGAAGACATCCGTCCAGAGGAGAGCCCGCCTCGCAGTGTCTTCTGATTTAATCCCACTGGGGGCCTGGGATCCATGGACATGCGCAGTGCATATCTGAACCTCCACCTCTCACTCATCTCCCTATGGCTTCTTCAGACTGTTCGGTGTCAGCTGGTCCCTAATAGCATGCCACGGCCGTGACACCGCACAGTCTTAAGAAGCCGTAGGGAGGGGAGTGAGAGGCGAGGATATGCACTGCGCATGGCCATGGATCCCAGGCCCCCAGTGGGATTAAATCAGAAGACACTGCGAGGCGGGCTCTCGGCCAGCGCGGCCGCACAGGCGCAGCCAGCCTGACACCAAATGATGTCAGAAGATGGGCAGCGCTAGGTGTGCCTGGCCACGGGATAACATAACAGCGCAGGCTCCGGGACGGAATCAAACAACGCTGAGGAGCCGGGACACGGCGCCGGGGGGGTAGGAATGACGGCTGTGCTGCGTCATATTACGAAGGAAAGTCCCACCTCCGGGACGGTTTCACGGTTTCAGGGGACACATTTTATAAGTGTTTAGTTCTGTGTTTGCAAGGAGCATGATGAAAAGAGCCACCTTTTCCTTTTGCATCTCTTGTGCTGCACAAGCTGGCTCTTTCAGCTACAAACGCCTTGGGGGGGGTTAAAGGTTCCCTTTCGACTTTCTCAGGCTTCGGCCTACATTGTGTTCCTCTACTTTTCCACCTGTCCCTGGGCTCCAACACCGCTAGTTGCCGTCCAGAAGTGCTGTCCGCACAGTCCCAACAGTCACTCCTCTGTTATTGGGGTTCAGTAACGTCAGCTGTTCCCCAGCTGTGTGTGTGGCAATCCCTCCTACCTCCTCCACCTCCTCCTCCTCCACCTGTCCCTGGGCTCCAACACCGCTAGTTGCCGTCCAGAAGTGCTGTACGCACAGTTAACAGTCCCTCCTCTGTTATTGGGGTTCAGTAACGTCAGCTGTTCCCCTGCTGTGTGTGTGGCAATCCCTCCTACCTCCTCCACCTCCTCCTCCTCCACCTGTCCCTGGGCTCCAACACCGCTAGTTGCCGTCCAGTAGTGCTGTACGCACAGTCAACAGTCCCTCCTCTGTTATTGGGGTTCAGTAACGTCAGCTGTTCCCCTGCTGTGTGTGTGGCAATCCCTCCTACCTCCTCCACCTCCTCCTCCTCCACCTGTCCCTGGGCTCCAACACCGCTAGTTGCCGTCCAGTAGTGCTGTACGCACAGTCAACAGTCCCTCCTCTGTTATTGGGGTTCAGTAACGTCAGCTGTTCCCCAGCTGTGTGTGTGGCAATCCCTCCTACCTCCTCCACCTCCTCCTCCTCCACCTGTCCCTGGGCTCCAACACCGCTAGTTGCCATCCAGAAGTGCTGTACGCACAGTCAACAGTCCCTCTTCTGTTATTGGGGTTCAGTAACGTCAGCTGTTCCCCTGCTGTGTGTGTGGCAATCCCTCCTACCTCCTCCACCTCCTCCTCCTCCACCTGTCCCTGGGCTCCAACACCGCTAGTTGCCGTCCAGTAGTGCTGTACGCACAGTCAACAGTCCCTCCTCTGTTATTGGGGTTCAGTAACGTCAGCTGTTACCCAGCTGTGTGTGTGGCAATCCCTCCTACCTCCTCCACCTCCTCCTCCTCCACCTGTCCCTGGGCTCCAACACCGCTAGTTGCCGTCCAGAAGTGCTGTACGCACAGTCAACAGTCCCTCCTCTGTTATTGGGGTTCAGTAACATCAGCTGTTCCCCTGCTGTGTGTGTGGCAATCCCTCCTACCTCCTCCACCTCCTCCTCCTCCACCTGTCCCTGGGCTCCAACACCGCTAGTTGCCGTCCAGAAGTGCTGTACGCACAGTCAACAGTCCCTCCTCTGTTATTGGGGTTCAGTAACGTCAGCTGTTCCCCTGCTGTGTGTGTGGCAATCCCTCCTACCTCCTCCACCTCCTCCTCCTCCACCTGTCCCTGGGCTCCAACACCGCTAGTTGCCGTCCAGAAGTGCTGTACGCACAGTCAACAGTCCCTCCTCTGTTATTGGGGTTCAGTAACGTCAGCTGTTCCCCTGCTGTGTGTGTGGCAATCCCTCCTACCTCCTCCACCTCCTCCTCCTCCACTTGTCCCTGGGCTCCAACACCGCTAGTTGCCGTCCAGAAGTGCTGTACGCACAGTCAACAGTCCCTCCTCTGCTATTGGGGTTCAGTAACGTCAGCTGTTCCCCTGCTGTGTGTGTGGCAATCCCTCCTACCTCCTCCACCTCCTCCTCCTCCACCTGTCCCTGGGCTCCAACACCGCTAGTTGCCGTCCAGTAGTGCTGTACGCACAGTCAACAGTCCCTCCTCTGTTATTGGGGTTCAGTAACGTCAGCTGTTCCCCTGCTGTGTGTGTGGCAATCCCTCCTACCTCCTCCACCTCCTCCTCCTCCACCTGTCCCTGGGCTCCAACACCGCTAGTTGCCGTCCAGTAGTGCTGTACGCACAGTCAACAGTCCCTCCTCTGTTATTGGGGTTCAGTAACGTCAGCTGTTCCCCTGCTGTGTGTGTGGCAATCCCTCCTACCTCCTCCACCTGCTCCTCCTCCACCTGTCCCTGGGCTCCAACACCGCTAGTTGCCGTCCAGTAGTGCTGTACGCACAGTCAACAGTCCCTCCTCTGTTATTGGGGTTCAGTAATGTCAGCTGTTCCCCAGCTGTGTGTGTGGCAATCCCTCCTACCTCCTCCACCTCCTCCTCCTCCACCTGTCCCTGGGCTCCAACACCGCTAGTTGCCGTCCAGAAGTGCTGTACGCACAGTCAACAGTCCCTCCTCTGTTATTGGGGTTCAGTAACGTCAGCTGTTCCCCTGCTGTGTGGGTGGCAATCCCTCCTACCTCCTCCACCTCCTCCTCCTCCACCTGTCCCTGGGCTCCAACACCGCTAGTTGCCGTCCAGTAGTGCTGTACGCACAGTCAACAGTCCCTCCTCTGTTATTGGGGTTCAGTAACGTCAGCTGTTCCCCAGCTGTGTGTGTGGCAATCCCTCCTACCTCCTCCACCTCCTCCTCCTCCACCTGTCCCTGGGCTCCAACACCGCTAGTTGCCGTCCAGAAGTGCTGTACGCACAGTCAACAGTCCCTCCTCTGTTATTGGGGTTCAGTAACGTCAGCTGTTCCCCTGCTGTGTGTGTGGCAATCCCTCCTACCTCCTCCACCTCCTCCTCCTCCACCTGTCCCTGGGCTCCAACACCGCTAGTTGCCGTCCAGTAGTGCTGTACGCACAGTCAACAGTCCCTCCTCTGTTATTGGGGTTCAGTAATGTCAGCTGTTCCCCTGCTGTGTGTGTGGCAATCCCTCCTACCTCCTCCACCTCCTCCTCCTCCACCTGTCCCTGGGCTCCAACACCGCTAGTTGCCGTCCAGTAGTGCTGTACGCACAGTCAACAGTCCCTCCTCTGTTATTGGGGTTCAGTAACGTCAGCTGTTCCCCAGCTGTGTGTGTGGCAATCCCTCCTACCTCCTCCACCTCCTCCTCCTCCACCTGTCCCTGGGCTCCAACACCGCTAGTTGCCGTCCAGTAGTGCTGTACGCACAGTCAACAGTCCCTCCTCTGTTATTGGGGTTCAGTAACGTCAGCTGTTCCCCAGCTGTGTGTGTGTGGCAATCCCTCCTACCTCCTCCACCTCCTCCTCCTCCACCTGTCCCTGGGCTCCAACACCGCTAGTTGCCGTCCAGAAGTGCTGTACGCACAGAGCCAAACACCTCGCCAATGTGTTAGTGGGGTTCAGCACCGCCAGCTGTTCCCCTGCTGTGTATACGGCAACGTGTACTGCGACCGCCACGCAGGCACAACAAGTTAAATTTAAGGGAACCTGTCCCCCCCCAGGCGTTTGTTACTGAAGGAGCCACCTTGTGCAGCAGTAATGATGCAAAGGGAAAAAGTGCCTCTTTTCGTGGTGCTCCTTGCACATGCTGAACCTAACACTTATGAAATGTGTCCCCACACACCGTTAAACCGTCCGGTAGGTGGAACTTTCCTTTGTCGTGTGACGCAGCACAGCCATCATTTTTACCCCCTTGGCGCCGTGCACCGCCTCCTCAGCGTTGTTTGAATCTGTCCCGGAGCCTGCGCTGTTAGGTTAGCCCTTGGCCATGCACACATGTTGCGCTGCCCGTCTTCTGACATCATTTGGTGTCAGGCTGGCTGCGCCTGTCACCCGCACAGGTGTCAGCTGATCCCTAATAGCATGCCACGGCCGTGACACCGCACAGTCTGAAGAAGCCGTAGGGAGGGGAGTGAGAGGCGAGGATATGCACTGTGCATGGCCACGGATCCCAGGCCTGCGGTGGGATTACATTAGACGACACTGCGAGGCGGGATCTCGGCCAGCGCACCCGCACAGGCGCAGCCAGCCTGACACCAAATGATGTCAGAAGACGGGCAGCGCAACATGTGCTGTTCCCCTGCTGTGTAGCCGGCAACGTGTCCTGCAACTGCCACGCAGGCACAACAGACCCAAAGCTGCCGCCAGTGCAGGCTTCGGCCTACACTCTGCTCCCTCTCCTCCTCCTGCTGACCCCGGGCTCTAACACCGCCAGTTGGGGCCCGGTACTGCTAGCTGCACAGAGAAAAACACCAGCCAATGTGTCAGTGGGGTTCAGCACCGCCAGCTGTTCCCCTGCTGTGCAGCCGGCATCGTGTCCTGCAAAAGCCACGCAGACACCAGAACTGAAATTGAAGGGAACCTGTCCCCCCTCCCCCAGGCGTTTGTACGTTTTACAGCCACCTTGTACAGCGGTAATGCTGCATGTGTGCAAGGTGGCTCATAAACGTATTCTCCTCGCACATGTGGAACTGAAAACACGTCTAAAATGTGTCCTCTGTGTGACCTTTTAACCGTCCCGGTGGTGTGACTTTCCTTTGTAATGACACGCTGCAACCCCCTTGGTAGCGCTGCCCGTCTTCTGGCATCATTGTCTGGCTGCCTGCGCCTCTGCGGCCGCCCTGACCCACACACCGCCCCTCGGTGTCTTATTTATTGGGACTGCGAGGGTGTGATTGATGGGCATGATCAGTGCATCAGTTCGCCTGTCCCTCATCTCCTTCCGCCTTCTTCAGACTGTGCGGCTTCATGGCCGTGGCATGCGATAAGGGATCAGCTGACGCCGCACAGTCTGAAGCGGGTGTAAGGACCCGAGTGTGAGAGGCGAACATATGTGCTGCGCCAGGCCATGAATCCCAGCCCCGCAGTGTTTTAACAATGTTAAGACACTGCGGGGCTGGGATTCATGGTCATCGCGAACCACACCGGCCGACATTAAATGATGTCAGAAGATGGGCAGCGCTAACAGCGCT
The DNA here is from genome assembly GCF_051348905.1 of Ranitomeya variabilis. NCBI lineage: Eukaryota > Metazoa > Chordata > Amphibia > Anura > Dendrobatidae > Ranitomeya > Ranitomeya variabilis. The sequence continues at coordinate 702,793,835 of NC_135232.1, read as the reverse complement.
AGGCCAGGGGATAACACGACAGCGCAGACTCCTGTACAGCAAATAACAACGCTCAGGAGGCTGCACCCAGCACCAAGGTGGGATTCTTGACATCTGTGCTGCGTCTCATTACAAAGGGAACTCGCGCCTCCAACACAGTTTGACTGTATAAAGGGCTAAATGTTATACGTGTTTCATTCAGCGTGTGCAAGGAGCAAAATTAAAAGAGCAACCTTTGACTTGTGCAGCACTACTGCTGCATAAGCTGTGGCTCTTCTACTTTGTAACCCCTGAGGGGGGGTTAAAGGTTACCTTTGAAATTGGTTCAATTAGGCTTCGGCCTACACTCTGCTCCCCCTGCAGAGCCCGGGCTCCAACACCGCCAGTTGGGGCCCGGTACTGCTAGCTGCCCAGAGAAAAACACCAGCCAATGTGTCAGTGGGGTTCAGCACCGCCAGCTGTTCCCCTGCTGTGCAGCCGGCAACGTGTCCTGCAACTGCCACGCAGGCACAACAGACCCAAAGCTGCCGCCAGTGCAGGCTTCGGCCTACACTCTGCTCCCTCTCCTCCTCCTGCTGACCCCGGGCTCTAACACCGCCAGTTGGGGCCCGGTACTGCTAGCTGCACAGAGAAAAACACCAGCCAATGTGTCAGTGGGGTTCAGCACCGCCAGCTGTTCCCCTGCTGTGCAGCCGGCATCGTGTCCTGCAAAAGCCACGCAGACACCAGAACTGAAATTGAAGGGAACCTGTCCCCCCTCCCCCAGGCGTTTGTACGTTTTACAGCCACCTTGTACAGCGGTAATGCTGCATGTGTGCAAGGTGGCTCATAAACGTATTCTCCTCGCACATGTGGAACTGAAAACACGTCTAAAATGTGTCCTCTGTGTGACCATTTAACCGTCCCGGTGGTGTGACTTTCCTTTGTAATGACACGCTGCAACCCCCTTGGTAGCGCTGCCCGTCTTCTGGCATCATTGTCTGGCTGCCTGCGCCTCTGTGGCCGCCCTGACCCACACAACGCCCCTCGGTGTCTTATTTATTGGGACTGCGAGGGTGTGATTGATGGGCATGATCAGTGCATCAGTTCGCCTGTCCCTCATCTCCTTCCGCCTTCTTCAGACTGTGCGGCTTCATGGCCGTGGCATGCGATAAGGGATCAGCTGACGCCGCACAGTCTGAAGCGGGTGTAAGGACCCGAGTGTGAGAGGCGAACATATGTGCTGCGCCAGGCCATGAATCCCAGCCCCGCAGTGTTTTAACAATGTTAAGACACTGCGGGGCTGGGATTCATGGTCATCGCGAACCGCACCGGCCAACATTAAATGATGTCAGAAGATGGGCAGCGCTAACAGCGCTAGGCCAGGGGATAACACGACAGCGCAGACTCCTGTACAGCAAATAACAACGCTCAGGAGGCTGCACCCAGCACCAAGGTGGGATTCTTGACATCTGTGCTGCGTCTCATTACAAAGGGAACTCGCGCCTCCAACACAGTTTGACTGTATAAAGGGCTAAATGTTATACGTGTTTCATTCAGCGTGTGCAAGGAGCAAAATTAAAAGAGCAACCTTTGACTTGTGCAGCACTACTGCTGCATAAGCTGTGGCTCTTCTACTTTGTAACCCCTGAGGGGGGGTTAAAGGTTACCTTTGAAATTGGTTCAATTAGGCTTCGGCCTACACTCTGCTCCCCCTGCAGAGCCCGGGCTCCAACACCGCCAGTTGGGGCCCGGTACTGCTAGCTGCACAGAGAAAAACACCAGCCAATGTGTCAGTGGGGTTCAGCACCGCCAGCTGTTCCCCTGCTGTGCAGCCGGCAACGTGTCCTGCAACTGCCACGCAGGCACAACAGACCCAAAGCTCCCGCCAGTGCAGGCTTCGGCCTACACTCTGCTCCCTCTCCTCCTCCTGCTGACCCCGGGCTCTAACACCGCCAGTTGGGGCCCGGTACTGCTAGCTGCACAGAGAAAAACACCAGCCAATGTGTCAGTGGGGTTCAGCACCGCCAGCTGTTCCCCTGCTGTGCAGCCAGCATCGTGTCCTGCAAAAGCCATGCAGACACCAGAACTGAAATTGAAGGGAACCTGTCCCCCCTCCCCCAGGCGTTTGTACGTTTTACAGCCACCTTGTACAGCGGTAATGCTGCATGTGTGCAAGGTGGCTCATAAACGTATTCTCCTCGCACATGTGGAACTGAAAACACGTCTAAAATGTGTCCTCTGTGTGACCATTTAACCGTCCCGGTGGTGTGACTTTCCTTTGTAATGACACGCTGCAACCCCCTTGGTAGCGCTGCCCGTCTTCTGGCATCATTGTCTGGCTGCCTGCGCCTCTGCGGCCGCCCTGACCCACACAACGCCCCTCGGTGTCTTATTTATTGGGACTGCGAGGGTGTGATTGATGGGCATGATCAGTGCATCAGTTCGCCTGTCCCTCATCTCCTTCCGCCTTCTTCAGACTGTGCGGCTTCATGGCCGTGGCATGCGATAAGGGATCAGCTGACGCCGCACAGTCTGAAGCGGGTGTAAGGACCCGAGTGTGAGAGGCGAACATATGTGCTGCGCCAGGCCATGAATCCCAGCCCCGCAGTGTTTTAACAATGTTAAGACACTGCGGGGCTGGGATTCATGGTCATCGCGAACCGCACCGGCCGACATTAAATGATGTCAGAAGATGGGCAGCGCTAACAGCGCTAGGCCAGGGGATAACACGACAGCGCAGACTCCTGTACAGCAAATAACAACGCTCAGGAGGCTGCACCCAGCACCAAGGTGGGATTCTTGACATCTGTGCTGCGTCTCATTACAAAGGGAACTCGCGCCTCCAACACAGTTTGACTGTATAAAGGGCTAAATGTTATACGTGTTTCATTCAGCGTGTGCAAGGAGCAAAATTGAAAGAGCAACCTTTGACTTGTGCAGCACTACTGCTGCATAAGCTGTGGCTCTTCTACTTTGTAACCCCTGAGGGGGGGTTAAAGGTTACCTTTGAAATTGGTTCAATTAGGCTTCGGCCTACACTCTGCTCCCCCTGCAGAGCCCGGGCTCCAACACCGCCAGTTGGGGCCCGGTACTGCTAGCTGCACAGAGAAAAACACCAGCCAATGTGTCAGTGGGGTTCAGCACCGCCAGCTGTTCCCCTGCTGTGCAGCCGGCAACGTGTCCTGCAACTGCCACGCAGGCACAACAGACCCAAAGCTGCCGCCAGTGCAGGCTTCGGCCTACACTCTGCTCCCTCTCCTCCTCCTGCTGACCCTGGGCTCTAACACCGCCAGTTGGGGCCCGGTACTGCTAGCTGCACAGAGAAAAACACCAGCCAATGTGTCAGTGGGGTTCAGCACCGCCAGCTGTTCCCCTGCTGTGCAGCCGGCATCGTGTCCTGCAAAAGCCACGCAGACACTTGCTCTTGTACCTTCTGCTCCCCATCCTGGTTCCAGTACCGTCAGCTGGTTCCGGGCAGAGCCTTTGGCTTAGGTGCCTCCCTCTGGGTATCCGAGTTCCACCAACGTCAGGTGGTCCTTGGTAGTGCTTTCAGGCACGGGTACCTCCTGCTTAGTAACCGGGTTCCAGTAACGTCAGCTGGTCCTCGGTAGTTCCATTGGCTCTTGGACCTTCGGCTACCCATATGGGTTCCAGCACCGTCAGCTGGTTCTCGGCACTGTCTTTTGCTGTTGTACCTTCTGCTCCCCATCCTGGTTCCAGTACCGTCAGCTGGTTCCGGGCAGAGCCTTTGGCTTAGGTGCCTCCCTCTGGGTATCCGAGTTCCACCAATGTCAGGTGGTCCTTGGTAGTGCTTTCAGGCACGGGTACTTCCTGCTTAGTAACCGGGTTCCAGTAACGTCAGCTGGTCCTCGGTAGTTCCATTGGCTCTTGGACCTTCGGGTAGCCATCCGAGTTCCAGTTCCATCAGCTGGTTCTCGGCATTTTCTCAGCCTTCTTGTACCTTCTGCTACATTTCCAAGTTCAAGAGACTAAACACGATGACCCGGAAGACCACCCCTAAGATGACGACGACACCAGAGACGACAACCACCGTGATGACGACGACCCTGGAGACGATGACCCTGAAGACCACCCCGATGACGACGACCCCGGAGACGACGACCCTGAAGACCACCCCGATGACGACGACCACGGAGACGACGACCCTGGAGACGACGACGACCTGGAAGACCGAGAAGCAGAAGAACAAGAGGCTGCAGAACAAAGAGCAGAAGAACATTAAGCATAACACTAAATATCAGAGCAAAAAATATTATCTAAATTATAAGCAGAAGAAGACTAAGCAGTGTATGGGGGTGAGTCCGTTCCTCCTCGTGGTGCCCCTGGATAAAGCCTGATGCTGCAGGCCAAACTGAACGCTGACAAATGTAACTGTTTTGTGACAGGCAGAACGGAAGGTGTAATCTTCAAACTTTTATAGATAACAACTACGGGAATGCCTGTCACAAATAAGAATATGATGAAGAAGTAGAATATGATTAAGATAATAGTAAAATAAAAAGAATATGAACAATGTAACCAAAAAAATAATAGGTTGAAGATGAAGAAGAAGATGAATAAGGTGAAGAAGTTGATGTCAAAGAAGCTGATGATGAGGATAATGAAGAAGAAAGTGTGGGAGAAGTAAAAAAGAAGGTGAAGGGCGTGGAAGTAGTGAAACATCAATATCTGACAAAATAAAAAAAAAATTAACATAGTCAAAATCTTTCTAACGCCGAACGTCATAAAAAAAACCCCAAAATCCTGCTATTCTATTACATTGGGCTAAACCTCTGTGCCTTTAATGTCTCCGCCACGTCCCCCAATACATCCTACATTATTCTTAGTTGTTTTCCTTCATGTAGAATGAACCTACAAGTTTATAAAGGGTTTATTTTAATTCCGATATTTTCGTCCCATTGACTTGCATTGGGATCGGGTATCGGTATCGGATTAGATCCGATATTTTGACGGTATCGGCCGATACTTTCCGATACCGATACTTTCCGATATCGGAAGGTATCGCTCAACACTAGTTAGCACCCAAGTTGCCACTATGGATTGTTTACGATGTTAACTTCTTGAGAAACAGTGTAGAATAGGGGTATACAACCATTCTTTGACCTAAGGGCAACATTATTAGATCGGCCGTAATATTACCAATTTATTACCTTTTGAGACATTTACTGAATATTGAAAGTATGTGCCATAAATATTTACTAGGTTCTGGTTCCATTTATAGGGCTCCCAGCTATCATGAAGATAGAGGTACCCTTCCAGGGGCAAGCTGGCCTGAAGCAGAGGGGTAAATGCCTCCCAGACCGGTCTGCTAGTATACCGTGCATTAAGTCACCTACAGTCACATCACTATCTGCAATAAGCTACTATGATGCGATCGCAGATGATTTAATGCAAGGTACAGCACTGTGGAGGTACGCCAACGCCTATTTCATCCTAGGGATGCACATGAATGCCTCTGAGCCGGCAATGGAAGGGAATTGCATCCCTTGTGGGAGTGGGGAAAGCCAAGAAGAATATATATTTTTTTAAATGTGTTCGATAAGAGCAGCAACATGAAGGATTTTACTGGAAGGACACAGGATGGCTGACATTATTACTGGAGAGGGCGAGGATAGGGGACATTATACCAGGAAAGGACCAAGTATGAAGTCTTCACATGAGCTTGCAGTCCAGTGAGGAAGAAACCTGCAACAAACCCAGTACTTCAACCTATGATGCTCCACTGAGTAGCTCTGCTATATCATTGTGTAACTTCGCAATGCTTCACCAGTTAATCAACATCAATTTAACTCTGCTTTGTTATTAGACCCACTTTGCCTTTGAACCTTTGGTGAAACAGAGCTCTGTTATTCTGGTTCCTCATCACTGAGTCTTCTCTCCTCGCTTGTGGATTACAACTCTGCTACTCCCATTTGCCATAATCTCAAGTCTGCTTTATGGGATCGCTGGTTCCAATTGGATCCTCCTGTTGTTATTTTCCCACATCAGCCTCCATTGTTCCAGTTGGACCACCTCACTGCTGCAAAGTCATCTATCAATACTGCATAACTACTGCTTTTCTGGACCAAGGGCTAGCCTTCAAGGATGCACCTCACCAGGTGTCTATACAATGTCTCAACAACCAGGTTGACCACTTTCTTGCTGAATGCACAAGTGTTAATAAAATGAATGATACAGCATCCAAGGGGCTATAATGTCCATTGCTACACATCGGATTATTCTATACAGTTTCTACAAATATTCTTTTCCAAGGCTATGTGCCGCTGCTGATCATAAAGATACAGCAGATATGTCATATAAAATGCATTAGAAAAAGCAGCTAGTGACGTTCCCTTCAATTTGTGAAAATTGCTTTCTGCACTGAAAGAGCCCAGTGTAGGCTTTATATTAAAATACTGTTTGATGTTTTCTGCCTAGTTCTGTGAAACACACACATCTTAAGTAAAGTGCAAATTTTGCAGATTTTCTTTAGGTCAGGTTTTCATCTTGGAATATAAACTGCATCTTTCATCCACAGCAGAATGATCACGATAAACTAAAATAAATTAAAATGCCAGCATTCGGAATAAGACTTCCAATCACATAGAAACTGTTCCCTTTTCTGCAAATCACTTCTCAAATTTTGTGCATTTGGAAAAGTAACAGCAGACAATTGGAAAGAAAAGAAAGTGCATATATTATATAAAGTAGACGTCTGATAATAGAAGGGTAGTAAGAAAAAGGGAATAGATGAACACTTGTGGTCCTGCTAGACGTGACTGCAATAAGCTTGATTGCATGTGGAACAATGTCCAGGAATTATTCTAGTTAGTGATCGTTTCACGACCTCCTGACGGGTGAACTGGACACCAGAGTATAGGGACTGGTGAAGAGAGTGTAGACAAGCCCGAAAGAAAAACGGACAGCGAGATGAATGTCCATTGTGATGATAGTCCTTTGGGTTAGGGTGGATGACCAGATGTGGACAACCATATAGAAACAGTGAATTGTGGGTGACTCAGTAAAACTTTGAATTTCTGATTGAGAGAGCGGACGGAATTAGACAAAAAAGAGGAGTGATGAGCGAGCACCAAACAGCTTGAGTGCTTGTTACTCGAATCGAGTAGGTTGGAGGCTCGGATTGGGTTGATTCGAGTAACAAGCATAATGGAAGTCAATGGGAAACTCCAGCATTTTTGCAGAGGATCGTCTCTCTCCCTCTCCCAAGAGTTTTATAGATCACAAAGAGTCCGGCTGATGAAGAAGCCCCTGCAGTGGAATACCCCCTTCAGTGTAGCACTCAAGCTACATGCAATACTCGGCACCGGTCGATGCTTGATTGAGCACCCCAATGCTCGACTGAGTGTCAAACAGTGCGGTGTACACTCGCCCATCACTAATGAAAAGGAAAAGAAGGAAGAAAGGAAGAAAAAAAAGGAAAAAGGGGAATGTAAGAAAAAAAACAAACTGCAAAAAGGAAGGAAGGAACGGAGTAAGAAAGGGAAAAGGAAGGGAAGAAAGGAAGGGGAAGGACGGAACAGAAATAAAGATAAAATTGAGAAGAAAAAATAAAGAAAAAAATAGGGGAAGAAAAGAATGAAAAAAGTAAGAGTCAACAAAGCAAAGCAGAAAAAAAGAAGGAAATGGAGGAAGGAGGCAAGGAAAGAATGAAGGAAGAAAAATTAATGCAAGAAAAGATGTAAAAAGAATGGAAGAAAGGATGAAAAAAATGGAAGAGTGGAAAAAACGGAGAGGGAAGAAAAGGAGGAAAGAAGTGGAAAGGAAGAAATGAGGGAAAGAAGCAAGAAAGGAAAGGAGAAAGGGAGGAAAAAACAGGGAATGTTTAAAGGACGGAAAGAAAAGAAAGAAAAAAATGGAAGGCGACAGTAAAGAATCAATAGAAAAAGAAAAGAAAGGAATGATTAAAGGGAGCTGGAGAAAAATTAATAAGAGCAGGAAAGAAGGAAAAGACATGGGGGGGATATTGGAAAGGGTAAGTACCTGGGAAAAAATAGAAAGGAAAGGAACAATGGAAGGTATGGCACTGTGATACTATGTAGCATAAGATTAATGCCTTCGCTACCTAGCGATTTAGCATTTTCGCTTTTTCCTCCCCTTCTTCCAAGAGCCATACATTTTTTCTTTTTCTGGCTACATAGATGTGTGAAGGTTTGTTTTTTAGAGGAATAAGTTTAGTTTCTGTTGAATTACATCATTCATGTTACCATATAGAGCACTGGAAATGTGGAAAAATTTCCAAGTGTGTTGAAATTGCCAAAAAATGTGGAATTCCCAAAATTATTTTTTACTTTTTATTCACCATTTTCACTAGATGATAAAAGTGACCTGGCAATATGATTCCACAAGTCAGAATGAGTACTCAGATAACAAATGTATAGTTTTTTTTTTAATTTAGGAAGTGAAAAAAAATTGGAAATTGTTGCCATTTTCTGAGACTTGTAACAACTCCATTTTTCAGGATCTGGGGGTGTGTGAGTGCTTATATCTTGTTCCTCAACAACGTTTTTATTGATACCATTTTGTGGTAGATATGATGTTTTGATTGCCTCTGATTGCAATGTTGTGGTGGCCAAAAAAAGTAATTCTGTTTTGACTTTTTTCTTGTTACGTCTTTTACTGATCGGATCAATTAATTTTATATTTTGATAGATCGGACATTTCTGAACTCAGTGATACCAAATGTGTATTTTTATTTTTTGTTTAATGGTTTTATTCTTAATGGGGAAAAAGGTGGGATTTGAGCTTATAGTTTTTTTTTTAAAAAATGAAAAAAATAAAAAATATATACTTTATTTTGTATTTTTTACTGAATTTAATAGTCCCCTTAGCTGTGTTTGACTTATCACCTGTGCTATACATAGCAGTGTATCAGCACTATGATATACGACAAAAATCACGATCTCCTATGAACGTCAGCCACAGGCCAGTGTTCACAGGATGCTCGTAATAATAGGCATGGGAGTCCCCCCCAGGCATGACCCCAGGAAGAAGCATGGCGAAACGCACATCGGGGTAATTTTGCCATTATAACTATTATATGGAATTTTATTATAGGGGTATTCTACAGGGGGATTCGATTGACTTAATTGCATGAACCATTTAATGGCATTGTTAATGGTACTATATGTAGTTTTATGAATTATTTTGCAATGAATTTAGATGGCATGATGTCATTTTCTTGGTATTATGTGCAGCTTTTTGAATTATTTAAGCAATTTGCAAACAATTTTATCAAGTTATTTCATCATATCACTCCCTGTGTCTTATCAATAGATGTTTAGACACCCATAATCTTTAATCATTTTTGTCACATTACTAAATAACAGCATTTATAACTACAATTTTTATTAACATTGTTGTGCTTTATGCTACTTTATGTACTGGGATATCTATCATTTTGAGCTATCCCCACCCTTTTTTGTTTTGGGGAGACATGTATGTTTTTATATGTTTAATTAATAAAGTATCGATTTAAAAAAAATATTGTTTAAAACACTTCCTAATCCCATGGAACAACGTTCTCCCCGCCGGCGCGTGTTGAATGCCGCTGTCAGTGATTGACAGCGGCTTTTAACTGGCTATCTACACCCGCGGTTGTTAGAGGCACTAACTACGAAGTGCGGGGAAAGATGCGGGCTTGGTGTGTGAGCCCGCATCAAAGACAGGGACACGACTTTTGACATACAAGTATGTTAAAGGTAGTGAATAGTGTTGAGCATTCCGATACTACAAATATCGGCTATCGGCCGATGTTCGCTGTATCGGAATTCCGATACCGAGTTCCGATATTTTTGTGATATCGGAAATCGGAATCGGAAGTTCCTATAATTTCCCAGGCGTGTGCGGTGCGTATGGTTCCCAGGGTCTGAAGGAGAGGAGACTCTCCTTCAGGCCCTGGGATCCATATTCATGTACAAAATAAAGAATAAAAATAAAAAATATGGATATACTCACCCCTCCGTCGGACCCTGGCTCTCACTGGTGCAAGCGTCTGCCTCCGTTCCTAAGAATGCAGTGAGTGTAGGACCTGCGATGACGTTGCGGTCTTGTGATTGGTCGCGTGACCGCTCATGTGACTGCGACGTCATCGAAGGTCCTTCACTCACTGCATTCTTAGGAACGGAGGCAGACGCTTGCACCAGTGAGAGCCAGGGTCCGACGGAGGGGTGAGTATATCCATATTTTTTATTTTTATTCTTTATTTTTTACATGAATATGGTTCCCAGGGCCTGAAAGAGAGTCTCCTCTCCTTCAGACCCTGGGAACCATCCAGGATCGCTTCCGATATTTGTGTCCCATTGACTTGTATTGGTATCGGGTATCGGCGATATCCAATATTTTTTGGATATCGGCCGATCCAATCCGATACCGATACTTTTGAATATCGGAAGGTATCGCTCAACACTAGTAGTGAAGGGATTAAAGGATCACGTAAAAAAATGGTTAAAGATGATAAGGAAGGAAGATGGGAAGGAAATGTAGTAAGGGGTTATGGAAGAAAAGAAGGAGGGATAGATGGAGGAAGTCACCAGGATGGTTTCAATGATCAGACAATATTTTCTCTCTTTTCTCTCTCTGATTATTTTCAGTTTGCTTAGAGACACCATAACTTGATAAAATAAAATTGAGAGAGTTTGGCAAAAAGAAAGACATGAAATCTAATAGTGAAAGAAAATGCAGGAAATCTGCATAATTACAAAGATGTGGAACAAAGTGGAAAATGAAATGACACTGTACTAGATGTGATAATGTATTGTCTGCTCCACAGGAAGAATACTGAGCGAGTGACGCACGAATGTAACAAACACAAATGAAATGCTTTGTGCTCCCGGTGTTTCATTGTGGATATTGCCTCAATAATTGCATGGGCTTTATTTGGTCACTGTCGTTTTTTTAAAAAAAATTGCAAAGTGAATAGTGCGAGTATAAGAAACTATCATATCTTATCAGAGGAATGTGTTTCTTTTTCCACTTATGAGCCACTTCTCCTCCCCTCACCTCCTGCATTCATCATTCACTCTAAAAAACAGTTAAAACAGCTCAATAAGTGATTGGCTTAGAGTGGCCTATTGAGGTCAATGGAGAGGGGAGTGGCTGAGAGGAAGGAGGAGCTGTTGTGAGTTCTGCTCTTGGGCTCCCTCCGGTGGTTGTTGGTGGTAGTGCAGTTGTCTTGGGGTTGTAGTCCAGGGCAGGTGTTTCTGCTGATTGCAGGTCTATTAGGTATTTAGGTGTGCAGGATCCATGAGTCAATGCCAGTTGTCCATTGTACTTGGAGGGATTGCATCTCTCTCTGGCTCCTCATGCTCTGCTGCCAATTCAGCTAAGATAAGTGTCTGGTTTTTTGTCTCTGTGCACACATGCAGTGTGCTTTGCAATTCAGTGCAATTCATTGTGTTTTTGTTCAGCTTAGACTTTGTTTGGATTTTTCAGTCATGCTGGATTCTCAGGAGATGCAGATATACTTTCTATGTCTTTAGTTAAATGTAGTATATTTGTATTATCTGCTGTGGATATTTTTAGGATTTTAATACTGACCGCTTAGAATTCTGTCCTATCCTTTTCTGTTTAGCTAGAAGTGCCTCTTTTGCTAAATCCTGTTTTTCTGCCTGCGTGTGTTTTTCCTCTTATACTCACAGTCAATATTTGTGGGGGGCTGCCTATCCTCTGGGGTTCTGCTCTGAGGGAAGATAGAATTCCCATTTCCATCTATAGGGGTATTTAGTCCTCCGGCTGTGTCGAGGTGTCTAGGACGTGTTAGGTACATCCCGCGGCTACTTCTAGTTGCGGTGTTAGTTTAGGGTTTGCGGTCAGTACAGGTACCACCTACTCCTGAGAAAGTCTTTCATGCGGCTCCAAGGTCACCGGATCATAACAGTACAACTGGCCAACAATGAGTTAAATGCATCTCAGAAGAAGTGAAGAAAGAGCCATTTTTTTTTCTGTAGCCTGCTTTGTCTTTTCTTCTTTCTTTTCCTCTGGGTGACTGAGGAGTCTTGTGCTAGCATGGATGTTCAGGGATTAGTTTCTCACATAGGCCAGCTTGCTGCTAGGGTACAGGGTATTTCTGATTATATTGTTCAGACTCCGCTGTTAGAGCCTAGGATTCCTACTCCTGATTTGTTTTTTGGGGACAGGTCCAAATTTTTGAGTTTTAAAAACAATTTTAAACTGTTTTTTCCTCTGAAGCCTCGTTCCTCTGGTGATCCCATTCAGCAGGTTAAAATTGTCATCTCCCTGCTGTGTGGCGACCCTCAGGATTGGGCATTTTCCCTGGAATCTGGGAATCCGGCCTTGCATAATGTAGATGCCTTTTTTCAGGCTCTAGGATTATTATATGATGAACCAAATTCTGTGGATCAAGCGGAGAAGACCTTGTTGGCCCTGTCTCAGGGTCAAGAAGCGGCAGAATTGTATTGTCAGAAATTTAGAAAATGGTCTGTGCTGACTAAATGGAATGAGGATGCTTTGGCGGCAATTTTCAGAAAGGGTCTTTCTGAATCTGTTAAAGATGTTATGGTGGGGTTTCCCATGCCTGTTGGTCTGAGTGATTCTATGTCTCTGGCCATTCAGATTGATCGGCGCTTGCAGGAGCGCAGAACTGTGCGCGCTGTGGCGTTGTCCTCTGAGCAGATGCCTGAGCCTATGCAGTGTGATAGGATTCTGTCTAGAACGGAACAACAAGGATTCAGATGTCAGAATAGGTTGTGTTTTTATTGTGGCGATGCTTCTCATGTCATTTCAGTCTGCCCAAAGCGTACAAAGAGAATCGCTAGTTCAGTTACCATCGGAACTGTACAACCTAAATTTCTGTTATCTGTGACCTTGATCTGCTCATTGTCATCATTTTCTGTCATGGCGTTTGTGGATTCAGGCACTGCTTTGAACTTAATGGATTTTGAATTTGCCAGGCGTTGTGGTTTCCCCTTGCAGTCTTTGCAGAACCCTATTCCTTTAAGGGGCATTGATGCTACACCTTTGGCTAAAAATAAACCCCAGTTTTGGACACAGGTGACCATGTGCATGGCGCCAGCCCATCAGGAAGATTGTCGTTTTCTGGTGTTGCATAATTTGCATGATGCTATTGTGCTGGGTTTTCCATGGTTGCAGATACATAATCCTGTGTTGGATTGGAAGTCTATGTCTGTGACTAGTTGGGGTTGTCAGGGGGTTCATAATGACGTTCCTGTGATTTCAATCTCCTCTTCCTCCTCTTCTGAAGTTCCTGAGTTTTTTGTCTGATTTTCAGGATGTATTCGATGAGCCCAAGTCCAGTTCCCTTCCACCGCATAGGGACTGTGATTGTGCTATTGACTTGATTCCAGGCTGTAAGTTTCCTAAGGGCCGACTTTTCAACCTGTCTGTGCCGGAACATACCGCCATGCGGAGTTATGTTAAGGAGTCTTTGGAGAAAGGGCATATTCGGCCATCTTCTTCACCGTTGGGAGCGGGATTTTTTTTTGTTGCCAAGAAGGATGGCTCCTTGAGACCCTGTATTGATTATCGCCTCTTGAATAAGATCACGGTCAAGTTTCAATACCCTTTACCTTTGCTTTCCGATTTGTTTGCCAGGATTAAGGGGGCTAGTTGGTTTACTAAAATTGACCTTCGGGGGGCATATAATCTTGTTCGTATTAAGCAGGGTGACGAATGGAAAACTGCGTTTAATACGCCCGAAGGCCATTTTGAATACCTTTTTAGGGACTCTATAGTGACGGGGTCTGTTCCGCAGGACTGGCGCATAGCAAATGTGGTGCCAATATTCAAAAAGGGCTCTAAAAGTGAACCTGGAAATTATAGGCCAGTAAGTCTAACCTCTACTGTTGGTAAAATATTTGAAGGGTTTCTGAAGGATGTTATTCTGGATTATCTCAATGAGAATAACTGTTTAACTCCATATCAGCATGGGTTTATGAGAAATCGCTCATGTCAAACCAATCTAATCAGTTTTTATGAAGAGGTAAGCTATAGGCTAGACCACGGTGAGTCATTGGACGTGGTATATCTCGATTTTTCCAAAGCGTTTGATACCGTGCCGCACAAGAGGTTGGTACACAAAATGAGAATGCTTGGTCTGGGGGAAAATGTGTGTAAATGGGTTAGTAACTGGCTTAGTGATAGAAAGCAGAGGGTGGTTATAAATGGTATAGTCTCTAACTGGGTCGCTGTGACCAGTGGGGTACCGCAGGGGTCGGTATTGGGACCTGTTCTCTTCAACATATTCATTAATGATCTGGTAGAAGGTTTACACAGTAAAATATTGATATTTGCAGATGATACAAAACTATGTAAAGCAGTTAATACAAGAGAAGATAGTATTCTGCTACAGATGGATCTGGATAAGTTGGAAACTTGGGCTGAAAGGTGGCAGATGAGGTTTAACAATGATAAATGTAAGGTTATACACATGGGAAGAAGGAATCAATATCACCATTACACACTGAACGGGAAACCACTGGGTAAATCTGACAGGGAGAAGGACTTGGGGATCCTAGTTAATGATAAACTTACCTGGAGCAGCCAGTGCCAGGCAGCAGCTGCCAAGGCAAACAGGATCATGGGGTGCATTAAAAGAGGTCTGGATACACATGATGAGAGCATTATACTGCCTCTGTACAAATCCCTAGTTAGACCGCACATGGAGTACTGTGTCCAGTTTTGGGCACCGGTGCTCAGGAAGGATATAATGGAACTAGAGAGAGTACAAAGGAGGGCAACAAAGTTAATAAAGGGGATGGGAGAACTACAATACCCAGATAGATTAGCGAAATTAGGATTATTTAGTCTAGAAAAAAGACGACTGAGGGGCGATCTAATAACCATGTATAAGTATATAAGGGGACAATACAAATATCTCGCTGAGGATCTGTTTATACCAAGGAAGGTGACGGGCACAAGGGGGCATTCTTTGTGTCTGGAGGAGAGAAGGTTTTTCCACCAACATAGAAGAGGATTCTTTACTGTTAGGGCAGTGAGAATCTGGAATTGCTTGCCTGAGGAGGTGGTGATTGCGAACTCAGTCGAGGGGTTCAAGAGAGGCCTGGATGTCTTCCTGGAGCAGAACAATATTGTATCATACAATTATTAGGTTCTGTAGAAGGATGTCGATCTGGGGATTTATTATGATGGAATATAGGAATATAGGCTGAACTGGATGGACAAATGTCTTTTTTCGGCCTTACTAACTATGTTACTATGTTACTATGTTACTATGTTGTGATGCCATTCGGGCTCTCTAATGCTCCATCTGTTTTTCAGTCCTTCATGCATGATATCTTCCGGAATTATCTTGATAAATTCATGATTGTATATTTGGATGACATCTTAATTTTTTCCGATGATTGGGAGTCTCATGTGAAACAGGTCAGGATGATATTTCAGATCCTTCGTGATAATGATTTGTTTGTGAAGGGGTCTAAGTGTCTCTTTGGAGTGCAGAAGGTTTCTTTTTTGGGCTTCATTTTTTCTCCCTCATCTATAGAGATGGATCCGGTTAAGGTTCAGGCCGTTCATGATTGGATTCAGCCCACATCTGTGAAGAGCCTTCAGAAATTTTTGGGCTTTGCTAATTTTTATCGCCGTTTCATTGTTAACTTCTCCAGTGTGGTTAAACCCCTGACCGATTTGATGAAGAAAGGCGCTGATGTAACGAATTGGTCCCCTGTGGCTGTCTCTGCCTTTCAGGAGCTTAAACGCCGATTTACTTCTGCCCCGGTGTTGCATCAGCCAGATGTTTCTCTTCCGTTTCAGGTTGAGGTTGACGCTTCTGAGATTGGGGCAGGGGCCGTTTTGTCTCAGAGGAATTCTGATGGTTCCTTGATGAAACCGTGTGCCTTCTTTTCCCGTACGATTTCGCCTGCTGAACGCAATTATGATGTCGGCAATCGGGAGTTGTTGGCTATGAAGTGGGCGTTTGAGGAATGGCGACATTGGCTTGAGGGAGCCAAGCACCGTATTGTGGTCTTGACCGATCATAAAAATCTGATTTACCTCGAATCTGCCAAACGGCTGAATCCTAGACAGGCTCGATGGTCCCTGTTTTTCTCCCGTTTTGATTTTGTGGTCTCGTATCTTCCGGGTTCTTAGAATGTTAAGGCTGATGCCCTCTCTTGGAGTTTTTTGCCTGATTCTCCTGAGGTATTGGAGCCGGTCGGCATTCTGAAGGAAGGGGTGGTTCTTTCTGCCATTTCCCCTGAATTGCGACGGGTTCTGCAGGAATTTCAGGCTGACAAACCTGACCGCTGTCCAGTGGGGAAACTGTTTGTTCCTGATAGATGGACTAGTAGAGTGATTTCTGAGGTTCATTGTTCTGTTTTGGCTGGCCATCCTGGTATTTTTGGTACCAGAGATTTGGTTGGTAGGTCCTTTTGGTGGCCTTCTTTGTCACGTGATGTGCGTTCTTTTGTGCAGTCCTGTGGGACTTGTGCGCGGGCCAAGCCTTGTTGTTCCCGTGCTAGTGGGTTGCTTTTGCCTTTGCCGGTCCCTGAGAGGCCCTGGACGCATATTTCTATGGATTTTATTTCAGATCTTCCGGTTTCCCAGAGGATGTCGGTTATCTGGGTGGTTTGTGACCGGTTTTCTAAGATGGTTCATTTGGTGCCTTTGCCTAAATTGTCTTCCTCTTCTGATTTGGTTCCGTTGTTTTTTCAGCATGTGGTTCGTTTGCACGGTATTCCGGAGAATATTGTGTCCGACAGAGGTTCCCAGTTTGTTTCTAGGTTTTGGCGGGCCTTTTGTGCTAGGCTGGGCATTGATTTGTCTTTTTCTTCCGCATTTCATCCTCAGACAAATGGCCAGACCGAGCAAACTAATCAGACTTTGGAAACTTATTTGAGATGCTTTGTGTCTGCTGATCAGGATGATTGGGTGGCTTTCTTGCCATTGGCCGAGTTTGCCCTTAATAATCGGGCTAGTTCGGCTACCTTGGTTTCGCCCTTCTTTTGTAATTTTGGTTTTCATCCTTGTTTTTCTTCGGGGCAAGTTGAACCTTCTGATTGTCCTGGTGTGGATTCTGTGGTTGACAGGTTGCAGCAGATTTGGGCTCATGTGGTGGACAATTTGGTGTTGTCTCAGGAGGAGGCTCAGCGTTTTGCTAACCGTCGTCGGTGTGTTGGTTCCCGGCTTCAGGTTGGGGATTTGGTCTGGTTGTCTTCCCGTCATGTTCCTATGAAGGTTTCTTCCCCTAAGTTTAAGCCTCGGTTTATTGGTCCTTATGGGATTTCTGAGATTATCAATCCTGTGTCCTTTCGTTTGGCCCTTCCGGACTCTTTTGCCATCCATAATGTTTTCCATAGATCTTTATTACGGAAATATGTGGTGCCCGTTGTTCCCTCGGTTGATCCTCCTGCTCCTGTGTTGGTTGATGGGGAGTTGGAGTATGTGGTTGAGAAGATTTTGGATTCTCGCTTTTCGAGGCGGAGGCTTCAGTACCTTGTCAAATGGAAGGGTTATGGCCAGGAGGATAATTCTTGGGTTTTTGCCTCTGATGTCCATGCTGCTGATTTGGTCCGTGCCTTTCATCTGGCTCGTCCTGATCAGCCTGGGGGCTATGGTGAGGGTTCGGTGACCCCTCATCAAGGGGGGGTACTGTTGTGAGTTCTGCTCTTGGGCTCCCTCCGGTGGTTGTTGGTGGTAGTGCAGTTGTCTTGGGGTTGTAGTCCAGGGCAGGTGTTTCTGCTGATTGCAGCTCTATTAGGTATTTAGGTGTGCAGGATCCATGAGTCAATGCCAGTTGTCCATTGTACTTGGAGGGATTGCATCTCTCTCTGGCTCCTCATGCTCTGCTGCCAATTCAGCTAAGATAAGTGTCTGTTTTTTTGTCTCTGTGCACACATGCAGTGTGCTTTGCAATTCAGTGCAATTCATTGTGTTTTTGTCCAGCTTAGACTTTGTTTGGATTTTTCAGTCATGCTGGATTCTCAGGAGATGCAGATATACTTTCTATGTCTTTAGTTAGATGTAGTATATTTGTATTATCTGCTGTAGATAGTTTTAGGATTTTAATACTGACCGCTTAGAATTCTGTCCTATCCTTTTCTGTTTAGCTAGAAGTGCCTCTTTTGCTAAATCCTGTTTTTCTGCCTGCGTGTGTTTTTCCTCTTATACTCACAGTCAATATTTGTGGGGGGCTGCCTATCCTCTGGGGTTCTGCTCTGAGGCAAGATAGAATTCCCATTTCCATCTATAGGGGTATTTAGTCCTCCGGCTGTGTCGAGGTGTCTAGGACATGTTAGGTACATCCCACGGCTACTTCTAGTTGCGGTGTTAGTTTAGGGTTTGCGGTCAGTACAGGTACCACCTACTCCTGAGAAAGTCTTTCATGCGGCTCCAAGGTCACCGGATCATAACAAGGAGCAGAGTGAAAGAGAAAGTCTTTAGCTCCACCCCAGAGCTGGATTCACAGCTACACTGCTCAGTACTGCTATATAATGTCATCTATTCTGCTTATGCTTTTCAATGTGTGCTATATACAGACAAGAGAGTAGAAATGCTTTATATTACTTTAAAAGGGATCAGGAGTCCATGTCAATGTGATATTTCCATCATATCAAGTAATGAGGACATCTCTCTATTGTATGCAAGTACTTAGTGAGCCATGAAATGAATGGATGACAAAGTTGTTTTAGCATTGTTTCTTGCCTCTCAATGTTTTAGCTTGATCATATGGGTGTGAATGGGGCCAATACCATTTCCGACACAGATACATTGCATGTTGCCATGTTGCAGAGAAAAACGAAGAATGAAGTCCAGTATTAAATCAGCATGGTTAATTTTCTGCTTTAACACTCACCAAGGTCATATTTAAGGATCTTCAAGTGATGGTATATCCAGCAATATATAATCACTTTTTAAACACTCCTTAAATGACTTTCTTGCATTGATTCCCATAAGGATGGGGGATTATCAAAGTCTTATTTTCTATCCAGTATTATTAAACAGGCTAAATTATGATAATATTATAAGACATTGCTGATAATGAACCTTCCTAATTTGTTAATTACAAAGTGGATACAAATATTCTAAATCCCTTGCATAAAATTATGTAATAAAATTATGCCTGTCTGCAGCCACCACCAGGGGGAGCTTACTGCATACTGGGTTATTATTGAGTTCAATGTATAATCAGTCTGCTGTGAGCTCCTCCTAGTGCTGGCTTCCAGATGTCAGAATCATATCATCAATATGTTGAAGATTTGGAGCTTGATTTAGGTACAAAACAGCAAGATCTAAGTGAATATTTCTCTTGTGTATTGGTAGGTAATGACAATACTGCATTGCCAGGGCTGTTTTAGAGACATGAACAATTCTTGGTGTCAGGGTTCGTGCTGGTGACTAAGCAGCAGCTACTGTTATATACAGCTTACATATTGTAACCTATAAACCAATAGTAATGTCTAATATTGATTTTACTTATTTCACATGAAGTTTCTTGTCATTAGTTTGCGTCCTCAGGGTACCGATATGTTTGATATATGTTTAGACTGATGGGGCACGTCTAATGAAATTGCATTGATTTACTTGTGACACTTCTACAGCTATAAATTATGGCCGGTAACAAAGTTTATGTCTTCCTCACTGAGGCGTCAATAGCAATTCAGCGGTAAAGCGTGTAATATGTAACTATAAGTGTTTACAGGTGCCATGCATCATCCTGCTCCTGATTAGCTGCTTGGTTTTTGGCCGACACGGAGGAGAGAATACAAGTTTTTTTTTTCAGGATTTAATTCAACTACTTACAAATGGATTTTTTTTCCATGTCTATAAGAATGGGATATGGACAGAATGATATATATTGAGTCTAAATGTCTCAAACCAATCATAAATACAAAGATAGTACAGCCAGGATGGCCATTAATTGCTACTAGTAATACAATTCTTTTTTTGTTTTATGTTGGTCAATGTCCTGATATTTACTTGCCTTCTGTGTGTCTCAGAGGCTTTTCAGAGTCCTCCTTATTCATCCCTTCACTGTCCTATGGGTGACTGGCTGCAGCAGGAGCCTCCCCCCTCACTAAGCTCCTCCTTCCTGCCCAAAGAGGCGGGGCTTTAACCAAATATGGACTGAATCAACAGGAGTGTAGTGTCCATTACATATGTTGAAACTTCTTCATATACAAAAGTTAAAGAATAAATTTTAAAAGCTCACATTGAAAAAAAGCTGGTCGATTGCATTATGTGTATGGCGGTGCCCCCTCTTTCCTGCAACAGATTGGAGTAAAGTAGGACTGGGCAGGTTGAGTTTCAGTGGCTGATCTTTTCTTCTCAATTGAAATTGAAATGACTCCCTTCTCCCCCTTGGAAAACACATGCACCCTCAGTCAAACTGAGCATGCACGTGTATGGGGAGGTCACAAAGAACAGCTGCTGGCTGACAGCTGCTGAAAATGTATGGACACCTTACGGAGAATCTGTCAGCAGGTCTTTATTATTTAACTCCTTAGTGGCTGGCCCAAATTTTTGAAATCTGACCAGTGTCACTTTATGTGCCAATAACTCTGGAAAGGTTCAACAAATCCCATTGATTTTGAGATTGTTTTTTCGTGGCGCATTATAATTTATGATAATGGAAAAATTTAGGTCAATATATTTTGTGTTTATTTATAAAAAAAATATCAGAAATTTGACAAAAATGTAAAAAAATTAGAAATTTTCAAACTTTGAATGATTATCCCTTTAAACCAGATAGTCATACCATAGAAAAATATTAATAAATAACATCTCCCTCATGTCTGCTTTACATCAGCACCATTTGTATAATGTTGTTTTATTTTGTTAGCATATTAGGAGGTTTAATATGTAGCAGCAATTTTTCATTGTTTCAAGGAAATTTACAAAAAATTTTTTTAGGGACCTATCAATGGTTTGAAGTGACTTTGTGGGTCCTGTATATTGGAAAACCCCCAAAAGTGATACCATTTTAAAAACAGCACCCCTCGACATATTGAAAACTGCTGTCAGGTAGTTTATTAACCCTTCAGATGATTTTCAGGAATTAATGAAAAGTTACATGACAGGAATGAAAATGTGTATTATTACCACCTAAATGCCTCTACCTTCTGAACTACTACAGCTGTCAGACTCTCAGGCCGCTATTCGGCCGTGAAATGCCTAGGCAAACATCAGGACCACACAATCATGATCTCAGGGCACTGATGAGGATATAGAGACAGCCCCCACACTCTGTTAACCATTTATGTGATGTAGTCACTGTTGACAGCAGCATATAAGGGGTCAAACAGATATAGATGGTGCCAGCACTGATCGTGGCTGATGCAGCAAGTTGTCAGCTATAGTGTACAGCTGACAGCTGCTGGATTGTCAGCTGTATGGGGAGGCTAGTCTTTTATATTTTAGGTCAGTAAAATACGTAGAGAGAGCCTGATTCCAGTAGTGTGTCACTTATTAGGATGTGTGCTGTCAGGCCGATGTATGTAACTCCGCCTCCACCACTGATTGGAAGCTTGATGACAATGTACACAGGAAGCTACCAATCAGAATGTAGGCGAGGTCATGCAGAACTCTGCATCCTGACCAATGCTACATCTATAACAGAGATTCTATCAAAACTGCATCAATTAGCCCAGTAAGTGATACATCACTGGAATTAGGGCATCTGCCCCTACATTATGCTTCTCTCTGGTTCCATAGCAAAAAAATTTAGACAGATTCCCTTTAAGAAGAACAGCTTAATTCCAGAGTTGAGAAAAATTGTTTGCAAGTATTTGGGGTCCAGTGGCCACGCCAGAAGCCCATGGCCGCTAAATCAAAAGCCTGCAAACATTCTCCTATCATCCAGCATCCCCAGGGCCTCTTCTGATTAGTAGACTTGACACCGAGAGGTAGGTGGGATTGTGCCTGGCTTTAGTACAAGGTCTTCCAAAACTTTGTCCCAATCTACTTATTTTCCATGGAAAATGCTGGCCACAGATACGTGATATTTATCTGCAGCTCAATTTGGTGAAATCTGCTGAGAAGAATCTGATGAGCCACTTGTGGCAAAGTGCCGAGTCCCAAAGGCTGCAACTTGCAAGAATTACTCTTTCAAAAGAAGCAGTAGCGTAGCTACCGAGTGGGCAGAGGGTGCAGGCGCCCCGGGCCCGATGCTCTGAGGGGGCCACCCAGAGCTACGCTACTGCAACTGTATCAGCGCGCTACATTCTGCAGCAGAGCAGGGAGAATCAATCTCCCTGCTCTGCCGCCCGGCCGCTATGGGGCCCCTAATTAGGCAGGGGGCTCGGTGCCAGTAGTGGGCCCCCCGCCATCATCGGAAGATCAGCTATACCGGCATTTAGCCGATACAGCTGATTGCAATGATGGGAGAAGGAGCGCTGCTGCCTCATTACAGGGTCTGTCTATGGGGGTGCTGCCTTATTACAGTGTCTGCCTATGGGGGCTGCCGTATGCTATAAAGTCTGCCTATGGGGAGTGCATTATGCTATATTGTGGACTATTTGGTGCATTGTGCTACTGTATATGGAGGCTATCTAGGGGGCCATCATACAGTATGGAGATTACAGTGTGGGGGTCATTATACATTGTTGGAGCCATCAAACACTTTGGGGGCTACTAAGGAATCAGTATACTGAGTAGGTGCATTATATTGTGTATAAGAGAGCATCATACTGTGTGTAGGGGAGCAGTACAGGGGGGAGACTCGGGACTTTATTAAATGTAAAGTGGGCACTTATTGTTATAGGGGAACTCAGGTTACTGTGGCTATCAAAGGGACACACAGGGCATTATTACTTTCTAGGGGCAAAATATGGGCACTGTTTTCTAAGGCACTTGCACCTGGCGTTACTATATTGTAGAGCGTTGCTTTAGAATTTAGAGAGCACAGAGAACCACACAGCAGGTGCAGTAATAGGGTCACATACGGCAGCAGTGGCTCAGTATTGGGGTATCAGGTGCAGTAATAGGGACACATATGGCAGCAGCGGTTCAGTATTGGAGTATCAGGGAAAGTAATAGGGACACATACGGCAACAGCGGCTCAGTATTGGGGTATCAGGGGCAGTAATAGGGACACATACGGCAGCAGCGGCTCAGTATTGGGGTATCAGGGGCAGTAATAGGGACACATATGGCAGCAGTGGCTCAGTATTGGGGTATCAGGTGCAGTAATAGGGACACATACGGCAGCAGCGGCTCAGTATTTGGGGTATCTGGGGCAGTAATAGGGACACATACGGCAGCAGCGAATCAGTATTTGGGTATCAGGGGCAGTAATAGGGACACATACGGCAGCAGCGGCTCAGTATTGGGGTATCAGGGGCAGTAATAGGGACACATATAGCAGCAGTGGCTCAGTATTGGGGTATCAGGTGCAGTAATAGGGACACATACGGCAGCAGCGAATCAGTATTTGGGTATCAGGGGCAGTAATAGGGACACATACGGCAGCAGCAGCTCAGTATTGGGTTATCAGGGGCAGTAATAGGGACACATACGGCAGCAGCGGCTCAGTATTGGGGTATCAGGTGCAGTAATAGGGTCACATACGGCAGCAGCGGCTCAGTATTGGGGTATCAGGTGCAGTAATAGGGACACATACGGCAGCAGCGGCTCAGTATCGGGGTATCAGGTGCAGTAATAGGGACACATACGGCAGCAGCGGCTCTGTATTGGGGTATCAGGTGCAGTAATACGGACACATACGGCAGCAGCGGCTCAGTATTGGGGTATCAGGTGCAGTAATAGGGACACATACGGCAGCAGCGGCTCAGTATTGGGGTATCAGGTGCAGTAATAGGGACACATACGGCAGCAGCAAATCAGTATTGGGGTATCAGGGGCAGTAATAGGGACACATACACCAGCAGCAAATCAGTATTGGGGTATCAGGTGCAGTAATAGGGACACATACGGCAGCAGCGGCTCAGTATTGGGGTATCAGGTGCAGTAATAGGGACACATATGGCAGCAGCGGCTCAGTATTGGGATATCAGGTGCAGTAATAGGGACACATATGGCAGCAGCGGCTCAGTATTGGGGTATCAGGTGCAGTAATAGGGTCACATACGGCAGCAGCGGCTCAGTATTGGGGTATCAGGTGCAGTAATAGGGACACATACGGCAGCAGCAAATCAGTATTGGGGTATCAGGGGCAGTAATAGGGACACATACGGCAGCAGCAGCTCAGTATTGGGGTATCAGGTGCAGTAATAGGGACACATATGGCAGCAGCGGCTCAGTATTGGGATATCAGGTGCAGTAATAGGGACACATATGGCAGCAGCGGCTCAGTATTGGGGTATCAGCTGCAGTAATAGGGACACATACACCAGCAGCGAATCAGTATTGGGGTATCAGGTGCAGTAATAGGGACACATATGGCAGCAGCGGCTCAGTATTGGGGTATCAGGTGCAGTAATAGGGACACATATGGCAGCAGCGGCTCAGTATTGGGGTATTAGGTGCAGTAATAGGGTCACATACAGCAGCATCGGCTCAGTATTGGGGTATCAGGTGCAGTAGTAGGGACATATACACCAGCAGTGAATCAGTATTGGGGTATCAGGTGCAGTAATAGGGACACATACGGCAGCAGCGGCTCAGTATTGGGGTATCAGGTGTAGTAATAGGGACACATATGGCAGCAGCAGCTCAGTATTGGGGTATCAGGTGCAGTAATAGGGACACATATGGCAGCAGCGGCTCAGTATTGGGGTATCAGGTGCAGTAATAGGGACACATATGGCAGCAGCTGCTCAGTATTGGGGTATCAGGTGTAGTAATAGGGACACATACGGCAGCAGCAGCTCAGTATTGGGGTATCAGGTGCAGTAATAGGGACACATATGGCAGCAGCGGCTCAGTATTGGGGTATCAGGTGCAGTAATAGGGACACATATGGCAGCAGTGGCTCAGTATTGGGATATCAGGTGCAGTAATAGGGACACATATGGCAGCAGCGGCTCAGTATTGGGGTATCAGGTGAAGTAACAGGGACACATACACCAGCAGCAAATCAGTATTGGGGTATCAGGTGCAGTAATAGGGACACATACGGCACCAGCAGCTCAGTATTGGGGTATCAGGTGCAGTAATAGGGACACATATGGCAGCAGCAGCTCAGTATTGGGGTATCAGGTGCAGTAATAGGGACACATATGGCAGCAGCGGCTCAGTATTGGGGTATCAGGTGCAGTAATAGGGACACATATGGCAGCAGCGGCTCAGTATTGGGGTATCAGGTGAAGTAATAGGGACACATACACCAGCAGCGAATCAGTATTGGGGTATCAGGTGCAGTAATAGGGACACATACGGCAGCAGCGGCTCAGTATTGGGGTATCAGGTGCAGTAATAGGGACACATACACCAGCAGCGGCTCAGTATTGGGGTATCAGGAGCAGTAATAGGGACACATACGGCAGCAGCGGCTCAGTATTGGGGTATCAGCAGGATGAGGAGTTTGTGCAGGTTGGGAATAGATGATGATGGGGCTGGAATATGAGAAGTGAAACGTGTCTTTGTTGTATTCTCTGCAGACGAGTCCTGGCTGGAAGAAGTTGTCATGTCGGTCTGGGCCACATGGAAAAGACGGGAAAAGTGAACGATTACATCAGAAAGGACGTCTGCGGTAAGACATTATCTGTAACTGTGCTGTGATCTATGTTCTGTAGGGCTGGTATCTACCACTGACCATATGGCGGTAATATCCATGTTGGTCTTTATATAGAGATTATCTTCAGTAAGAGCGCAGTCATCTGCTGAGGTTCTCCTCCAGTATTAGGGTGCGTCACGGAGTTGTAATCAAGGTTACCTGGTTAGGGGCACACTCAGAAGCTTCGCCCCCCCTGGACCAAAACCCTAGCTATGCCTCTGATAAGAAGTGAAGCTTATGGGCAGGGCCGCCATCAGGGCATTACGGCCGTGACTGGCGTATGGGGCCCGGTGGGCAGAGGGGGCCCGTATTTGGTCCCAACTCATCTGCCCATCGGGCCCGGGCCCCAGCGGCAGGCTTCAGACAGTACAGTCTGAGACGCAGGTTCAGTGTCCTCTGTTGCCCGCAAGGCAACAGTTAAAGCTGCCAGCCAATCGGAGGCTGGCAGCGACGTCAGCGCGCACGCACGTCATTCGCCGGCGATTCCGCGCTGAAATGCTTGCGATGGACGTCGGCGCTGGAGCCCGGCCAGGTAAGGAGAAAGGTTTTTTTTTTTACTGAATGCGGCAAGCCCGGGGCATGATAAAGACAAGAGGGCAGGATGGGAGACACAGGGGCTTGATGGAGACACGGGGGCAGGAATGTGAGACGGGGCAGGAATGAAAACACCGGGAGCAGGAATGTGAGACACGGGGCAGGAATGTGAGACACGGGGCAGGAATGTGAGACACGGGGCAGGAATGAAAACACAGGGAGCAGGAATGTGAGACACGGGGCAGAAATGTGAGACACAGGGCAGGAATGTGAGACACAGGGCAGGAATGTGAGACACGGGGCAGGAATGAAAACATGGGGCAGGAATGTGATACACGGGGCAGGAATGTGAGACACGGGGCAGGAATGCAAACACGGGGCAGAATGTGTGACACAGGGGGTAGAATGTGTGACACAGGGGGTAGAATGTGTGACACAGGTGCAGGATGGAGACAAATGGGGCAGGAATATAGGGCAGGATGGAGACAGATGAGGCAGGATGGAGACATGGGGCAGGATGGAGACAGATGGGGCAGGGATATGGGGCAGGATGGAGACATAGGGCAGGATGGAGACATGGCGCAGGATGGAGACACAGAGCAGGATGGAGACAAATGGGGCAGGAATATAGGGCAGGATGGAGACAGATGGGCCAGGAATATGGGGCAGGATGGAGACAGATGGGGCAGGAAGGAGACAGATGGGGCAGGAATATGGGGCAGGATGGAGACAGATGGGGCAGGGATATGGGGCAGGATGGAGACATGGGCCAGGAATATAGGGCAGGATGGAGACAGATGGGGCAGGAATATGGGGCAGGATGGAGACAGATGGGGCAGGAATATGGGGCAGGATAGAGACAGATGGGGCAGGATGGAGACAGATGGGGCAGGATGGATACGATGGAGACAGATGGGGCGGCAGGATCATGGGACAGATGGGTCAGGATCATGGGACAGATGGGGACATCATATGGGGGCAGAATGTGAGAACATATGGCTGGAGCCAGGAATGAGATACACGGGCCAGGATGGGGGATATTATTACCATAGGGGCTAATTAAGGGATATTATTACTGCAGTGATGTATTTATTTTATTTTTTCAGGATACTGTTTTAAATGGGGGGGCGGTCCTGTTACTGTGTAGAGTGATACTATGTCGCCTTTTTTTCTTCATCTGGTGTAGTGTAGAAGTTGTGGAAAAAATTAAGCAATGTGTTCTGCAAGAGGAGCTCTAGATAACTGTTATTTCCTGCAGAGACAAGTCCTGGCTGGAAGACGTGATGGCAGTCTGTGCTGGATGAAGATGGAAAGCGAGGCTGAAGGACTTCATCTAGAGACATCACTGGTGAGTCAGTGTGTTACCTGTACATGGGCACTGCATACTAAGTACAGATCTCCTATGTATAATGGCACATATGGTGGTATTAGTATTGTGTTTTTTTTTATTAATGATCAGTATTGCAGTATTCAGTCACTATGTGGTGGTAATATGTGGTCTGGTCATGGTGCTGTGGTATTTGTCCCTTGTATGTGCTATTATTCGGTCACTGTGGTGGTAATATGTGGTCTGGTCATGGTGTGGTGGCATTTGTTCCCTGTATGTGGTATTATTGACCACCACGTGGTGGTAATATGTGATTTGGACATGATGCGGTGATATTTGTTCCTTGTATGTGGTATTATTTGGTCACTGTGGTGGTAATATGGTGTCTGGTAATGGTGTGGTGGTATTTGTCCCTTGTATGTGATATTATTGGTCATTTTAAAAATTGAAAAATAAATAAAAATATACCTAAATTGTATTGCATATTTTAACAAATTTTTAATAGGTTACAGTAGCGTAGGGCCCGGCCAAAAGAGTCTGCCGTGTTGTGGTGGCAGATTAGAAAAATCTTTTGGCCAAAACAAAAGCTGCTGTTATATGTGTGATCTGGTGATGGGAACTGTTAATGTGTGATAGGTGAGAAGTGGAGTTTTTCCAAGAGAGAGCGGTGGGGCTGTGGACAGTTCGAGGGGTGGAGGCGGAGCTGGGGTGGAGCCTGGGCAGAGTCTCAAGGGGGCCCCGAAAATTTTGCCAGTATGGGGCCCCGAATTCCTAGTGGCAGCCCTGCTTATGGGTGATCACTTATGTGTTTATTCTCCCTATGTGCCATTTTTTGTTAAAGCGGATACCTCTCTGCCCAAATACTGATTATGTCTGTTGTTTCTAAACAGCTTTTGACACCACAAGTAAAAGTTCTTGTGCCAGAGTCAGAACAAGCGATTCACACGCCTTACAAAACGTACAGGAAACTCATTAGAAAGATTTAGAACTCATTTTTATTTTTAAAGGCCACATATTTCTACTTGGCTAAATGCGGCTTCTTTTCATCATAAACAACAGGTGTTAAATGCAGATATGTAATCCCGAAATCAGGGAAACATATGTCTTATTATCTACCATGAAAGGAGGCAGGGTGCAAATTAACTGTAATCTGGCGAGAACATCAAAGGAAATATTTAAAGGCACACTGAACTTAGAAACAAATGATTAAATTAAAGAAGAAAAATCGTCATCCTCTCTATTTGTTAGTCTGTAGCATTTTCTGCATGATCTTCAGATATTCAGTTGTGAAGAAATCCTCAGAATGATAAAAGCCTTAATAAGAAAAAAAATTACATGCAAGTAGTGTTTTTTTTGTTTGTTTGTTTTTTTTGGGGGAAGGGGTCATCGACTCATCACACCTCTCTAGAAGAAAATGCAATAAAAAAAATCCAAATTTGTAAGTAGCCAAGAAAGGTACCAATAAAAATATCAGCTTTCCACACAGAAGACAAGAAGACAAGCCTTCATCAACTGAAAAATGAAAAAGTTATGAGTCACAGGATAAAGAATCAAAAGCTTCTCTTTACAAAATTCAATTTTTTTCACTCCTTAAATAAAAAAAATAAAAATAATTTTAACCGCATAATAAAAACCAAAACATTTTTCAGGGGTTTTGTCCTGATTCCAATCACTTGAAATGTTCTCCCCCCTCCTTTTTCCAGTAAATGACATGTTGAAATGAATGGAGTCATTAATAAGCCTCTGCAAAAAAACAATCCCTCATATGGTTATGTGGACAGAAAAATAAAAAAAGCTGTGACTTCCATAGACACTAAATGGAGTGTCATGTCTAACCATGCTGCTCCAGTCAGTCCACATCAGGGTAAGGAAGAACAGGAGATCGGAGACCCAGATCTTGTGAATGGTGGCCATCCAAGCAATGGGACTCCCAAACGTTTATCACCTATTCCGTGGATAGAAAAACACTTTTAAATTGATAAGTTGAGAATTTGGAGATAGCCTGCTTGGAATTTAATGCCAAATAACTTAATTGTAGGCTAAGGTCAGATGGCCGTCGAGCCTTTCATTAGATAAAATAGAGCAGATTATGAAAATGATACTCTAATAAAACTAGGATTATAGTATCTGCATAGTGTGATCCAATTCTGTTGGATGAGAAAATCAGAACACTGATGGAACCAAATTTCTACATCTTCTCCATTCTGTGAATCCATGGAAATCAGACTGCACTCAGATGTCATTTGAGTGCAGTCCGATTATTTTTACACACTCATTGACTTGCATAGCAGAGTGCGATCAGAGTATCGGAACAAATATTGGGCATGATGTGATTTTGTATGTTTGAAATGTACTGAGTTATCAATGGCAAACCATCTGCTCTTGATTGAGGTCTCCCGGAAAAGATGTTGAGCGTCACAAAAATATGTTAAGATGCAATTAACAGAGATAATTCAGGACACTTGATAATAATATATGCTCTTATTAATCTTTTTTTAAAATTTTTTATGATGTTTAGACACAAACCCAAGAAAGATACCGTAATACAAATATATTTTTTTCTCTTCCTTTAAACCCACCCGAGCCCACAATCTGACCCATGCAGAAGAGAGAGAAATAGAGGGGGAAAAAATCAAGAAAAGCTATCAATTTACAAATCTTCCCATTTTCCAAGATGCTTTGCTTATGCTTTTTATCACGGGGGTATTTTTAAGGCTGCCGTCACACTAGCAGTATTTGGTCAGTATGTTACATCAGTATTTGTAAGCCAAAACCAGGAGTGGAACAATTAGAGGAAAAGTATAATAGAAACATATGCACCACTTCTGCATTTATCACCCACTCCTGGTTTTGGCTTACAAATACTGATGGAAAATACTGACCAAATCCTGCTAGTGTGACGGCAGCCTTAAATGTATTTCCCCAACATCTATTTGAAGATGTTAAGAATTTGAGAGTAGACATCAAAGCTGATGATAGTACCAGTTTTAACGTTGGTTTGTCAATGCTGATAGCAGGAAATGGGAGAAGGTGCAGTAGCTTTGCAGTCAGGTCTTGCCACTTCCCAACCCAGACTGGTAATGTCTACAGGTTGAGCTATGTATTTCAATTCACCCACATTTAAATGAATGAGTCTTAGCTGTCATACATAGAAACATTCCAAAAAGAAAAGAGGTGCTGTTTTTGGAATAAAGCTTTTTGAATTTTAGACAACCAACTTAATGCCGCATCCTTAAAAAAGGTCAAGTTTTTCAATTCTTCTGCTCAGTGACTGACTGTTTTGCTGCCCTATGGAATCTGGGTCATGCTGAGTTGTCTGTGTTTTGATTGACTGCTTTGCAGTCCAATCTTGTGATGGGCGTGCTGAGCTGGTGTCACCTTGAGGATGCTGCCGTCCAGCCTGTGACTGGGAGGTGCTGGACTTTCTCCAAATGTTCTCTGTTCAGGAGATTGCTCAGCTACTTAACTGAGCTGTCTGTCTCTGATCCCTGCCAGATGTAGATTGTGCTTCCTGGTGAGTGTTAGCCTGATTCTTTTGTGCTGATCTTCCACTGCCTGATCCTCTGACTATCCCTTAAGGTACCTTCACACTAAGCGACTTTACAACGATATCGCTAGCGATCCGTGACGTTGCAGCGTCCTGGCTAGCGATATCGTTGTGTTTGACACGCAGCAGCGATCTGGATCCCGCTGTGAGATCGCTGGTCATTGCTGAAAGTCCAGAACTTTATTTCGTCGCTGGATCTCCCGCTGACATCGCTGAATCGGTGTGTGTGACACCGATCCAGCGATGTCTTCACTGGTAACCAGGGTAAACATCGGGTTACTAAGCTAAGGGCCGCGCTTAGTAACCCGATGTTTACCCTGGTTACCATTGTAAAAGTAAAAAAAAAAACACATACTCACATTCCGGTGCCCGGCGTCCGCTTCCCTGCACTCCTCCTGCATCCTGTGTCAGTGCCGGCCGTAAAGCAGAGCGGTGACGTCACCGCTCTGCTCTGTGGGAGATGCCGGAGATGTTCGGCGCTGACACAGGATGCAGGAGGAGTGCAGGGAAGCGGACGCCGGGCACCGGAATGTGAGTATGTGTTTTTTTTTTAACTTTTACAATGGTAACCAGGGTAAACATCGGGTTACTAAGCGCGGCCCTGCGCTTAGTAACACGATGTTTATCTTGGTTACCAGGGGACTTCGGCATCATTGGTCGCTGGAGAGCCGTCTGTGTGACAGCTCTCCAGCGACCACACAATGACTAAACAGCGACGCTGCAGCGATCGGCATTGTTGTCTGTATCGCTGCAGCTTCGCTTAGTGTGAAGGTACCTTTAGTCTTGTCCTTTTGCTTTGATCTGATTTCTCATGGTATTTTGACCCCGGCCGGTGACCTGACTTATACCTTTGTCTTGACCTTTGGTTTGCTAGGTGCTCTCTTGGTACTGATCCCAGAACGTCTGATTTCTCTGCCTCATGGTCTGTCTATGAGTAGTGATTAGCATCATATCACGAATCAGCACATTGGCTGAGTGATGTTCTTCGCAATGCCGGGCTCCTGGGTTCAAATCCCACCAAGGGCAACATACATCATTTGCTAGGAGTTGGAATATTCTCCCTATGTTTGCATGAGTTTCCTTCCACACTCTAAAAACATACCGATAGGGAACCTGTTGTGATGATGTTCTTTTTAATGCCTCACTTAAAGGCCGGCGTCACACTCAGTGTATGTAAATACGGCCCGTTTATTACGGCCGTAATATGCAGAAATGTTCCCAAAATAGTGATCAGTATGTCATCCGTAGGCAGGGTGTGTCAGCGTATTTTGCGCATGACATCCTCTGTATGTAATCCGTATGGCATCCGTACTGCAATATTTTCTCACAGGCTTGCAAAACCGACATCTAATGGATTTATGTGCTCAAATGTTCGTTAAAACATATATACAGTATGTATATATATATATATATATATATGTCATTGAGACACACACACACACATATATATATATATATATATATATATATATATATATATATATATATATGTATATATATACTGTATTTATATTTAATTCAGCGCGAGATATGTGAAAAGCCGGTAATTCAATTGCCGGCTTTTCATTTCTCCTTCCCAAACCCGACAGGATATGAGACATGGTTTACATACAGTAAACCATCTCATATCCCTTTTTTTTTCTGCATATTCAACACTACTAATGTTAGTAGTGTGTATGTGCAAAATTTGGGCGCTGTAGCTTGTAAAATAAAGGGTTAAATGGCGGAAAAATTTGGCGTGGGCTCCCGCGCAATTTTCTCCACCACAGTGGTAAAGCCAGTGACTGAGGACAGATATTAATAGCCTAGAGAGGGTCCATGGTTATTGGCCCCCCTGGCTACAAACATCTGCCCCCAGCCACCCCAGAAAAGGCACATCTGGAAGATGCGCCTATTCTGGCACTTGGCCACTCTCTTCCCACTCCCGTGTAGCGGTGGGATATGGGGTAATGAAGGGTTAAGGCCCCGTCACACACAGCGACGCTGCAGCGATACAGACAACGATGCTGATCGCTGCAGCGTCGCTGTTTAGTCGCTGTGTGGTCACTGGGGAGCTGTCACACAGACAGCTCTCCAGTGACCAACGATGCCAAAGTCCCTGGGTAACCAGGGTAAACATCGGGTTACTAAGCGCAGGGCCGCGCTTAGTAACCCGATGTTTACCCTGGTTACCAGCGTAAAAGTAAAAAAAAAAAAACAGTACATACTTACCTTCCGCTGTCTGTCCCCCGGCGTTCTGCTTCTCTACACTGTGTAAGCACAGCGGCCGGAAAGCAGAGCGGTGACGTCACCGCTGTGGTGTGTTTTCCGGCTGGCCGGCGCTCACAGTGCAGAGAAGCACAGCGCCGGGGGACAGACACCGGAATGTGAGTATGTAGTGTTTGGTTTTTTTTACTTTTACGCTGGTAACCACAGTAAACATCGGGTTACTAAGCGCGGCCCTGCGCTTTGTAACTCGATGTTTACCCTGGTTACCAGTGAAGACATCGCTGAATCCGTGTCACACACACCGATTCAGCGATGTCAGCGGGACCTCAACGACCAAAAAAAGGTCCAGGCCATTCCGACACGACCAGCGATCTCACAGCAGGGGCCTGGTCGCTGGTACGTGTCAAACATAGCGAGATCGCTACTGAGGTCGCTGTTGCGTCACAAAACTTGTGACTCAGCAGCGATCTCGCTATGTGAGACGGGGCCTTTAATGTCACCTTACTATTGTAAGGTGACATTAAGCCAGATTAATAATGGAGAGGCGTCAATTATGACACCTATCCATTATTAATCCAATAGTACAAAATGGTTAATAAAACACACACACACATTATTTAAAAGTACTTTTATGAAATAAAGACACAGGGTGTCCACCTGAAGACCCTCATTCTGTAACAAAGGAAAAATAAAAAAAACAACAATATCTCATACCTTCCGTCGCTCAGGTCAAGTCCCACGAAGTAAATCCATCTGAAGGGGTTAAATCATTTTACAGCCAGGAGCTCTGCTAAAGTAGTGCTCGTGCCTGTAAAACCCCCGGGGAATGAACGGAAAGCGGGGTGACCTGTAGTTACCTTGAGTTGCGGTGAGGCGCCCTCTGCTGGATGTCCTCATATGTACTTGAGCGTGGGAACTTTTCCAAGGCTCCAGTTCATTAGGACATCCAGCAGAGGGCGCATCACCGCAACTCAAGGTAACTACAGGTCATTCCCCTGCAATCCATTCATTCCCGGGGGTTTTACAGGCACGAGCACTGCTTTAGCACAGCTCCTGGCTGTAAAATGATTTAACCCCTTCACATGGATTTACTTCATGGGACTTGATCTGAACGACGGAAGGTATGAGATATTGTTGTTTTTTTATTTTTCCTTTTTTACAGAACGAGGGTCTTCAGGTGGATTACCAGTATAATAAAATATTACAACACCCTGTGTCTTTATTTCATTAAAATACTTTTAAATAATGTGCGTGTGTTTTATTAACCATTTCGTACTATTGGATTAATAATGGATAGGTGTCATAATTGACGCCTCTCCATTATTAATCTGGCTTAATGTCACCTTACAATAGCAAGGTGACATTAACCATTTATTACCTCATATCCCACCGCTACACGGGAGTGGGAAGAGAGAGGCCAAGTGCCAGAATAGGTGCATCTTCCAGATTTGCCTTTTCTGGGGTGGCTGGGGGCAGATGTTTTTAGCCAGGGGGGTCAATAACCATGGACCCTCTCTAGGCTATTAATATCTGCCCTCAGTCACCGGCTTTACCACTCTGGCGGAGAAAATTGCACGGGAGCCCACGCCAATTTTTTCCACGATTTAACCCTTTATTTTACAAGCTACAGCGCCCAAATTTTGCACATACACACTACTAACATTAGTAGTGTGGAATATGCAAAAAAAAAGGGATATGAGATGGTTTACTGTATGTAAACCATGTCTCATATCCTGTCGGGTTTGTGAAGGAGAAATGAAAAGCCGGCAATTGAATTACCGGATTTTATGATATCTAGCACAGTATGAAATATAAATATATGTGTCTCACTGACATATATATATATATATAAATATATATATATATACCTATTCTATGTGTACACATTTATTCTACCTATTCTATTCTATTCTGTCAGTGTGATTTTACTGTACACCGCACTGAATTGCCGGCTTTTCTCTCAAACACCACTGCGTATTTCTCGCAAGTCACACTGCTGGTCCGTGTGTAATCCGTATTTTTCTCGCCCCCATAGACTTTCATTGGCGATTTTTTTGCGCAATACGGTGACAAACGCAGCATGCTGCGATTTTCTACGGCCGTAGAAGACCGTATAATATGGATCTGTAAAATATGGCTGATAGGAGCTGGGCCATAGAGAATCATTGGGCCGTGTGTTATGCATATTTTACGGATGTATTTTCTGCCCTCATACGTCCGTAAAACTCGCTAGTGTGACGCCGGCCAAAGAGTGATAGTATACAGGGTTAATCTACAACAGGCAGCGCTGCGCTCATTAGCTCATCTCGTTCGTGTGTACCTGTGACTGTCTGCCTTCTTGGAGAAATCTCAATGAGAAACACGTTTACTTGTCTTAAGTGATGGTCTCGTACATTTCGCTCTGTGTCTATGACTTCAATAAATGTACCATAGAGCTGCAAGATTGGAAAAGTCAAGGGAAAGTACTACCCAGTAAGATGATGAGAAAAGGCAAATGGCTGCAGTCCAGCGATATCCAGGTGTTCATGAGAGTAAAGCAAACTGTTAAAAACTTCAGAAAATGTGGAAGAGATCTAACAAGTGTCGAGTGAATATGTGCATTTTTCCAATGATCTATTATATACACTTTAAAAAGTCACTAAAAATGGAAATGGTTTTAAGGGAAATGCACTCGCTTATCTGAACTATAGGGGCCAATGATGTCCTCCAGTGTAACTCTTGGCATGAGGGGCAATCACAATACATCGTGATGCTAGAAGCTTATACTTTATTTAGTAACTTTGATAAACTGCAAACCAGATCATATTGGCCAATGCGACGAAGAAAAATAAAACGGGGCAAAATACCTACACCAATTATAAAAAAACAAACATTATGAATTCTCTAAGAAAATGCTTTAATGGCTTCCTTCATTGTAAAAAGGTATTCCATCTAAGCTTACTTCTCCACTTTTTGCAATATGAAAGAATATATTTCTGCAAAATGATTTAATTGAAGTATTTTAATAAATACGACAGGTGTGAATTGAGTATTTATCCTGATAGGTATCTGTAGGCATGAAGTACCCAACTCTACTGACTTTCTGAAGTGGAAGTGGATGGAACCACAGTAACCCTTCAATGGTAACCGGTGTTCCATAATAAAAAAAATCTATTGTTTCATTTTCAATAGTACATATTTGCATATGGCAAGATCAAATTAACATACTGTGGTAGAGCGTGACTCGACTGGACACAGAGGTATAACTGGAACACTGTCTCTTTAAGAAAGGGCTTAGTTTATTGTAGACAGCATAAACCAAGATTGGGAAAGTAAACACAGCCCTCTGGGCAAAACAGCAAAACAAAGAAAAAAAATACAGTCCTTTTCCTAGCGGAGGTCAGCCTGCTCACAAGTAGCAATGTCCATGGTTCAGGTCTAGCACACACCTGCCTGTAGTGCTCGCTCTCCATGCACATACTAAACACTGAAAGCTTTGGCTGTCAGCCATTTAAGCCCGGACCTTGTGACTCCTCCATCATGTGACTGATCACATGATCTCGACATCACACAGGTCCTGTCAGGACACTGCAGGTGGAGATACATGGACATTCTCCCTTCCACTCTATGAATGTCCACTAAAACCATCCCATAATATAACTTCCAATTAACCATCCCAACACATAGTGTGGTGGACAGAGGCGTAGCTAGGGTTTCAACTTAGGGGGGGCGAAACATCTGAGTGGGCCCCTAACCAGCTAACCCTGATTACAGCTACGGTTGCGCACTGTAATTGTGAATATAGAGGAACCTCAGATTATAATCGCACTGTTATTGAAAATAAATCTATATGCAAAAACGAACGTTGACTTTACCGCCATATTGTGACCATATGCAACTTTTTGATGGTCACAATACTCTGAGTGCCCCTATAACAATGATGCTTAAGTGCCCACTTAACATTTAATAATGTACCCTAAGTTCCCCCATGTACTGCTCCATTATACACAGTATGGTGAGCTTAAAGCTTCCATATACACAGTCTAAGGCCCCCACAGCTCCCCTATACACAGTATGATGTTCTCACTGCTCCCCTTTACACAGTATGATGTTCCCACTACTCCCCTCTACACAGTATGATCCCACTGCTCCCCTATACACAGTATAATGCTGACAGAACTCCACTATAGAAAGTATAATGCCTCCCAGAGCTCCCCTATATACAGTGTAATGGGCCAACAGCTCCCATATGCACAATATGCCTTCACGGTTCCCTATACACAGTATGATGGGCCCGCAGCTCCCTTATACACAGTATAATTGGCCCACAGCTCCCTTATACACAGTATGATGGGCCCGCAGCTCCCTTATACACAGTATGATGGGCCCGAAGATCTCTTATTCACAGTATGATGAGCCCGCAGCTCCCTTAGGCCAGTTTCACACGTCAGTGTCTCCAGTACGTGAGGTGACAGTTTCCTCACGTACCGGAGCCACTGACACACGTAGACCCATTAAAATCAATGCATCTGTGCAGATGTCATTGATTTTTTTGCGGACCGTGTCTCCGTGTGCCAAACACGGAGACATGTCAGTGTTCGTGGGAGCGCACGTATTACACGGACCCATTAAAGTCAATGGGTCCGTGTAAAACACGGACCTCACACGGACCTTCTCCGTGTGCGGTCCCTGTGGCGTGCAGGAGACAGCGCTACAGTAAGCGCTGTCCCCCCCACATGGTGCTGAAGCCGCAATTCATATCTTCTGTGCAGCAGCGTTTGCTGCATAGAAGATATGAATAATAATGTTTAAATGAAAGATCTACCTGTCCGCCGCCCCCCCACCCCCTGTGCGCCCCCCCCGCTGTTCAGAAAATACTCACCCGCTCCCACGTTGGCTGTCGCTGCTTCCTGGTCTGGCCGCGGCTTCTACTGTATGCGGTCACGTGGGGCCGCTCATTTACAATCATGAATAGTCGGCTCCGCCCCTATGGGAGGTGGAGCCGCCTATTCATGACTGTAAATGAGCGGACCCACGTGACCGCATACAGTGGAAGCCGCGGCCAGACCAGGAAGGAGCGACAGCCAACGTGGGATGCGGGTGAGTATTTTCTGAACAGCGGGGGGCGCACAGGGGGTGGGGGGGCGGCGGACAGGTAGATCTTTCATTTAAACACTATTATTCATATCTTCTATGCAGCAAACGCTGCTGCACAGAAGATATGAATCGCGGCTTCAGCACGATGCAGGGGACAGCGCTAAACTTTAGCTTTGTCTCCTGCACGCTCCGTGTGGTACCCACTCGCCACACGGGCAGCACACGTGTGCCGCACGTATGGCCTACGTGAGCTCACGGGCACACGGACACGGATAACTCCGGTACTGATTTTTTCCGGTACCGGAATTATCTGGACGTGTGGGACAGCCCTTATACACAGTATGATTGGCCCGCAGTTCCCTTATACACAGTATGATGGACTCACAGCTCCCTTATACACAGTATGATTGGCCCGCAGCTCCCTTATACACAGAATGATGGACTCACAGCTCCCTTATACACAGTATGATGGGCCGGCAGCTCCCTTATACACAGTATGATGGACTTACAGCTCCCTGTCATGATTTGGATGCCCCGGTCATTTACTCATCCTCCGGCGTAATCACTATTTTGTGGCATTGCTGCAGTGCCGCTGCTCAAACTTGTGACAGGCCAGAAGTTAGAAGCTATGTCACAAGTGCTCAATGTAAGACTATGAGGCTATGTGCACTTGTTGCGGATTCGTGTGCGGATTTACCGCGGATTTCCTGTGTTTTTAGTGCAGATTTCACCTGCGTTTTACCACCTGCAGAATCCTTTACAGGAGCAGATGTAAAACGCTGCGGAATCCTCAAAAAGAATTGACATGCTACGGAAAATATAAGGCAGCGTTTCCGCGCGGCATTTTCCACACCATGGGCACTGCAGATTTGGTTTTCCATAGGTTTACATGGTACTGTAAACCAGATGGAAAACTGATGCGAATCCGCAGCGGCCATTCCGCACCGTGTGCACATAGCCTGAGAGTGAGAAAGAGGCCAGAACGAGGCTCCCGCAGACTCACATTGATTAGTGACCTCTGCGCTGCTCCATGAAACACTGGAGCCTCGGACAGGCCACAAACTGCAGGAGACGGAGCCGAGCGGAGACAAAAACAGATGAAGACGCCAGAAGGTGAGTATCAGACAGGGGGCAGGGGACGTGGATTTTCAGCACCGCTCCAGCAGTGAAATAAAAAATAATGCCAGAGTGGTGCTGTAAATGTGATGCAGCTCTTGGTTACTGTATGCGGGCTCCTTATACTAATACTCATAAAAGACACAGGTGGTACGTATCAAAAGCCCCCGACCCCCCCATCTCCAGCCTCCCCAGACAGCAAATATTACATGATGGAGCACATGTAATATCAGAACAAAACATTATAATATTCAGCCCCCAGTGCCCTGTCTCCCCTCCCCCACTTCAGCCTCAATACCCCCATCATCTCACATCCACCCCCTCAGTGCCCTGTCCCACCTCATCCACCTTCTGCCTCACAGCACCCAAATGGTCTCACCTTCACCCCCCAGTGCCCTGTCCCCCCTCACTCACTTTCAGCCCCCACAATACCCCAACGGTCTCACAGTGACATACCTGAATTTAATAAACCTAATAAGTTCCATCCCCACTTACTGATGAAGTTTGCACTGCAGGCAGGACCAGGAAGTGTCTAGGTGAAATGCAGGGTGTGTGCACTAGGACCCAGCGTGCCTGAGCCAATCCCAGCGTGCGCAGAGTGAAGAAAACTGCAGACGGGGAAAAGCTTCATCATCAGGTCAGAGGGGCGAAACCATTCACTGCAGGAGGGAGACTGCAGCCGGCCACTGTGCTAATAGCCGGCTTGCAGAGTCTCCGTCAGATAGGAGCAGACATTATACTGCTCTGCTCCTATGCGGTGTTCTGCCCCGTCACAGAAGTGGCCCTGGCTCCCAGTGGGCCCCTTCATGTGACAGGGCCCGGGGCGATGGCCCCCTCTGCCCCCCCAGTAGCTACGCTAACGGTGGTGGAGGAAACTATTCTGGTTTTACATCACTGACGCCATCATGCGCAGTGACACATATCTCCCCTCCATCACTTCACCAGTGACTCTGTCATAATACTCATTTTTTTACAACATTTTTTGCTATAGGTTAATACTAGCTTAATATATGCTCTATCAAGCCAATTTTACCAAGAATGTCCCAGTCATGCAATACACAGACAACCTGACTATCCATTATGACAACATTTTAACCCCTTACCGACATTGGGCTTAATAGTACGCCGATGTCGGGGTCCCTCCCTTTGATGTGGGCTCCAGCGGGGAGCCCACATCTTTCCGGGGAAATGCCATCTGTTTTGAACAAACTCTGACAGCGGCATTTAAATCATGCTTCCGGCCATCGGGCTGGAAATACGCACACTGGTGACCCCCATCATGTGATCACGGGTCACCGGTGTGTTGGCATGATAGCCATAGAGCTCTCCAGGAGACCTCAGGTTGTCAGTGCTGGCTTGCTCTGAGCACCACCCAGTGGTCGGCGCTCATAGCAAGTGAGTAAATCTGCTCTATACAGGTGATCAGAGCATCGCCTCTATGTAGCAGAGCTGATCGGGTTCTGGCCCCTTCTAGTCTTCTATGGAGACTATTGAAGCATTCCAAAAGTTAAAAAAAAAAAAAAAAATTAAAATCACCCCCTTTTGCCCCATTCAAAATAAAAAAATAAAATCAAACCTACACATATTTGGTATCACTGCATTCAGAATCGCCAGGAAAGGCGAAAAAAAGGATTAACCTGATTGCTAAACCGCGTAGCGAGAAAAAAAGTCAAAACGCCAAAACTATGTTTTTTTGATCACTAGATCATTAAAATGCAATAACGGGTGATCAGAAGATCATATCTGCCCCCAAATGGTATCATTAAAAATGTTAGCTCGGCACAAAAATATAAGCCCTCACCCAACTCGAGATCACGAAAAATGGAGACGCTTCGGGTATCTGAAAATGGCGTTTTTTTCACAAAGTTTGTGTTTTTCACCACTTACATAAAAAAAACCTAGACATGTTTGGTGTCTATGACCTCGTAATGACCTGGAGAATCATAATGGTCACTGTTCTGTCCTCACTAAATGAGGCAGGCTCATGTAGCTATCCAGTCAGCTAAACCGCTATACCGGGTCCAATAAGGAGACTGTGGTTGAGTCTGTGCTTTATTAAACGTATTGGTATATTGATGCGGTGAAACGGCAATGCAATCGCAAGGGGAATGAAGTGTAAGCGTCTTCCCTGGAAGGCAAACTAGAGGAAGTGAATGAAAACTGGAGGGAAATGTGGGCTGAGCTACCATAATGCATTGCAAAGGAGGATCAGACATAAAAAATACATAGCAGAAAAATAGAACAGTCAACATATCTCTGACCGCTAGAGGGAGCCAAAACACTACAGATAAAGGTATGAATATATCAAGTCCTGTATACTGGCTGAGAAACTGCAAATTATGCAAACAGATAATCGGAGGTAACAAATTAGATGGCGGAGACAGAACACTCCCCGTCTGACATCAACGGATGTCACTACTCCTTTCTTCCGAAGGCAACAATAGGACCAGTTCAGATACCGGTCTGGAAAATGTCTTAGGTTCATTCCCTTTGGTCATCCTTAGTTCAACTTTGCGGATGTTGCCGTCCTTGTTCGGGAACGTTGCGGTAACTAGACCAAGTGGCCACTGGTTCCGGTGAATTTGACAGTCCTTCACAAGAACAAGGTCACCTACGTTCAGATTAGGTTTAGTAGATTGCCACTTCGTACGTGGCTGCAGGGTAGACAAATATTGTTTGCGCCACCTGTCCCAGAAAGTATTTGCAAGACTTTGTACCTGTCTCCATTGGCGCTTGACCAGATTGTGGTAATGTTGTACGATTAGGTAGGCAACATGACATTTTCCAGGAAGTATAAGAGGGAATTTCTCCATAAACTCCATCTCAGCTTCTTTGAGTCGGCCTCCTACTCTCAGTAGGCCACCTTTGTCGATAAATGGGTCGAGTTTTCTCAATACGCTGCTCACTGGTATTGGAGCTTTGTTAATGAGACATTGGATTTCTGCAAAGTAGGTTTCTCTTTGAACAGTGAGGATGATGTGATTTCTAGAGAACTCTAAGTCGGAGGTAACATAGGTATTTTTACAAAGATGCCAACCTTTACATTTTTCTGTGCCACAAGTTCTGGTGGTCTTGAATGAGCGAGCTATATGAGTCAGGCAGGTAATAGCTCGAGTAAGTGACTTCCAACTTGAGAATCTGTCGAACCTGCAAGATCCAAGCTGGATGACAGAGGTCATTGTATGAAGTGTAGACACCTGAGGGCGGATTTCAACATCTGAGTCCTCTCCTACTAGTTCAAAGGTGTCTGGAAAACATTCCTCAATGTGCAATAATTTTGGTCCTGACAGCCACGTTGTGCTTACTAGTCGACTTGCGTCAGCTGCTCTAGTTGCATGATCTGCAGGATTCTGGTCTGTGGGTATGTAATGCCACTGCTTTGGATGAACTGATCTCCTGATTCGTAGCACTCTGTTATTGACATAAACGTAGAATCGCCTGGTTTCGTTGTGGATATATCCCAGGACTACTTTGCTGTCCGAGTAGAACTTGGCCTGTGTCAGGTCGATATCCATTTCGGATGTGATGAACTCTGCTAACTCAATGGCTAGGACTGCGGCACAAAGCTCTAACCTGGGTATAGTGTGCTCTGGTTGTGGTGCGAGTTTGGCCTTTCCCATAATGAAACCAATGTGGCACTGACATTTGGAATCTACAGTTCTCAGGTAGGCAACAGCGGCAATCGCTTTGACAGAAGCATCTGCAAATACGTACAGTCTTTGGCTTTGTATTTCAGTAGATGGCACAGGGGCGTATGGTCTTGGCACATTCAGGTTGGAGAGTGCCGCTAACGAGTTCTTCCACTCTTCCCACTGGATCCTCTTATCAGGTGGCAGAGGTGCATCCCAGTCAGATGTTTCCCTAGTTAAGTCTCTTAGTAGGGCCTTGCCTTGTATAGTAACAGGAGCTGCGAAACCCAAGGGATCGTACAGACTGTTGATGGTAGACAGGACGCCTCTACGTGTGAAAGGCCTTTCTTCCTGGTTGACCTGAAAGGTGAAAGTGTCTGACTGTAGATTCCAGAGAAGCCCAAGGCTGCGTTGCATTGGTGCGGGGTCTGACCCCAGGTCCAGGTCTCTGAGACCATTACATAGGTCCTGAGAAGGGAACGCTTCCATGAGTTCTTGGCTGTTTGAGGCTATTTTATGAAGCCTAAGGTTCGAGCAGGCAAGCATGTCCTGGGCTCTCC
Source organism: Ranitomeya variabilis (assembly GCF_051348905.1). Classification (NCBI taxonomy): domain Eukaryota; kingdom Metazoa; phylum Chordata; class Amphibia; order Anura; family Dendrobatidae; genus Ranitomeya; species Ranitomeya variabilis. The sequence goes on along the minus strand of NC_135232.1, from coordinate 702,750,250 downwards.
TGAGAAGACTGATGGCAGTCTCAATTGAAGGCATTGCTTTGAGACAGTCGTCGACATAAAAGTCCTTTTCTATGAATCTTCTGACATCTTCTCCGTATTCTGCTTCTCCTTCCTGAGCTGACCTTTTGAGTCCGTAAATGGCGACGGCAGGGGAAGGACTGTTGCCGAAGATGTGCACTCTCATGGGGTACTCTGTGACTTCTTTAGTAGGATCATTGTCTCTGTACCAGAAGAATCTTAGGAAGTTCCTGTCTCTCTCTCTCACAAGGAAACAATGGAACATTTGCTGGATGTCAGCGATGAAGGCAATGGAATCCTTACGGAAGCGCATAAGTACTCCCAGCAGTTTGCTATTGAGGTCTGGTCCTGTTAGTAGAACGTCATTTAGGGAGACATCATTAAATTTGGCACTGGAATCGAACACGACTCTAATCTGGCCTGGTTTCTTAGGGTGGTATACTCCGAACATGGGTAGGAACCAGCATTCTTCAGAGTCTTTGAGAGTGGGAGCTAGTTCTGCGTGACAGTTTTCAAAAATCTTTGACATGAAGGAGAAAAAGTGATCTTTCATCTCTGGTTTCTTTTGCAGATTACGTTTGAGAGAGGAGAAACGTTGTAATGCCTGATTTTTGTTGTTCGGTAGACGTGGTCTGTGGGTTTTGAAGGGAAGAGGTGCGACCCAGCTGTTGGTCTCATCTTTAACGAGTCCCTTGTCCATTACCTCTAAGAACAACTTGTCCTCTACCGACATTGCCACTTGGTTGTCCTGTTTAGTTCTCTGGAAGACTGTGCACCCTAACTGATCCTCATAGCTTCCCGACACTATACTGCTGTCGTGAGTAAAGTCTATTAAATGATTGGGCAGTTGGATGCTGTGTGGCAGTTCCCTGACATGGAACTCATTGTTACAAGGTTGAAACAGAGATGGTCGTCCTTTCTCCAATGTATTTGTCAGCATGCTTGTCACAGGAGATGGGGCGTGCATGTGTCCCAAGCATACGTTGCCAATTATGACCCATCCTAGGTCTAGCTTTTGGGCATAGGGAGCATTGTGGAGTCCATTGATATGACGTCTCACTTTATGAACCTGCAGGATATCTCTCCCCAACAGCAGAATTATCTGGGCCTGATGGTCGAGTTCTGGTATAAGGTGTGCTATTTGCTTTAAGTGAGCGTGATGGATTGCTACATCTGGCGTAGGGATTTCAGATCTGTTGTCTGGGATCTGGTTACATTCGATGATCGTAGGTAGTGGTAGGCAGAATTGTCCATCTAATGACTCGATTTGGTAGTCTGTAGCTTTACTGCCTGCTGTTGTCGCAGTACCTGCACATGTCTTTAATGAGTAGGGAGTGCTTGGCCCTTTGATGTTGAATAGGTCAAAGAAAGTTGATCTAGCCAAGGATCGATTACTTTGATCATCCAAGATAGCATACAGTCTTACAGCCTGGTCTCTATGGCCTTTTGGGTATACTCTGACAAGGCATATTTTTGAACAGGACCTACTGTCTATTGTCCCTTTGCAGACCTCGGTACATTGTGAAGTGATCTCTGGCGTAGCTGTATCAGTGTTCCTTTCCTCCCCGCCATGCTCACTGTCAGCTGGCGTGTTTTGTGCACTCCATGGAGCTGGGCCTGGGTGTAGAGCAGTGTTATGGTCTGTGGTGCCACATTCTGTGCATTTTACACTGACCTTGCAGTCCTTGGCGAGATGAGTTGTGGACGAGCAGCACTTGTAGCAGATACCGTTCTCTTTCAGGAAGCTTCTGCGGTCTGGCATAGATTTTCCTCTGAAGGCTCTGCATTTCAGGAGAGGATGAGGCATCTGATGAAGTGGGCACTGCTTGTCAGGGTCCTGCACCTTTGTCTCTGATTGGGAGCAGCCAGCAGACCTGTAATTAGAACCTGGAGAAGAAACATAAGTCTTGTGTACTGCCACAGATGTTCTGCGTGGATTTGCAGGTGGTGACGGTGTGGCATATGGCATTGCAAAGTCAAAGCTGGGATCGTTTCTAATTCTCGCTTGTTGGTGTATAAAGTCTACAAAAACGGAGAAGGGGGGAAATGGAACACTGTGTTTGTATTTGTACGTGGAACCATGTGTGAGCCACCTCTCCTGTAGATTGTAGGGCAACTTCTGGACTATAGGGTTAACACCTCTGGCTGTGTCGAGAAATGCAAGTCCCTGTAGGTCGTCCTCGTATTTGGCAACTTGGACTTCCTTTAGTAGGTCGCTTAGCTCTCTAAGTTTCTGGAGACCTTTGTTAGAAATTTTAGGAAAGTCATCGATTCTTTTGAACAAGGCTCTTTCTATTACTTCTGCTGAGCCGTAACACTCATCCAGCCTCTTCCAGATCTCTTTGAGGCCGGTCTCAGGGCGGTTTATATTAATGTCTCTGAGCCTTACTGCGTGTTTGACTGACTCTCCTCCCAGGTATTTGACTAACAGGTCTATCTCTTCCCTGTGTTGTAGCCCCAAGTCTCTAATGACATTTTGGAAGGAAGCTTTCCAAGCTCTGTAACCTTCAGCTTGGTCAGTGAATTTCATGAGTCCCTTGGCAACCAGTTCACGTCGTGTGAAGAACTTGGCAAATTCTGTTGTGAACCGGTTGTCGGTGGAGTACACTGGTGATGGATCGCCCTGATAGTGATGTGAGGTGCGTTCATACCTGTTAGTGTCCTCAGGGTGGCGCCAGCCGGTGTCGTATTGCTTCGGTCTGACGTACGGTGTGTCAGCAGGGTGATCCACGTTGGTTACCTGGTGAGGGGCAAGGTAGTCATTAGCAGAGTCGTTTTGTCTCACGTTTTCGAGTTTGTTTCTGTCCTGGAGCTGAGCCTCGTGGTGACTCTCGCTCACTTCGCTGGAGACGTCGTATTCTCGTTCTGGTGCTGGTTCAGGGTTATAGTTTGGATCAGGAAGTTCATTAACATACTGAGATGTGCGTTGTGGTGTGTCTTGTAGTGGAAACTCCAGACTTGACGTACTGCTTTGGCTATGCAGCTTGGGGCTTTGCGCGGCTTCTAGCGATTCCGCTTCAGCGAGGGCTGCGGCAGCTTCCCTTTTTGCTGCTAGGCTTTCTAAGGCGGAATCCACACGTGCCTTTTCTAACTGCATCCTTCTCTCTTGATCGGCTCTCTCATGATCTATGCGTGCTCTTTCTAAGCGTGACCTTCTCTCTTCATCATCTAGGCGTGCTTTTTCTAATTTAAGTTGCATCTCTTGGTCAGCAAAGCTCGCTCGTGTTTTGGCGGCTTCAGCATTTGCGCGGGCAATGGCAACCGCGCTGGTGATGGATGTTGTCTTTGAGGAAACGGAAGTAACAGATCTTGTTCTATGCGATTTGTGAGACATGGTGTCTTGGGAAAGTGCTTGGCTGTGCAGAGATTGCTGTAGCTGTATTTAGTCTCTGAGTAGCCGGTGACTTGAATCCCACTAGTTGGATGGCTGCCGTTTCACTGTTCTGTCCTCACTAAATGAGGCAGGCTCATGTAGCTATCCAGTCAGCTAAACCGCTATACCGGGTCCAATAAGGAGATTGTGGTTGAGTCTGTGCTTTATTAAACGTATTGGTATATTGATGCGGTGAAACGGCAATGCAATCGCAAGGGGAATGAAGTGTAAGCGTCTTCCCTGGAAGGCAAACTAGAGGAAGTGAATGAAAACTGGAGGGAAATGTGGGCTGAGCTACCATAATGCATTGCAAAGGAGGATCAGACATAAAAAATACATAGCAGAAAAATAGAACAGTCAACATATCTCTGACCGCTAGAGGGAGCCAAAACACTACAGATAAAGGTATGAATATATCAAGTCCTGTATACTGGCTGAGAAACTGCAAATTATGCAAACAGATAATCGGAGGTAACAAATTAGATGGCGGAGACAGAACAGTCAGTTTTAGCTTTTAGTGAACCTAGTAAAAAAGCCAAACAAAAAACAAGTGTGGGATTGCATTTGCTTTGCAATTTCACTGCACTTGGAATTTTTTTTGCTGTTTTCTAGCACAGGAAATGGTAAAACCAATGGTGTTGTTCAAAAGTTTTGCAAGGCAATCTTGCCTTGCGCAGGCATGTACTACGGAGGACACAGCATGAACTTCAATCCAATATTGCGGCCAGCATGCAGCCAGCGGGTAAGGAAAGGGTGAATCAAACACCCGAAAACCCCGCCCATATGACCGCAAACCTCTCCCGCCAAATTCAGGTGACAGGTTCCGTTTAAGATGTTAGAAATTACCAATTTAGATCAAGAAAAAAATTGTTCACATCAATCAATGGCCATTTCTGTGGCTGTCTAATAACATCTCTTTATAGGGTCTTTCTGATTTTCAAATATTAGACTTCTCCTTAAAGGTCATGTAGCAAAGCCAGGTAGGACTGGGTTAAATCCTAACACTGCAGGTCTTAATTAAATTCACCTGACTCGCTTCAACTAAGAACTAAAAAATGGTTTAGCCTTTTGTCAGCCTGCCGAATGTTGAGCAGTGTGGAGTGTATTGAAGCTGGTGAGTGGACAGCCAAAATGTGAGCTGTAGGTTTAAGAGAGACAAGCCAGAGTATCTCTCTAAATGGAGACTGCATGGCTCAGCTAGGAAAGCTGAGCAGTCTGTGTGTTGGAGCTGCAGCTTGTTTAATGTGAACTGTGCACAAAGACAAACACTGCTGTTTGTCACTGGAAGCTGTTGGAGCTCAGGCTGAAGGAGATACCAAAGCATGGTGCAACCATACCTCTTCTGTGCATAAAGATTGCTTTAGGAAAAAAGGACTAATCTGTTCAGTGAGCCCACACTGACATATATTTGCATGCTGAATAAAGTATTTATTTGCTGTTATGCCTTTGTACCCAGAAGAGTCTGTTTTTGGTTTTTAATCCGTTGGAGTTTTATCAAAGCAATAAAACTGCACATGTTTGGACCAAACCTCATTGCCTGTGTGAACACTACCTAATGCCTACCTAAGACAGTGGAACCCTACAGGCCCCTAAACACATTATATGAAAGTCAGCTGAACTCGACAGGACTGGCCAACCATCTGACGTGTACGAGGGCTGCTGCACTCTTCTCCAATATATGATGTATAATTTCATCTGCGGATATTTTCAGGGGAGATAAGCAGCTGTCAGAGGTGTCCAGCAGCAGCTCCTGCCACTATACTCCACCATGGCAGACACAACTCCGGTATTCCAACCGTCACAGTCCTAGCCCTTCTGCATCAAATATGCTGTACAACTCTCCTACATTACTGTGCTAAATCTGCTGTATTACGCCTTCTTTAGAAACTCAATGTTGACAATCCGATGAAGCAGAATTGAGTGTACTCTGCTACATCGTTTCTTCAGCCCTGATGCATTGAGCTTCTGTTGCAAGCTACTGTATGCTCTGCCACACCCATTCCTCAATCTAGAATCAACTCTGCTATATCGCTGTTCTTGCCACTGGTGCTGCCGTTCCAACTCCGCTACCTCGGTTTCCACTATTCCAGCTCGCTCACCTATGTTACTGTTGTGCCAACAAGATTGCATCACTGTACCCGTGCCGCCTGCCTGTGCTCCATTAGAACTGCTCATCCACACAATGGGTAAGATGAGTGACCTCTCTAGGCGAGACATAACATTAGGCCAAGTTCCTACGAGCAAATCAAAGCACATCTGCTGCAATAATAACTTATGATGGGACTGCTACTGATCTGATTACCTATCTCAAGGACGCTTGTGCTTACATTACCCTCCCATTGATTTACATAGGCAATCCAACAGCATAACCAGCATGGTATTTATTATAGGGTGGTATCCCGTCATTGCCGGGGGTCCTATTGTTGCTATCCACTGGCACACGTCTCATGCTGATAGATATAGAAACAGTCCTTTAGTCAATAACTTGAAATCAAGAGATTATTTTAAGGAGAAGATGCAAAAAATAAATTAACGGTGGGTTTAATTTCTGCATTGTGGTTGGGATTTCAAGGTTATCTTTCACTTTTCTCTTGATTCTAGTGTGGTAGGACGGTTGATTATCATAATTGGCACCACAAATGTTTGTTTAGCACAAATTATTGATGGAGGCTTAGCAGTTGCTGACACATTGATAGTTAGGGAAATGGCTGCTCCCGAGCTATTGGCAGGGAACTGGTACGGAGAAGAATTCAATTGTGTATATTTCGAGTAAACTCTGAGCACTTTGGATGAACATCTCGTAAATCTATGAGCATAATATGTATTACACATCTTTGTGCTGGATTCTCTGTTTACTGCGCACAGCACTGGCGTCTCATCTGCTCACTGTGGGTTTCTTTGTTCGGTAGCTCAATGCTTCATATGACTATCTTGGCTATGAATTGATAGCGGTAATTAATTTTCAGGCGTCAGAGCAACAAGCTGATTGCTGCAGGTCCAGGACACTTGTAAGCAGCTGATTTTAGAAGCCTTTTCAGGGTGGACACTTGGCTGCAGGTGAAATGTAGTATTCCATGGCAGACATTCATATGCATGGCCATCCATATAATACATGGGCGACTCACAGTGGTGATGCTCTGGTTCAAAGTGGTGAAATTCCTGCTATTCATAGGCGTCAGATAGTGAGGAAAGCTCTCATCAGAGCCACTGACTCGCTGAGCGCAGCATAGATCAAGCGGCTGTGATGAGAGTTATCTTCACTACCCGGCACCTACGAATAGCAAGAACTTTACAGCTGTTCACAGATGCTGGAAACATCAGGTAAAGTGGACTACAGTGGAGGAGCTTCATGGGAATGCAGCACCCCAGAGTCCTGGTTGTTGCAGTACTGTGGCTCCGCCACTATGGGGAGCTGTGGTACGTCTGATTGCACTAAAGGAGTTTCTCTGACCAGGTACACTCACACCACACTTCACACTCCGGCCACCAGGGGGGGTGGTCCTATCTAGTAGGCCACTCCTCACAACTCTGGTAAAACTGGGGGTTGGACAGGAAGACAGGGAGAAGTAGCTGGGAAGAGCTAGTGAGAGGACCTGTCAGGGATGGGATCCTGGCAGACTCCTCAGAGCAGAACTAACCAGTAAACAACGGGAATACAGAAAAGGAGAAATACCAGAAGGGGTCCTGCTGCTAGACCGAGGCAACATCCTTCTGAGGCGCAAATAGTCGGTGGCCGGAACGCCGAGCAAGTAAGAGACTTTAAGTACATTGCAAACCACGGCAGGACAGCTAATTACAGGTTGGCTGTCTCACTTAACACCTAAGCAGACAACGGAGGCAGCTGTGGGAGAGGGGCGACTCTAGGGTCCCGGAAGAACTCCAGGCCTACCCCGTCATACGGGTGCGTCCTACCATATCATCTGGAGGACGGAGAAAGAACAGTAGAGACAGAAAGAAACAGTTGTGAGGACTATCCCGGGAGCTCAGCAGGGAAGAACTACAACACACAGCGCTAGAAGGTAGATACTGATTCCCACCTGTAAGGAGGAACTCCTGATGTGTCATTGGACCGGCCGGTCTCTGAAAACCCAGTTAACAGCGCTCTGGACTGAGGTCTCCAACATCTTCAGTAAAGAGGTAAAGAGACTGCAACCTGGTGTCCTCATTATTTACCGCGACCTGCACCGTTACAACACCACTTATTGCACCGGACGTTCCCCACTGACAGACAGGGCCACGGACCGGGTCTAGCCACCGTGACAACCCCGAGACTGAGAACTAGAGGCCCGGCTCCGGGTACCCCTCGGCCCTGCGGCGGTGTGGGGGCGCTCCAAATTTTGGCGTCACGAACAGGATCTACTTAAGCCTGAAGAATCAGGTCATGTGTGCCTTGGAACTGTGATTTATCGTGCTTGGACTGTACTTTATTGAGAGAACTGTGTGCTATTGCTTGCCGCGGAGAGTTACCGCCAAAATTCGCCATTGCCGCGCGCGGAGGGAGGCGCCTTAGCTACGTGGGCGGGATCAGCCAAAAGAAGCGCGGAACGGAAAGCGCGGTAAGGCGCCCATCCCGGAAGAGGAACTCCGACCCCCAGCAGGTTAGTGGGAGGAAGGGACAGCCATGTCTGAGTCGGGAGGAGAGGAGGTGGCGGTCGCAGCCGCGGACGCAGGGGCAGCTCCGGTCCCCGCAGCGGGCGAAGCCGCAGCCCTAATACCGCCACTGGCTGCCGCAGGGCCCGCTGCCCCCATCAGCCAGTCGGACACCGCCGCTAACGCAAAAGCCATAATGCCCTTCTCCATGCCCTACCTGCCCGGAGCGACCTGGCTCCCACGATACTCTGGGGAGGCGCATACATTCACTGACTTTAAAGAAGGGCTCTGCAGCCTGCTCGAGTTCTATCCCCTAACCGAGCCCCAGAAAGTCCATATGATAACCGGCCAACTCTTTGGGGCGGCTCTTAGAGAATTGAAATCCTGGCCCGCTGAGGATAAAGGAACTGCACAACAGATTTTTGCCAAGCTTAAAGCCACCTTTGATACTCGCACTGCTACAGAAATTAAACTGATTTTTTATGGATGCAAACAAAGGTCACAGGATAGCTTGCGGGACTATGCCCTTAATCTCCAGGAAGCGATGCGGGCCATTAAGCAGAGTGACCCCGGCAGCATGCAGGATGAAGATAAAATCCTGAAGGAGCGGTTCATTGAGGGGCTCCTGTGCAGTCACCAGCGGGGCCAATTGCACTTCCTGGCTATGCAAAATCCAGACTTGACTTTTGTGCAGTTTAAAGATAAAGCTATCCAGGCATTGCAGGAGCGACAGCCCAGCCGCGCAGTAACACCCAGGCGCCCCGCTCTCACCTACCACCAGGATTGGGCATCGGATACCCCAGTTGCCGCGGAGGCCGACGCCCAGAGCTTCGAGGACGACTCCCCCGCAGGACTTCGGCTCCAGATGCAAGAGCTAACTAAGAGCGTCGCTGCCCTGGCCCGGACGGTGCAGTCCCTACAGGAGGCCCCCAAAGAGAAGATCCAGTTGGCTTCCAGCCCGGAGGATGTCCCTTGGATGCGACAGAGGAGGACTCCGCCGACCAGGAGCCGGCCCGACGACCGCTTCCACCAGGATGGACGACCCATCTGCCGCCGCTGTCACCAGGTGGGCCATCTTGCAAGGTACTGTCCTTTAAACGAGCAACCCCTGGGGCAAAGGGCCAACCCCCAGGAGTAGGACGGTCAGGCCCGCAGCATTGGAGAACCAAGTATATTGGAGGACGACCAGTTCTCCCTGTAGTGATTGATGGAATCCCCTTGAATGCTTTGCTGGACACCGGTTCTCAGGTGACGACTATACCTTACGTGCTCTACAAACGGTATTGGGAGGACGCTGATATTACTCGTGGCCCTGACGATGATTTCACCATAATCGCCAGTAATGGTCAGCCGTTGCCACAAGTGGGGTATAAGGAGGTCACCATCAAAGTGGGGCGGGTGGAATTGAAAGCCCAAGGGATTGTGATTGTAGATATTGATCGTCGAGAATGTAATCCCATGATGACTCTTGGTACTAATGTTATAGAAAATTGTCTTGCAGAAGTGATTGTTTTGTTGCAACAGGTGGCAGAAAACGCTGGCCACAGTGAGCAACGTGCCCTGCAGAAGGAAATCAGAGCTCTGATGCAGAGACAGCAGGTAGAGCTGACTGGTGGTGAGATTGGTCGTGTCACTGTAAGTGATTCAAACCCCATCGCGATACCTCCCAAGAGTGAAATGTTAATATGGTGTCGAGCAGCCATAGGCCTCAGGGGTAGGGACTACCAGGCCTTGGTAGAACCTGTATATTCAGACAATAGGCCTACTGTTCTGACAGCCCGGGGGGTGGTCGACGTCCAACAGGGGAGAGTGCCCGTACGTGTCCTCAATTGTGGGGAGGAAGAGGTCCACCTAACCAAGTATACCACGCTCGCCAAACTGTTCACTGTCAATAATAGTGTAATACAGACACCTGGACCCTTGGTCCCGTCAAACGTGGCGGAGAACAAAGGTTCTGCAGAGCACTCGAAAGACTGGTGTCGGGAATTGCATGTGGGCACTGACTCTACCCCATCTCATCAAATACAGGGGGCTTACAGGGTAGTACACGAGTACGAGCAGGTATTCAGCAAACACCCCTCAGATTTTGGGCAGGTGAAAGGGATCCAACATCACATCCCCACGGGAGATCACCGACCCATAAAAGAGAGATATCGCCCTGTACCCCCAGCTCATTACCAGTGTGCCAAGGACATGTTGCGGGAAATGAAGGAGGCTGGGGTGGTGAGAGACAGCTGTAGCCCCTGGGCAGCTCCGTTAGTCCTCGTTAAAAAGAAAGATGGTACAATGAGGATGTGTGTTGATTACAGGCAGTTGAATCGCATTACACATAAGGACGCATACCCACTGCCCAGGATAGAGGAATCTCTGGCTGCTTTAAAATCTGCTAACTACTTCTCTACCTTAGATCTCACCAGTGGGTACTGGCAGGTTCCTGTGGTGGAGGCGGACAAAGAGAAGACGGCCTTCACGACGCCAATGGGCCTCTGTGAGTTCAACTACATGCCCTTCGGATTGTGCAATGCTCCCGGAACGTTCCAGAGGATGATGGAGAGCTGCCTGGGACACCTGAACTTTGAAACCGTACTGCTATATCTGGATGACGTCATAGTCTTCTCTAAAACCTACGAAGACCATCTGAAGCACCTGGCCGAGGTGTTCGAAGCCTTGTCCAACTTCGGCCTAAAAGTGAAACCGTCCAAGTGTCATCTGCTGAAACCTAAAGTGCAGTACCTGGGCCATGTGGTGAGTGCTGAAGGAGTGGCCCCAGACTCCGACAAGGTCACAGTGATCAAGGACTGGCCAAAGCCCAGTGACCTCCACGAAGTCCGGCAGTTCCTCGGGTTGGTAGGTTACTATCGGAGATTCATTAAGGATTTCACCAAGAAGGCCGCACCCTTGCAAAATCTGCTGGTGGGCCAACCAAAGAAGACCAAGGGGAGGAAAACCCCCTTTGATTGGAACGAAGAGCTGGAGGAATCCTTCACCTGTTTGAAGTCGGCACTGACGGGAGAAGAGATACTGGCTTACCCCGAATACGATCAACCGTTTGTGCTGTACACAGATGCCAGTAATGTGGGATTAGGAGCCGTGCTGTCCCAGGTTCAGAACGGCAAAGAAAGGGTGATCGCTTACGCCAGCAGGAAACTCCGTCCCACGGAAAGGAACCCTGACAACTACAGTTCCTTCAAACTGGAATTCCTTGCCCTTGTCTGGGCAGTGACAGAGAGATTTAAGCACTACCTGGCCTCTGCGAAATTCACCGTCTTCACGGACAACAATCCGCTAACGCATCTGGATACTGCCAAACTCGGGGCTTTGGAACAGCGGTGGATGGCCCGGCTGTCCAACTATGATTTCACCATCAAATATCGGGCAGGACACCAGAATGCCAATGCCGATGCTCTGTCCCGAATGCCCAATCTACCAGAAGTGGGAGAAGACCCGGAGGCACTTGAAGAGGTGGAGCTGCCTGCCTTCCATCGCCCCAAAGCCACTCAGAACTCTCACCATGTGAAGAACAGGCACAAGAACCAACCGGATGCCACGCTGAATCCCCTGCCCCACCACGGATGGGCAGAAACCCAGGATAGTGACCCCGCGGTCCGTCAGGTGAAGGAACTCTTGACGCAGGCTGGGTTGCACCCTGGCCCAGATGATCCACAAGAAACTCAACAGCTGTGGAAGGGGAGAAGCAAACTGTTTATCCATGATGGCAAGTTGTGCAGGAGGAGCATCGACCCACGTACTCATGAATTGGTGTGGCAGATAGTGGTGCCAAGGCGAGATGCGCCCATGGTTCTGGGAGCCTACCATGACGGAGCCGGACACTTCGGATGGAGGAAGCTGGAGAAGCTGCTCCGAGGGAGGTTCTATTGGATTGGCATGAAGAGAACCATTGAGAAGTGGTGTCGAGAGTGTGGTCCGTGTAGTCTGCGAAGGAAGGACCGTGACAGTCAACGGGCTCCCCTGCGGCCTATCATCACCAAACGGCCGCTCGAACTGGTCGCGCTGGATCATGTGAAGCTGACGCCTAGCCGGTCGGGCTATATCTACGCCCTTACCATCGTGGACCACTACTCCAGGTTTTTGGTGGTTGTGCCTGTCAAGGATCTAACAGCTAGGACTGCCGCCAGGGCCTTCCAGCAGCACTTTTGTAGACCCCATGGCTACCCAGAGAAAGTACTGACCGATCAGGGGCCTGCATTCGAAGCGGAAGTGTTCCAAGAATTCTGCCAGTTGTACGGGTGTAAGAAGATCAGAACTACACCGTACCACCCCCAAACCAACGGGATGTGCGAGAAGATGAACCAGGTAGTAATCGATTTATTGAAGACCTTGCCTGTGGAGGAACGGAACCTGTGGCCGACAAAGTTGCCTGACTTGGTGGATATGTACAACCACATCCCAGTAAGTTCCACCAACTGTACTCCAGCGTACCTGATGCGAGGAAGGTCTAGTCGGTTACCCGTTGATCTGGACATGGGGGTCCTAGTACCCGAAGATACCTCGCCGGAGGCAGATTGGGATACAGAAAGGCAGCGAAGATACCGCGAAGTACAGGAGTGTGTGGAGAGAAGTCTCGCCCAGGCTAGGCAGAAACAAGAAAGGGACTACAATCAACACGCTCCTGCGATTCCCCTGTCACCTGGTGAGCAAATGCTTAAACGAAAGAGGAGGTTACACAAGCTTGATGACCAATGGGAAGCGGAACCGTATACCATCTTGCCATCCGACTTCGACAACACTAAGGTCTGTCTCATCAGCAAGGACAGAGGGGAGACCTCGACAGCGGTATCCAGGGATCACCTTAAGGTCTGCCCCGATAAGTTGAAAGAGAGGGGCACGGCCCCAGAAATCTCCCCGCCGGTAGAAAAGGAGAAGATGTTCCATACTGTCCTTGGTGACTTTCCCCAGTCCTGGACTCAGATAAATCAGGCCATCGCGGTACCTGTTCTAAAGTTTCCACAGCCGGACCCACCAGAAACAACGGTGGTACCAGATCATCCGGCCCCGCAACCTCAACAAGCCTTGCCTGAAGAAGCCATGCCAACCGTTGAACCGGCAAATCCTCCCTCTGCTATCAGTGAGCCTGCCGTACCCACTGTTGATAGCAGCAGCTCTGAGAGCCCCAACCTGCCAGTGCTACCCAGACTCACTAGAAGTGTAGTTAGAAGACAGCGCACTACACCAGCGGTAGCAAGCATAGCGGGCCCTGTTAGGCCAATAGCAACCCCTGCGCTGCGAAGGTCCACACGCAGCACTCAAAATCAAACTCCCCTCCGCTACAAACTTTGGAGGTATTAATAAGGGCTGCTATTTAATTGAAAATGTTGTATATATATCTTTTTGTTACAGGTTTTTAAATGGACAATAGAGTAATGGACGGTGAATTGCTCAAAAACTTTCAAAAAGGGGGGCCCCTTTGTTTACCCGGGGTCCCCGCTGTTTCAATCACTGAACTGAGAGTCATAAACTGTGCATGACCTAACTTTTGCAACGTTCAAGAATCCTCACCTCCCGTAAAGGGAAGCCTTGTTATGTTCAATTGTTATGCTATTTCAAAAGTTTGTGTGTTTCCTGTTAACATGTATTATTGTTCTTGTTTTCCCAGTCCCGGAGTACTGGATTTAACCGGGGGGGAGTGCAGCACCCCAGAGTCCTGGTTGTTGCAGTACTGTGGCTCCGCCACTATGGGGAGCTGTGGTACGTCTGATTGCACTAAAGGAGTTTCTCTGACCAGGTACACTCACACCACACTTCACACTCCGGCCACCAGGGGGGGTGGTCCTATCTAGTAGGCCACTCCTCACAACTCTGGTAAAACTGGGGGTTGGACAGGAAGACAGGGAGAAGTAGCTGGGAAGAGCTAGTGAGAGGACCTGTCAGGGATGGGATCCTGGCAGACTCCTCAGAGCAGAACTAACCAGTAAACAACGGGAATACAGAAAAGGAGAAATACCAGAAGGGGTCCTGCTGCTAGACCGAGGCAACATCCTTCTGAGGCGCAAATAGTCGGTGGCCGGAACGCCGAGCAAGTAAGAGACTTTAAGTACATTGCAAACCACGGCAGGACAGCTAATTACAGGTTGGCTGTCTCACTTAACACCTAAGCAGACAACGGAGGCAGCTGTGGGAGAGGGGCGACTCTAGGGTCCCGGAAGAACTCCAGGCCTACCCCGTCATACGGGTGCGTCCTACCATATCATCTGGAGGACGGAGAAAGAACAGTAGAGACAGAAAGAAACAGTTGTGAGGACTATCCCGGGAGCTCAGCAGGGAAGAACTACAACACACAGCGCTAGAAGGTAGATACTGATTCCCACCTGTAAGGAGGAACTCCTGATGTGTCATTGGACCGGCCGGTCTCTGAAAACCCAGTTAACAGCGCTCTGGACTGAGGTCTCCAACATCTTCAGTAAAGAGGTAAAGAGACTGCAACCTGGTGTCCTCATTATTTACCGCGACCTGCACCGTTACAACACCACTTATTGCACCGGACGTTCCCCACTGACAGACAGGGCCACGGACCGGGTCTAGCCACCGTGACAACCCCGAGACTGAGAACTAGAGGCCCGGCTCCGGGTACCCCTCGGCCCTGCGGCGGTGTGGGGGCGCTCCAGGAACATTTTCGATAAAAAATTGGTGAACAAGGGAGAGTGTGGAGGAGTCTTTATTCAAATAAAGTATTTTTTCTTGTGTTTTTATTTTTTTATTACTGGATTAGTAATGGGGGTGTTTGAAACACCTCCCCATTAGTAACCCCTGGGCTTGATGCCTGTTGACATTACATAGCTGACAAATTCCAAAAAGAATTACCCCGCTTGCCATCAAACCATGGAAGAGCTGAGCAAAGTACCAGAATTGGCGATCTAATATGATACGCCAATTCTGGGGTGGCTGCGGGCTTGTATTTTTAGGCTGGATAGGGCCCAATAACCATGGACCTTCCCAGCCTGATAATTTAAGCCCCCAGCTGTCTATTTTACCTTGGCTGGTTATCAAAAATAGGGAGAACACCACTTTGTTTTTTAAATTAATTAGAGGGGCATACAGTGATTTTGGTGCCAACAATGCCGAAACAGTTTTATATTAAGTTTATGGTGCTGATTAAGAGTACAACTTCAGGTTTGCCACATTGGTGCTAGTTTCTGAGATATTTAATAGTTAATTACAGTAGAATTCTGGCTTTAAAAAAAGGTCACTTTTATAGCACTGTAAGCCTAAAAATTATATGTGATATTTCATTACCTAAGTCACTGTTAAAGAGTCAAAAGACAGACCAAAAACTATTGCATTTGTTATCACACACAAGTCGCATTGGTTGAATGCATTATTTTCATGGATGAATTCTCAGAAACTAGAACCAATTCAGCAAAAGTAATGGGATTTTTGAATTTAGCACTCTCAAAATACACCGAATCCATTCATAAATCTTGGCACCTAAAAAAACAACAACACTTTTTTTAGTAGACCTGTATTATTTATTTAATAGGTTCAAAAAAGGTTAAAAAAAAACACCTTTTAGTGCCACAGAAAAGGCAGTATAGGGTGCAACTTTATAATATTTAGGGGGGCGGACATTATTCTAAACTTTCCCTCCCACAACTCTCCTTGAACGGGGTCTAGAGGACAGTGTGCAGAGCATCACATTATCGGGTGTTCTATAAACCCCATGCTGCAATGTGGCCGACCAATTACAGTAATGACAGTAGTCAACATGGCTGTAGCATTACAGTCTATGACAGACAATCCCTACATGTTTATTGGCTGTCTGACAGGTGCAAACATGTGGGGTGGAGACTTAAGCATGGCACACAAGCATCTGTGATATTCTGTCGAATAATGTGCACGTCGAAGCACCCAAATGATCGAGTATCGAACAGTATCGAGCATGCTCACTCATCACTGTTGTGCAGCACTTGTTACACCAAATGACATTTTAAAAGGGGCTGTCCACTATTAGGAATACCTCTTCTCATTCCTCACATTTGTCCCCGTTAAAATAAAAGCACCTATACTCACTTCCTGTGCCGGCGCCATTCCAGTGGTGTTGGCACTCGTATTTCCAGAGCTCACGTAAGGTTATTATGTCACACAAGCCCTGGGCCCAATTAGCGCTGGCTTCACTGTCGTTGACTTTAGAGGTATTGAACATAAACAGGAAGCCAGGGCTGCACTCTTGATGTTTGAGTTGCTTGAAAGCGGGGGTGGGGGGGTGGGGGGTGAAGGCAGCACTCATTGGGTGCCTGGGATCATGTGAAAATAAAACCTCACGTGAGCACCAGAAACACAAGCGCAGACACTGCTTTGAATGGCACCGGCGCAGGAGATGAGTATAGGGGTTTTTATACTAAAGGAGCCAAATGTAAGGAATGTTGTCCAAGCTCATTTTTCACACAGTGAAAGGAAAGGTGGCTGTGCATGCATGGTTTTCGCTATTCACTTATTTGGGTGGTTCAAAGATAAACTAAGGTACTGTTGTTAATTTCAATTGTAGTAATGATTATTTAAGATGACTGTCATAAATAGTCATAAAACACAACACAACAAAATCGTTTGTCGAAAGGAGAAATATTACTAAAGAGTTAACGCATACATTTTCACATCATTAACATTCAATTTATTTCAAGGATTAATTTACAAATTCGATTAGTTGGCCAATTTTAATCAGAATATGACTGCATCTCCGATCCATCAGGGTGAATTGTGTTGAGTATAAAATGTAAAGCTTCCGTTGGAGAAAAATAGCCAGAAAAGTTATGTCTCTTTCGCTTGCACATATCACAGTCAGAAAAGTGATTCATTTAGATTTCCAGTTGGAAGGAAAGGTTTATGGCAAAGCTTTCTGGATAATATTATGCAAATCATAAAGATTTTAAAG
The DNA here is from genome assembly GCF_051348905.1 of Ranitomeya variabilis. NCBI lineage: Eukaryota > Metazoa > Chordata > Amphibia > Anura > Dendrobatidae > Ranitomeya > Ranitomeya variabilis. Next base: position 702,733,385 of record NC_135232.1, on the reverse strand, counting down.
ATAATCAGTTTCAACAGCTCTTAAACTCGCCAACAGGTCTATTCTTAGTGCCCAGCAGCCCATTATGATTTTACTGCCATGCATCCAGCTGTTGAGCTTGACAAGTGAGTGAAAGGTAAAAAAAAGTGTAAAAAAATACAAAAAAATCTGTACATGTTCTTTGTTATTATTATTATTATTATTATTTATTTATTTATATAGCACCATTAATTCCACGGTGCTGTACATGAGACGGTGTTACATCAAAATACAAATATCACTTACAGTAAAGAAACTAACAATGACAGACAGATACAGAGGGGAGAGGACCCTGCCCTTGCGCATACCTCCCAACCGTCCCGATTTCAGCGGGACAGTCCCGCTTTGGCACCGGGGTCCCGCTGTCCCGCTTCGGGCATTTAAAATCCCGAATTTGCGGCCGCCAGTGAAGCCCCGCCCACTTCCGGGACGTAGAGAGAGCCCGATTACTGTACCCGCAGCTGTTCGTTCCGTTCCCTGCCTGGGACTGTCTGCGTTGTAGCCACGCCCCCTTGAGTTGCCTCACCGCCCGCCTCCGGCTTCCTCCTCAACGTGGGCGGACTCTGAGGACACTAGAGCGGCAGCGCCAGCACCCGGACTGGTTTCTCGTGACCGCGGGAGCAGCGAGCGGGGATCTGCAGACTGACTGTAAGTGAATGTGTCTCTCCCCCTCTCCATGCAGCGCTGCCCGTTACAGCAGAGACTCTGATCTGACAGCATTAGGAGGACTGACACAAACTTTGTCTCCCCATGCAGCGCACCCCGCTCCCACTCTCCCCCTGGTACCCATCCATCGGATTCTCCACCAACCTGGTGCAGCACCCCTCTCCCCATGGTTATCGTTAAAGGGGTATTGTCACCCAAAATGCTAAATACGGCAGCAGCATGCCGACCCCTCACCCCGTTACTCACCTCTGACTCCACCGCCTCAGGAATCTTCGGTCGCACTTCACGTATGCGCACTCCGGGGGTCAGGAGGACCTGGTGCCGGGCAGATGTGCTCCGTGGGTGTTACTATGTTTTTAGCCCTGTCGAACCCATAACACAAATTACATGAACACAAAATGGTGCTCGGTGTATATCAGGGAGATATATACAAAAGGGACTTGGCCCCTATAATAATTATACCAGTAAGGCCGGCGTCACACTCGGCGTAAGACAATACGCCACGTATTATACGGCCGTACTACGGGCGTAATACGGAGAAATGTCCCCAAAATATTGATCCGTAGTCAGGGTGTGTCAGCGTATTTTATGCTATGGGGCATTTTATACGTGCCCCATCACGTGGGGCAAGTATACTGTACGCAGCATCATGTGGGGCCATTATACAGTATGGAGCATAATGTGGCCAATGGCCATTGTACAGTATGGAGCGTCGTGTGTGGCCATATTTTTTTGTTCATAATTATTGTTAACGAAACATTGTGATCAGAAGTGCTAAATGGGTGTGGTTGGGGCGTGGCTAGTTGTGAAATGGGTGTGGCCTAAAATTTGCCGCGGCGCGCTACGCGCGCCGCTGACTTTGTCCCTCTTTCCCTTCCCCTAAAGTTGGGAGGTATGCCTTGCGGGCTTACATTCTACAGGATTATAGGGAAGGAGACAGTAGGTCGGGGGTTTCAGTAGCTCTGATGGTGTTGAGGTGGCAGTGTGGTAATTACAGGTTTTAAGCTTCTTTGAAGAGATGGGTTTTCAGGTTCCATTTGAAGGATCCAAATGTGGTGGATAGCTGGATGTGTTGGGGCACAGAACTCCAGAGGATGGGGGGATATTCGGGAGAAGACTTGGAGGCGATTGGGTGAGGAGCGAATAAGTGTGGAGGAGAGAAAGAGGTCTTGGGAGGACCGGAGATTACGTGTGGGAAGATATTGTGAGATTAGTACGGAAATATACGGAGGAGAAAGGTTATGGATGGCTTTGTAGGTCAGTGTTAGTAGTTTAAACTGGATATGCTGGGAAATTGGAAGCCAGTGAAGGGATTTGCAAAGAGGGGAAGCAGGAGTGTATCGAGGAGAGATTAATTAGTCGGGCAGCAGAGTTAAGGACGGGCTGGAGAGGTGCTACTATGTTAGCAAGGAGGCCACAGAGGAGGATGTTGCAGTAGTCGAAGCAAGAGATGATTAGTGAATGCATAAGCATTTTGGTAGAGTGAGAATTGAGGAAAGGATGGATTCTAGAAATATTTTTCAGCTGGAGGTGACAGGAGGTGGCGAGAGCTTGGATGTGCGGTTTAAAGGACAGGGCAGAGTCCAGGGTTTCTCCGAGGCAGTGGATTACCAGGACGGGGGGAAGTGTGAATTCATTTATTGTGATAGATAGATCAGGTAGGGAAGATGTGCAAGATGGAGGAAAGATAATTAGTTCGGTTTTGTCCACATTGAGTTTGAGGAAGCGAGAGTAGAAGAAGGAGGTTATGGCTGATAGACACTCTGGGATTCTGGACAGCAGAGAGGTGACATCTGTGCCAGAGAGGTAGATCTGAGTGTCATCGGCATATAGATGGTACTGGAAGCCATAAGTCTTTATGAGTTGCCCCAGTCCAAGGGTATAGATTGAGAGGAGAAGAGGTCCTTGGACAGAGCTTTGAGGCGAGATGAAGAGGTAGTATGCGAGTAGGAAAAGCTAAATGTGTGTTTGGTAAGAAATGAGGAGATCCAGGATAGGGTGAGGTCTTTGACACCAAAGGAAGAGGGAATCTGTAGTAGGAGGCAGTGGTCAACTATGTCGAAGGCAGAGGACAGGTCTAGAAGGATGAGTATAGAGAATTGTCTGTTAGCTTTGGCTGTAAGTAAGTCCTTCGTAAGTTTGGTCAGGGCAATCTCAGTGGAATGGTGATGGAAGCCAGATTGTAGGCTGTCGAAGAGAAAGTTAGATGCAAGGTGAGAGGAAAGTTCAGCGTGGACATGCTGCTCAAGTAGTTTAGAAGCAAATGGGAGCAAAGATATGGGGCGTTAGCTGGACATAGCGCTCTGGTCAAGAGAAGACTTTTTGAGGATAGGTGTGATTGTGGCATGTCTTTCAAAGCAGAGGGGAATGTACCATAAGTTAGTGATAGATTGAAGAGATCGGTTAGGGATGGAATTAGTGTAGTGGTGAGGTTGGGGAGGAGGTGGGATGGGATGGAGTCAAGTGCACAAGTGGTGAGGTGTAATTTGGAGAGAAGATGAGCAAGCTGTCCTTCAGTGATTTTGGGGAGGGAAGTTATGGGGTTAGGGCATTGGTCTGGCATACAAAGGGGTTGTGGTGGTCAGACAACAAAGACTTACCTTGTTTGGTCTATCTTATTTTTGAAGTGTGTGGCAAAGTCTTCAGCAGAGATGAAGGAAATCAGAGAGGGTAGTGGGGCGGAGGAGGGAGCTAAAGGTGTTGAACAACTGTTTGGGGTTGTGGGTTAAAGGACGATATGAGGGATGTGAAATAGGCCTATTTAGCAGAGGTGAGAGCTGATTTGAATGTGAGTGTTGCTTGTTTGAGTGCAGTGAAATCATCTTGCGAATGCGTTTTCTTCCAACGCCGTTCTGCAATTCTAGATACTTTGCCGAAGCTTTTTAGTGATGTTATTGTGCCAGGGTTGTCTATTGATTTGTCCCACTCTGCTATGCATGACAGGGGCGACCGAGTCGATGGCTGATGCGAGAGTAGCATTGTATAAACTAGTGGCAGTGACTGTGTCGTGGAGTGCAGCTATGGAGGACAGTGACGGAATAGAGTCAGAGAGTGTGCGAAGGCCTAGATGTGCAAGGTTTTTGCGGGGGTGCGCATATTGCTGGACATGGGTGACAGGTGTGGAGGACAGTGATGAGAAAGTGAGCAGATGGTGGTCGGATAGGGGGAGAGGGGAGGTTGTGAAGTTAGAAAGTGAGCAGAAACGGGTGAAGACCAGGTCTAATGTGTGTCCATTTGTGCGAGTGGCTAAGAAGGACCACTGAATAAGTCCAAAAGATGAAGTAAGGGACAGGAGTTTGGAGGCTGCTTACTGGTGGGTGTCAATGGGGATGTTGAAGTCACCCATTATGATGGTGGGAATGTCAGCATACAGAAAGTGAAGGAGCCAGGTGGAGAATTGGTCAATAAAGGCAGTGGACGGGCCCGGAGGTCGGTATATGACGGCCATTTGGAGGCTGGAGGGAGAGGAGATGCGGACAGAGTGGACTTCAAAAGAGGGGAGGATAAGGGAGGGTACAGGTGGAATTGGGTTAAAGGTACAGTTGGAAGAAAGAAGAAGGCCCACTCCTCCACCATGTCTGTTGCCCGTACGAGGAGTGTGGGTGAAGTGGAGGCCGCCGTAGCATAGCACATCAGGAGAGGCTGTGTCAGCCATGTTTCGGTTAGGCCCAGGAAGGATAGATTATGAGAGGTAAAGAGATCGTAAATTACGTGGAGTTCATTGCAGACAGAGCGGGCATTCCAGAGTGATCCAGAGAGAGGGAGCAGTCTGGTGGGTGTCAAGGCCACGGATTTGAGGTGGGCAAGATTTCGGATGCTTATATTGGGTTGGTAGCAGTAGAAGGTGGTAATAATGAGAGGTATGAGCTGTGGGGTCCAGGATTGGGAGATACGTCACCAGCAGTGAGGAGAAGCAGAGAGATTCAGTGCAGGAGGGAGAGGAGAGTGAGCGGCTTGTTTTGCGTTTTATTAGGAGAGAACTGAGGTTGAGGAGCAGGTCAGCGGAGGAGGTCAGTTGGGGAGGCAGGAGGGAAGGAGATATTATTACTTGGTTAGAGGGTGCTGGGTTTTGGGGATAGCGAAGGAGAGTGAGGAGTAATGGAGCCAAAACTGTTAGAGTGTATGTCAGCATGATGAGAGTAAGTATGGTGGAAAGGGAAAGAAATTTAGTACATTTATTAACAGTGGTTAGTCGTACCTTCTGTTCATTTCTGGCTCCTTTCTGGCATATTTCTACTGTCATCCTTTTAGAGCCATCCTTATAGAGAGAGACCACAGTCAAGACAGACCTGTGGCTCTGAATTTATAACAGGCTAAGCTCACATGAAATAAGCCATCTTCGGCGTGTGCGGTGCGTATGGTTCCCAGGGTCTGGAGGAGAGAAGACTCTCCTTCAGGCCCTGGGATCCATATTCATGTAAAAAATAAAGAATAAAAATAAAAAATATGGATATACTCACCCCTCCGACAGCCCCTGGCTCTCAGCGGTGCAACCGGCAGCCTCCGTTCCTAAGAATGCAGTGAGTGTAGGACCTGCGATGACGTCGCGGTCTTGTGATTGGTCGCGTGACCGGCGCGTGACCGCGATGTCATCGCAGGTCCTTCACTCACTGCATTCTTATGAACGGAGGCAGACGCTTGCAGCGGTGACAGCCAGGGCTCGTCCGAGGGTGAGCATATCCATATTTTTTTTTTTTATTCTTTATTTTTTACATGACTATGGATCCCAGGGCCTGAAGGAGAGTTTCCTCTCCTTCAGACCATGTGAACCATCCAGGATCGCTTCCGATATTTGTGTCCCATTGACTTGTATTGGTATCGGGTATCGGTATCGGCGATATCCGATATTTTTTGGATATCGGCTGATCCAATCCGATACCGATACTTTTGAATATCGCTCAACACTACTAAACAGATTATTTTACAGTAGGGCTCAATCAGACAAGCCCTCCATGGCGACTTGGTTATGGTAAGGTAATGGTGATCACCCGCAATGTGCAACCTCATTGTTAGTCTATGAGGAGAAAAAGTCATAACATAAAATTTCAAAATTATTTAAATTCTTGGAATGGAGATCAAAATCACATATTATCATTGTGCCATGGTTAGGATTTTGCCATAAAATGTCTTGTAAAATTGTAAATAAACTAGGAAACTCTAAGAATAAATCTTTTTCTTGAAGCTCTTCAATTCTGGAAACTTGTAGTGTTTGGTGAAGTCTTCACCAATGAGGAGTAATTACATGTACCTGTGACTTCTGAAAATAATTGTCACTGGATTAACCCCTTTATGCTGCAGTCTTACAATTTTGACACAAAATATACATTTGTATCAATTATTTGTGTCACATTTTGTTAGTGATTCTCAATTAGTAGAAGGAACGGTTTTGTCAATAGACCCAACCCTGAGGAGCTATTCAACTTATTTTTCCTACACTTGAAAAGCAGCTATGATTGTACACTACTGCCTTGCTGTCATGATCCAGGTCGGGTTTTGTCTTGTTTCTCATTTCCCGGTCTGGTCATGTCAGGGGTTACCTTTCCCTGCCTCGTTCCTGTGTCCGGTCTGCTATATCTCTCTGCTGCAACCTGTGTGCAGTGCCAGTTATAATGCTTGCCTTCGGCGTGGTAGCTCTCTCTGGCAAGTTCCTGATCTGTCCTGCTGCATTCATCTAATCCGACCCATGTCTATTGACCTCCCACCTACCTGCCCCTTCTCCTTATTTCCCTGTGTGTTTGGATTCCCCTGGTATTTGACTTTTGCTTGGCTCTGACCTGATCCTGTCCCTCCCTTCTGGTATCTCTGCTATTGACAGGTGCTGACCTTTGGCTCTCGTCTGACTCTGTGCTTTAGTTTTCCCTTTTGTATTGCGTTATCGTCTGGTATTGACTTGGCTCTCTGACTATTCCACTGCCCCCTAGTGGTAGCTTTGCTGTATTACTGTTCATCTGCTTATCAGTATATTCAGCTCACTCTCAACTCTGTTGCCATCTAGTGGAGTTTGTGTTACTCTGCATTAACCCTCAGTATTACAGCATGACACATGCATCCAGAAGTTGCCCTTGGCAAATTTGTCAAATGTAGAACCATGTGAATTTTTTTTTTTTTAAATGTTGTGGATCAAGATATATGTACCGCTGCATTCATTACTGAGTCAGCCTGAGGCGATGCTCACACGTTCAGGTTTTTTTCATCAGTATTGGTAAGCCAAAATCAGGAGTTGAACAATCAGAGGAAAAGTAAAAAGTAAAATAGACACATGTGCACTACTACTGTATTTTTTACCCACTCCTGGTTTTGCCTTACAAATACTGATATAAAATATTGTCCAAATACTGCACGTGTGAATGTGGCCTAAGCCTCCATGATGACGTGTTTACTAGTAAGTAATGAGTTATCATTACGGATGAGCAAACTCGGTGATACAGTGATATTACTCGAGTATCTGGGTACTCGATTGTACTCATTACTCAATTCCCGCCCCACATATTTGGCACCTGCTACACAGCCAATAAGCAAGTGGGGATTGCCTGCGAGTCACTGCAATTCCGTAATCATCCTGGTTGTGGCCTTACTGTGATTGGCTGGCCGTGTGACATCATTAGGGGTTATAAAAGAATAAGCGCCGCCCGGCTCGGCACACTGAAGCCATTGCACACTTCATATTGGAGGGAGAGAGTGCTTGACCAGGCCCGTGTGCACAGTATAATGAATCATAGGCCTGTAGTGTTCATACACCAGTAGCTGAAGCTGAGCCATCATACTAACAGCCTTTCTAAGGGCTCATAGTTTGCTTTGCTGTTTGCATCACACACATTCTGCGTTTAGTCTAGGGAGGGAGAGAGAGTCGTATGAGCAGAGGCAGTGGCAGAACACAGTCTGTAAACAGGGATAAGGGCTGTGCAGTCCCTGGCAAAATAAAAGATGTGACTTTTTGTGTGAAAATATTGAATATATTGTTTGATCCACTGATTATTATGTGCTTTGCTGTACATTTTTGTGTTATATAGCACTCCAGAAAAGTGTTAAAAAAAATTTGGGTTAAATTTCCCACCCATACAGTATTCTGTGGCCTGGGGTACATTACTGTGATATCTATCTCTCCAAAACAAAAAAGTTTTAAAAAGTGTAAAAAATTTTTGCTTGTTCAAACGTCTCAGCCATACAGTATTCCATGGTCTAGGGCAGGGCCGGACTGGCCATTGGGCACTTCTGGCAAATGCCAGAAGGGCCGGTGCCAGTGGTGGGCCGCTCGATCCGCCGCCCCCGCCGTCGCATTCAACTATACCGGCGTATAGACGCCGGTACAGTTGAATGCAAAGATGGAGGAGAGAGCGTCTACAGACGCTCCTCTCCCATCATTCCCCGCTCTGCCTCTGACACTGCGGGTGCGCGATGATGCCATATCATCGCGCACCTGCTGTGTCCCGGGCAGACTGCAGCTGCTGAGACAGGAGCAGGAACCAGGAAGCAACGCGGGGCACGAGGAGAGGTGAGGAGAGTTTTTTTTTTTTTTCTGGACTGTGGGGCCATTCTCGGAGGAGGGGAGGGGAGGAAGAGAAGAGATGTGGGCTGTATATAGTTCTCTGTGGGCTGTGCTCTGTGCTGTATACTGCTGTGGGCTGTATATAGTTCTCTGTGGGCTGTGCTCTGTGCTGTATACTGCTGTGGGCTGTATATAGTTCTCTGTGGGCTGTGCTCTGTGCTGTATACTGCTGTGGGCTGTATATAGTACTCTGTGGGCTGTGCTCTGTGCTGTATACTACTGTGGGCTGTATATAGTTCTCTGTGGGCTGTGCTCTGTGCTGTATACTACTGTGGGCTGTATATAGCTCTCTGTGGGCTGTGCTCTGTGCTGTATACTGCTGTGGGCTGTATATAGCTCTCTGTGGGCTGTGCTCTGTGCTGTATACTACTGTGTGCTCTGTGCTATATATAGTACTCTGTGGGCTGTGCTCTGTGCTGTATACTACCGTGGGCTGTGTGCTATATATAGTACTCTGTGGGCTGTGCTCTGTGCTGTATACTACCGTGGGCTGTATATAGTTCTCTGTGGGCTGTGCTCTGTGCTGTACACTACTGTGGGCTGTATATAGCTCTCTGTGGGCTGTGCTCTGTGCTGTATATTACTGTGGGCTGTATATAGTTCTCTGTGGGCTGTGCTCTGTGCTGTATACTACTGTGGGCTGTATATAGCTCTCTGTGGGCTGTGCTCTGTGCTGTATACTACTGTGTGCTCTATGCTATATATAGTACTCTGTGGGCTGTGCTCTGTGCTGTATACTACCGTGGGCTGTGCTCTGTGCTGTATACTACCGTGGGCTGTGTGCTATATATAGTACTCTGTGGGCTGTGCTCTGTGTTGTATACTACTGTGGGCTGTATATAGTACTCTGTGGGCTGTTCTCTGTGCTGTACACTACTGTGGGCTGTATATAGTACTCTGTGGGCTGTGCTCTGTGCTGTATACTACTGTGGGCTGTATATAGTTATCTGTGGGCTGTGCTCTGTGTTGTATACTACTGTGGGCTGTATATAGTTCTCTGTGGGCTGTTCTCTGTGCTGTATACTACTGTGGGCTGTATATAGCTCTCTGTGGGCTGTGCTCTGTGCTGTATACTGTGGGCTGTATATAGTTCTCTGTGGGCTGTGCTCTGTGCTGTATACTACTGTGGGCTGTATATAGTTCTCTGTGGGCTGTGCTCTGTGCTGTATACTACTGTGTGCTGTATATAGTTCTCTGTGGGCTGTGCTGTGTATAGTACTCTGTGGGCTGTGCTGTGTATAGTACTCTGTGGGCTGTGCTGTATATAGTACTCTGTGGGCTGTGCTGTATATAGTACTCTGTGGGCTGTGCTGTATATAGTACTCTCTGGGCTGTGCTGTATATAGTACTCTCTGGGCTGTGCTGTATATAGTACTCTGGGCTGTGCTTTATATAGTACTCTGGGCTGTGCTGTATATAGTACTCTGGGCTGTGCTTTATATAGTTCTCTGTGGGCTGTGCTGTATATAGTTCTCTGTGGGCTGTGCTGTATATAGTTCTCTGGGCTGTGCTGTATATATTACTTTGTGGGCTGTGCTGTATATATTACTTTGTGGGCTGTGCTGTATATATTACTCTGTGGGCTGTGCTGTATACTACTGTGTGGACTGTGCTGTATACTTCTACGTGGGCTGTGCTGTATACTACTGTGTGGGCTGTGCTGTATACTACTGTGTGGTCTGTGCTGAATACTGCTGTGTGGGCTGTGTTATCTACTACGCGAGCTGTGCTATAGTATGCAGGCTGTGCTGTATACTATGCGGTTTGTGCTATATAATATGCGGGCTTTGCTATATACTATGGGGAGTATATTATATTCTATGGGGGAGGCCATGTTATGTACTATGTGGCTGTGTTATATACTATTGTGGGGGTATATTATATTCTATGGGGGAGGCTGCGTTATATACTATGGGGGGCTGTATTATATTCTATGGGGGGCTACATTATATATTATGGGGAGGTGGGCTGTATTATATTCTATGGGGGTTACATACTCTGGGGTGGCTGCATTATACTCTGTGGGGTGGCTGCATTATACTCTGGGGTGGCTGCATTATACTCTGGGGTTGGTGTATTATACTCTGGGGTGGCTGCATTATACTCTGGGGTGGCTGCATTATACTCTGGGGTGGCTGCATTATACTATATGTGGGCTGCATTATACTGTATCGAGGACTATGGGGAATACGTTATACTATATGAAGAACTATGGGGTGCATTATACTATGGGAAGTGAATTGTACTACATGGATGACTGTGGCGGTGCATTATACTATATGGAGCACTATGAGGATTGTATTATGCTATATGGAGGACTATGAGGATTGTATTATACTATGTGGAGGACTGAGCAGTGTATTTTAATATATGGAGGACTATAGGGAGTGTATTATACTATATGGAGGACTATGGAGCACATTATAATATATGGAGGACTATGGGGTGTATTTTACTAAACAAGTAAAATGCTGCATATTCGGATTGTTTTTGCTGGAACAAAAAGCCTTGTTGTCAGCAGCACATTGCCAGTGTAAACTGTAGATGTGCTGCTGAAAACATGATACTGTATGGTGATCTGTTAGTGATCTATTAGTGATCGTTCTGTCTCATCATTATTCCTCAGCTGGTGGAAAGAGGCCGGGAAACAAGCGTTGAACAACTTCAGTATTGTCGATCAAACTCGTTTAGCGGCCTGAACTCAGCGCACGTAAATACAACAGAAAGGCTTCTGTGTGATGTGCAATATGTTAGCATTTGGGGACCCATTTTAAACTTTGCCTAGGGCCCCACTTTGCCTAAAACCGGCCCTGCCTACAAGTGTACAAAGATATTATACAGTCACCATGTGACAAGTGGGCCTGTGTAACTTCAAATGCCAGGGCTGAATTTTAGTCCCAGTCCGGCCCTGGTCTAGGGTGCATTTATGCAATATCTAACACTACAAAAAAAAGCATTTAAAAATTTTTCTGGTTTAAATTTCTCAGCCATATACTATTCTGTAGTCTGGTATACATTTATGTGGTATGTAAGACTCTAAAAAAAGTGTTAACCTTTTTGCTGTATTCAATTAGTCATCTGTACAGTGTAACATGCTTGGTGGGCTACAAAGAAGGCAGAACCATGTGAGACTCCCAGGGGAGTGACCAGAGGAATATGAGAGCCAAAAGAAGCTGGCGCAACAGCAGTGGTGGCAGGAGCATGTGGTATGGATCTGGCCCATTACCCAGAACCACCAAGGTCCGAACCCAGGCGGCATCTGTTACCACTGGGGTTCTTGCTGACTGCAGATGGGAGAGCAAGGATCCAGGAACAGGTGAGTAGACTGCGGGACTTAGGCTGGTCAAAAGAGACAAGGAGGCAAGCCATTTCCAGGTCTGGACAAATGTTATTGGGCCTGCTAGCCGTAAGGTACTGAGAGTTGGCATCCCGGGGGGTGTCGTTACTTATGATCATCAGCAGAGAAGGGGGGCCATTGAGGAGCCTCATCACATCTTGTTCAAGCATCAGGTAGTAAAGACTGAACACTTGCCTCAAAGGCTGCAAGAGCTGATGATTGCAACCGGGGTCACGTTGCTCAAAATGGAGGAGCAACATCGCTGGTTTGCAGTGGGTGTGATCACAGGAGGAAAGGAGCAAGATGAACCCTTCACAAGGAATGAATGGGCCTGGGAAAGGCTACTTGAGGTGGCTCGAGACAGGGCTACTACCAAACCCGTACTGTCCTTTTGCTTCCCCACCACCTATGCAGGAGCAGCCAATGGTGCATGTGACACAGGGGACTGTTGCACATTTCCATAAGTTGGGGATTCCAGCCGGGTCACTTACAACCTAGGCATCTGGGAATCGGTTCCCAGGAAGCAGATGGAGGCAGTTCCCCCAGCTTCCCGAAGAAGGAGAAGAAGCTGACACCAGAAGAGTTACTGTGTTAATCTCCTTATAATTAGCTTTCCATTTTATGCAAGTTCATTATGAGTTTAGAAGCGCATAACCTACACTGTCAAAATATTTATGTTCCAAATTTATTTCTAGATTCAATTAGTCATCCATAGAGTTTGAAGCTACAGTTTAACAGTACATTACACTGGTATGTAATACTCCAAAAAAGTATTAAAAATGTAGCTGGGTTACATTTCTCACACATACACTATTCCAATTTCTGTGATCTCTAACCCTCCAAAAAAGAATTCAAAATGTATCTGGATTCAGTTACCCAACCATAGGGTATTACATGTGCCAGTGTACATTTTGCTGGTATCTAACCCTCCAAAGAATTGTTAAAACATTTATTGGTATTATATTGCTCAACCATAGGGAATTACCATATGTCTTCATGGGTGCATTTCGGTGGTATCTAACCCTCAAAACAAGTTGTCCAAAAAAAATTCTGTATTTTTGCTCATCCATACAGTATGACATGTTCCTGGGTACATTTTGGTGATATACAGTATATAACACTACAAAAAAAGCAGTGACAAATTTTTCTGGATTCAATTACTCATCCTTACAATATTACGTGCTTTCAGTTACATTTTGATGTTATAAAAATTAAAAAATATAAAATCCTTGAAAAAATATTTATGGATTCAATGAATTATCCAAAGCGGTTCTAGGTATATTTTGCTGGTATATTTAACACTTGTGAGTGGTTGACTAACTCAGATGCTTCACAAGGTAGACAAAGTAACCATTCTGGTAGTAGTTCACCTGCTGGTTTATTATAGACAGCATACACCTTAGCAGGGTTCAGCAAAATAAACAGAGCCTTTCTGGCATAAAGGTAAAATAAAACAAAACAAAGATAAAGTCCTTCAGAGTCCTTGTCCTGTAGGCTTTACTGCAGGTAATGAAACCTATATAAATCTCCCATATAAAAGTGCAACTTCTTTAAACAGCAACAAAGTGTTTGAAATGGATGACCTAAAAAGAAATAGTCTCACTAAGTCAAAAAATGTACAGCACCTACTGTATGTCCCTACATATCTATTCATAAATCCATGAAGACTATCAAAAGGCATCAGAAGAGACAAAAAATAATAAAACATCAGACTATTAATCTTATGTCAGAAATAATAATACATTTACAAATAGTATCAAAAACAAATGTGATGACTAGTGATGAGCGAGCATACTCGTTGCTTGGGTTTTCCCGAGCACGCTCGGGTTGTCTCCTAGTATTTGCAATTGCTCGGAGATTTCGTTTTCCTTGCCTCAGCTGCATGATTTACAGCTGATAGACAGCTTGAATACATGTGGGGATTCCCTAACAACCAGGCAACCCCCACATGTACTCAGGCTGGCTAGCAGCTGTAAATCATGTAGCTGAGACAAGGAAAACTAAATCTCCGAGCAGTTACAAATACTCAGAGACCGCCCGAGCGTGCTCGGGAATACCCGGGCAATGAGTACACTCGCTCATCAGTAGTGATGACCAAAAAATGGACATACAAAGACAAGAAAAGGAGTATGTGCAGCGCCCCAGAGTCCTGGTCGTTGCAGTAATGTCGCTCTTCCACCAGGGGGAGTGATATTACGTCTGATGGTACTAAAGGAGTTCACCTTGCCAGGTATCACAGTCACACACTACACTTCACACTCCAGTCCACCAGGGGGAGCAAAGGTACTATCTACTAGGCCACTCCTCACACACGGGTAAAACTGGTGGGTTGGATTGGAAGTGAGAGAGAAGCTGCCTGGGTTTGACCCAGAGAGGACCTGTCAGGCAGACAGGGGGAAAGGAGGAACATCTGAGCTGCAGACAGAGGTCAAGCACGAGATAGAACGTTACTGAGCTGCACCTGCACTCTATTGCAGCAGCATCCTAAGAAAGTATATTAAGCATACTAAGAAGTATATTGTGGAGAGTGAGCAACGAAGTCACAGCACAAGGAGATAATACCGGGAGGAGTCCTGCCCCGAGATCGGCAGCCTCCTTCCGAGGCGCGTAGCCGGTGGCTGGAACACCGAGGGAGTAATAGGCTCTACGCATTACTTCAGAGACCGGCAGGACAGTTGATTCCAAGTTGGCTGCCCGACCTTAATACCTATGAAGACAAGGAGGCAAATTGTGGGAGAGGGGCGTCTCTAGGGTCCCTATAAATAAGCTCCAGGCCTACCCCATCATACGGGTTGTCCTATCCATAGAATCTGGGGGACAGAGAGAGAGAACATCAGAAACATCCACGAAAGTTGTGAGGACTATCCCGTGGTGCTCAGCAGGGAGGTACTACAACACACAGGCGCTAGTAGGAAGGCTACTGATTTCCACCTGTATAAGAGAACTCTGGATATGCCTTCGGACCGGCCGGACTCTGCCTGCCCTGTGAACGGTACTCTGGACTGTGGACCCTGAAGTCTTCAGTAAAAGGTAAAGAGACTGCAACCTTGTGTCCTCGTTATTCATTGTGCCTTACAACGTCCACCATCACCACTTACACATCTGGGAAGCCCTGGGGACATACTTCACCTGTGGGAAGGTATACCATCTAGCTGCCATTCCATCACCCCAGCGGACCCCTAGCAGCATCGGTCACCCTGACCGAATACCACAGGTGGCGTCACGAACACCAGACAAACTTCACCTTTAATTGGACGCCCCTAAGAAAGGCCACGGACCGGGTCAGGCCACCGTGACATCCCCAGAACCGAGAGAGATAGACCCGGTGCCGAGTACCCCATTGCCCTTAACGTGGGGGCGCTCCATAAACAGTTGGGTTTGACAAAAATATCCGTCCCATTAAGACTCCCAAATGGGAGGGTCTGCTTGGAGGAACCTAAGTAAAGATGGGTACACCTCTATTTAATAACATGGGGGTACCCAACAAAAAGTGAAGATCACAGTCTCAGCAAGTCATAGGTAGGCCTAATCTGCTAAGCCAGAAACTCCCATCAAGCATCTAGAAAGGTACAGTAGCAGTATCAATGTGAGTAATCAGTTCATAGATGGAAACAGATTAAGCAAAAAGTTATCACATCGCTAAAATGCCTAAATAATACATGAGGCCATGGTTCCTGTACAAAGGGACAGATATTCGTCTCTACACCGCACTGTGCTGCACCTCGATGCGTGTTTCACTGCAGGTAAGGCTGTAGTCAGACTACCGTAGAATACGGACGAGTGCTATGCAAGAAAACATCGCATAGCACTTGGACCAGCGTTAATCTATGGGACAGCTCACATCACCGTATTTTTTCTCAGCTGTATGTGATGTGCATGTAAAATCACAGCATGCAATGATTGTACGCATATATCGTCTGAGACTCGCCAATGCAAGCTTATGGGTGTGAGAAAAACTCGGACGCCATGTCGGACTATCCATCTAGCTTGCGACAAATACACAGACATTTAACTAATTTCAGCCCATTAAGCAATAAAATTCAATGGGGAAAATCAGTGAGAAATGTAAAACCATACGGATGTCATACGGATACATAGGTGCGAGAAAATTGCATCATCGCATTGCAAATGCATTACACACAGATGACCATACAGAGAACACTCGTGTGACTCTCGGCAGGGAGACTCGGACCGATTTTCCATACGTTTAGTGTGACACCGGCATAATGCACACAGTGTCCTTAGAACCTATGGGAGTCACGTGGGAGTTCCACCTCTCCCCAATACACCACACCCACTGACTCTCAGGGCCAGGTATTTAGCACCCCATGTGATGATCACATGACCGGGACATCACACAGGTCTTGGTCAGGACTCTGCAGGTGGAGATACGGTGGACCCCCTCCCACCCGCTCTATGGAGGTCCACTAAAACCAGCCCGTAACATAACTTAACCCTCTCAACACATAGCATGCTGGAGGAAAACTATTCTGGTTTTACATCACTGACGCTAATATGCGCAGTGATACATATATCCCTTCATACACTGTGCTAGTGAACGTGTGACACGCTAAAAAAAACCCTCCCAAATATTGTTATGGATTCAATGATTTATGCATACAGTTTAGTGCGCCTTGTGTAAAACTATGGTGGGTTAAAATACAAAAACTCTTGTGCTGGCATAGTCCACAAAATATTTTTGGTCAAAAAAATTAACTATTGTCATATATGCACTGTAGGACCTGCTTTAT
Source organism: Ranitomeya variabilis (assembly GCF_051348905.1). Classification (NCBI taxonomy): domain Eukaryota; kingdom Metazoa; phylum Chordata; class Amphibia; order Anura; family Dendrobatidae; genus Ranitomeya; species Ranitomeya variabilis. Next base: position 702,717,067 of record NC_135232.1, on the reverse strand, counting down.
TTTAAATTTTGTTGGTTTCAAATAAAAAACTAAATTGGCCTGTTGCAGGTGTACACTGTCCAGTTGCTGCCTTCAGGGGTGTATAGATGACCCGGTTTGTAAATTTTGGCAGGCTTTGCACTGTGCAGAACGTTTATGTGTGAAGGAGTACCACAACTATACTTTCCTCACAATATTTGAATGAGACAATGGCTACTCCTAATCCTCCCCTGCCTACCAGAGGTTTCCAAAATTACCTATGAAAATTCTTTTCAATGGATTGCTTCTTTAACATTGCAGTTTCACAATTTTGAGGCACAAGACTCAGTGATATCACTCATTCTGCTATATATTGGTGCTTATCTTCACACAGAAGGGGAAGATCCATCACTAGACCCGCCCATGAGGAGCCATTCAACATATATTTCTCCTATTTGGAATGCATTTTTTTATTTCACAGAATTTTGGGTGCCTACTTTTCTCAAATAAAAATGGAAAATAATACAAGTGAAATACCGTAATTTAACATACAATGAATGACTAAAATGTTAAATTTTTCTCTCACTTGGAATAGAATACGGTTGTAAGAATAGTGAAAGGGTAGAGGTTAATTATTAAACTGAAATGTGCCAAGCAATAACATTTGAAAAAGATATGAAGAAAATGTTAATTTGATGAAATAAGCATCACGGCTCTTTTGTATATTGTGTAAGAACAAAGAATAATTGTTTGACTAATTATGATTCATTGTGTAGGTGCTTTGTGTGATAAGAATTTGTATCACGGTTAATGATAGAAAATTATTTTCTTGGGGATTATTGTGAAGTATTGTGGATCTAATTGATTCATGCAAGTATTTTTTTTCACATCTTTCATTAGAGGGAAAATATTTCTGTAAATGTTTGAGTCCAGAAAACTGTTGGTCGAATGATGCATTGGCCAACAGCCATCTCAGCTGCCTCTCCCATACATATAAGCGCTTGCTCAGCCGTGTGCTCCTGCGCTCTCTATGAGAAAGCGCCTGGGTGGCTTACGTGCAAGGTTAGCAATGAATTCTGCTGTCCTAAATCGACATCTCCTCTGACGTTCAGTAGGCTGGCGCCCCTATAGATATTAGAGTGTTGGCCAAACCCGTCAATATCGGCGGTATGGGTGCAAAGGATAACCAGAAGTGTGAAGCTTTCAAAAGTATCTGCGACATTTTGGAAACTATTAAAGTTTTTAACTTATGAAAAGAATTCTCATTTTTTTCCACATTTCTAAAAATGTTACAAATATATTGGGATTTGATTGCTGTTCTTTGCAAAAACCCAAAGTAGAACTTACAAAAGATGGTGAGAAAACTATTGAGGAGGAAAGTCACCATGTAATATTATACATTAGACTTTCCAATTTGCTGTAGTAGATCTGAAGCAGAGCTGGCATACACTGCTGAAGAAGAAAGTATGGCCGCCCGTATGTCCTATTATGCTACGGACGTCAGAGAGGGGAACAGATGCTCATCTGAAGGGCGTCATGATTTACTACAGTGGCTGATTTGGAAACAAAGATGATCTCAAATAATTTTTTTTCCCCAAGTATGCAATCAGGAGTGCAATGTTCCTCAGCCTCCTCGCTTTCTTCTTGCTGCATGGCACCGCTAACCTGAACGGGACACTCTTAAAAGGTGACAGATGAGTTGCTTTAATCCTACAGCAATGGAGAGTCACGGAACGGACTGATCCATAGAGAGTCATGAAAATTGTAGAAGGAAAATGTGCTGTTGCCATTCAGATTGTGGAACTTGTGATTACACTGTGTTCCAAATTATTATGCACATAGAGTTTAGGAGTGATAAGGTTAGAATTTTTTTGTTTGTCATTTAAACTCATTGATGGTGATGTGTGTCAGGACTCTTTATATCACTGAAAGCAATTGCAGATACCTGTGCACATTAGTTTGGCAGGTGTGTCCAAATAAAGGCAAGACTGCTTAAGAAGGCTGTTCCACATTATTAAGTAGCCTACATTTTTTGCCAAAATGGGAAAGAAAAAGGATGTGTCGGCTTCTGAGAAGCAACAAATTGTGGAGTATTTAGGTCAAGGCATGACTACAATCAACATTGCCAAGACACTTCATCGTGTTCATTGCACAATCAAGAAGTATGTAGCTGATTCCCAGCACACACGTGTGCGTGAAAATAAGGAAAAATTGAGGACTCTTTCCAACAGGCAATTGCTTAAGGTTAAATGAGAAGCTGCAAAAATGCCTTGTCATAGCAGCAGATAAGTTTTTGAACCTGCTGGTGCCTCCAACGTCCCCAGAACAACAAGATGCAGGGTCCTTCAGAGGTGCGTAAGCCATTCTGTTGACCACCTCTATCCACTGCACACAAGCAGAAATGGCTCCAGTGGGCCAAACGATACATGAAGACTGACTTCCAAACTGTTTTGTTCACCAATGAGTGCCGTGCAACGCTCAATGGTCCAGATGGATGGAGTGGAGGATGGCTGGTTGATGGACACCCCATGAAAACACGGCTAAGGCGCCAACACGGAGGAGGTGGAGTAATGTTTGGGGCTGGAATCATGGGGAGAGAGATTGTTGGCCTCTTTATGATCCCTGAAGGGGTAAAGATGAACTCCATAATCTATGTGGAGTTTCTAAAACAACACTTCCTGCCATGGTTCAAGAGGAAGAACCGTGCGTTCCGCAGCAAGATCATTTTCATGCATGATAATGCACCGTCTCATGCTGCAAAAAACACATCTGCATCTCTGGCTGCTATGGGCATGAAAGAGGACAAACTTATGGTGTGGCCACCATCTTCCCCTGACCTCAACCCCATTGAGAACCTCTGGAGCATCACCAAAAGGAGTGTCTATGATGGCGGGAGGCAGTTCACATCTAAGCAACAGCTCTGGGAGGGTATTCTGTCCACATGCAAAACAATTGAAGCAGAAACCATCCAAAAACTGACAAATTCAATGGACGAGAGAGTTCAGAAGCTTCTTTCCAACAAGGGGTCCTATGTGCAAATGTAAAATCACCTAGAATAAAGTTTTCACTTGAAAACTGTTTGATTTCATTTTGTAATAAGCTGATAATGCTTATAACTTCACAATTGACGATTTTTTTGTTCAAAATAAAAAAAAAAGGTTGAAAACTCTGCTGTGCATATTAATTTGTAACATGCATTTTGAGTGTTTATTTTTTAAAAAAAGATACTGTTTTCATAGGCAGTTTGTTCCAAAACATTGCAATTATACTAGAATAGTAGATGACTGGAAAATAACAATGACTGCAATTCAGATAGGTAATTTAGAGAAAATATGAGGAAATATTATTTGCATAATAATTTGGAACACAGTGTACAGCAGAAGGAGAGGAATGTGCTGATTTTGTGGTAGACAGTGACTTGTCATTTGTTTTGCGCACGTGTTTATGGTAGTCAGGACAAGGATTCAGGGCAGAGTCATAAAATGATAGGGTAATACTCTGCTGATACTCAGGTAACAGTGCTGATGACAACAGCAGAAGGAGAGGAGTGTACTGATTTTGTTGGTGGTACTGACTTCAATTCACATGCTTTTGTTATTGAGGACAGAGGTACATAGCAGTGATAAAATACCAGAAGGTGAGTTCTTTATAGCCAATCAACTAATGGTAGCAGAAGGAGAGGAGCAGGCTGATTTTGTGGGAGACAATGACTTTATGTATACACTAGATGGTGGCCCGATTCTAACGCATCGGGTATTCTAGAATATCCGTGTAGTTTATTTATGAAGTTTTCAGAATAATGCAATTTATACAAAGGATTCGGCTGGCCGGCCGCGACCAATTAGCGAAGCGTGGTTCAAATTCCGCGACACGTAGTATATTGCCCAGCCACATAGTATATAGCACAGACACGTAGTATATTGCCCAGCCACATAATATATTGCACAGCCACGTAGTATATTGCACAGCCATGTAATATATTGCACAGCCACGTAGTATATAGCACAGCCACGTAATATATAGCACAGAGATGTAGTATATAACACTGCCCATGCAGTATATAACCCAGGCCACGTAGTATAGAGCACAGCAATGTAGTATATTGCCCAGCCACGTAATATATACTACAGCCACGTAGTATATAGCACAGCCCACATAATATATAGCACAGAGATGTAGTATCTAACACAGCCCACGTAGTATCTAACACAGCCAACGTAGTATATAGTAATGTGGGCACCATATCCCTGTAAAAAAAGAATTAAAATAAAAAATAGTTATATACTCACCTTCCATCGGCCCTCAGATCCAGCCCAGGCATTTACCGTTGCTCCTCGCGATGCTCCGGTCCCAAGAGTGCATTGCGGTCTCGCGAGATGATGACGTAGCGGTCTCGAGAGACTGCTACGTCATCATCTCGCGAGACCGCAATGCATGGACCGGACCGTCGCGAGAAGCGGGAAAGGCCTGGGCTGGATCCGGGGGCTGACAGAAGGTGAGTATATAATGATTTTTTAAATTATTTTTAACATTAGATCTTTTTACTATTGATGCTGCATAGGCAGCATCAATAGTAAAAAGTTGGTCACACAGGGTTAATAGCAGCGTTAACGGAGTGCGTTACACAGCGGCATAACGCGGTCCGTTAACGCTGCCATTAACCCTGTGTGAGCGTGGACTGGAGGGGAGTATGGAGCAGGCACTGACGGCAGGGGAGTAGGGAGCGGCCATTTCGTGGCCGCACTGTACCCGTCACTGATTGGTTGTGGCCGTTTGACCGCGACCAATCAGCGACTTGGGATTTCCGTGACAGACAGACAGAAAGACAGACAGAAAGACGGAAGTGACCCTTAGACAATTATATAGTAGACTAGATTGTGGCCTGATTCTAACGCATCGGGTATTCTAGAATATGCATGTCCCCGTAGTATATGGACAATGATGATTCCGACTGTGGCCGTCGCTGATTGGTCGAGGCAACCTTTTTTACTTCATCGTCGCCATGGCAACCATTATGACATCTACGTCGATACTGTGCCCGTCGCTGATTGGTCGAGGCCTGGCAGCCTCGACCAATCAGAGATGCGGGATTTCTACGTCAATACTGTGCCCGTCGCTGATTGGTCGAGGCCCAGGCGGCCTCGACCAATCAGCGAATGAATAAACGGGACAGACAGACAGACAGAAAAACCCTTAGACAATTATATATATAGATTAAGTGAGGAAAGACTGTATAGGGATTGAAGTGAAGTGAAAAATTAAAGGTCACAAATTAATTAAAACAGCACATATGACAAATTAGGCCAGAGTCACACTAGCGAGAAAACATCACATAGCAATCGGACCAGTGTTAATCTATGGGGCAGCTCACATTACCGATTTTTTTCTCGGGCATATTCAGCATGCTGCAATTTTACGTGTATATCGGCCGAGTCTTGCAAATGCAAGTCTATGTGTGCGAGAAAAAAATCAGACACCACACGGACCATCAGAGTAGCTTGCGAGAAATATGCACACATTTTTCTCATTTCAGCCCATTGAGCCATTAAATTCGATGAGGAAAAGCAGTGAGAAATGTAAATCCATACGCATGTCATAGGGATACATAGGTGCGAGAAAATTGCATCATCGCATTGCAAACGCATTACACACAGATTACCATACGGAGAACATCTGTGCGACTCTCGGTTGAGAGAAACGGACCAATTTTTCATACGTTAAGTGTGACTCCGGCCTCTGAAGAAAAGTTGCAGGTAGGTGAAAAATCCATTATTTAAAAATCACGCAATCCTATATTAAAGTGGCTGGGTAAAGTTAGAAAATAAACTTGACCTTTTTGAAAAAACAGTGGCACTCATGTCCATGCCTGATCTTGCAACTGATACTTATCTATAATGGAAATAGGTTGTTATACCCAACACAACCACACACAAGGGTGGCACTGTTTTTTTCTAAATACGAACACACGCAAGCCTATGCATATATCTATTTTCTACATATGCATACGTTTGCATCCTCGACTCAATTCTGATTGCTGTATTAGCCAAGAGCCTCATTTCAATCACAGCGAGCCATACAACTGTTAAATGTATAGCAAAATAAATGAGAACATGACATCTCATTATAAAGGTGGCTTAACCTTTAAGGGATTATTTTGGTTACAGTAATACTATTAAGTACAGAGCATATTCCGCCTGTGCTCGGTGACTAATAATCCCAGATGAATAGATTTTGAATACAATCTAGGAGTGAAAGTCAATTGTACCCAACTTGAAGTCCCAGCACCATTGGTGATTAATGTGTTCATCATGTTGCGCTTGCTTTGAGTGTTTGACCAGAAAGCCTTCTGCAAACAGCAAATGTCAATGTATATGGTAAATGCTACAGGCACCCCCAGGGAGATCTCAAACAAATGTATTGTTGGATTGAAGTTGGCTACTAATGTTGTTAAGCCTGATGGAGATCTTTCCTCAGAATTAAATCCATGCCTTACTGGGCATTTAATCTATATTATTTGAATACAGTTACCTTATTACAAGGTACAAAAAGGTCCAGAATTATCCAAAAACCAGTTATTTCATACTGATACAAGAGCACATGGCAAAATGCTATATTTTACAACTCCCCATTTGACCATAGGATTATGTTGGCACCTCCAAATTATACAGCTCAGGACACAATAAAATCAAAAGGAACTGCAAAGTAAAGGTACCTTCACACTAAACGATTTACCAACGATCACGACCAGCGATACGACCTGGCCGTGATCGTTGGTAAGTCGTTGTGTGGTCGCTGGGGAGCTGTCACACAGTCAGCTCTCCAGCGACCAACGATACCGAGGTCCCCGGGTAACCAGGGTAAACATCGGGTTACTAAGCGCAGGGCCGCGCTTAGTAACCCGATGTTTACCCTGGTTACCATTGTAAATGTAAAAAAAAACAAACAGTACATACTCACATTCCGGTGCCTGTCACACGTCCCTCGCCGTCTGCTTCCCGCACTGACTGTGAGCGCCGGCCGTAAAGCACAGCACAGCGGTGACGTCACCGCTGTGCTCTGCTTTTACTTTACGGCCGGTGCTCACAGTCAGTGCGGGAAGCAGACGGCGAGGGACGTGTGACAGGCAGCAGAAGGTGAGTATGTACTGTTTGGTTTTTTTACTTTTACAATGGTAACCAGGGTAAATATCGGGTTACTAAGCGCGGCCCTGCTGCTTAGTAACCCGATATTTACCCTGGTTACCAGTGTAAAACATTGCTGGCATCGTTGCTTTTGCTGTCAAACACAACGATACACGCCGATCTGACGACCAAATAAAGTTCTGGACTTTCAGCAACGACCAGCGATATCACAGCAGGATCCAGATCGCTGCTGCGTGTCAAACACAACAATATCGCTATCCAGGACGCTGCAACATCACGGATCGCTATCGTTATCGTTGCAAAGTCGTTTAGTGTGAAGGTACCTCAACTGTGCCCAGAGGTGTATCTAAGTTTTATAGCAAGGGGGCAAGAATTCAGATTGGCGCCTCCCCCCCAGCACAAATGCGATTTGCACACTTAGACCGGGGTCACACTTGCGAGTGCAATGCAATAAACTAGCTTGAGTCTCTCGCATCAATACCCAGCACTGCCGCCGGCACTCGGACTGGAGCGTGCGATTGCATGTATTTGTATGCAGTTGAATGCTCCTGTCCCGAGTGCCGGTGGCAGTGCTGGGTATTGATGCAAGTTTCTCGCATTGCACTCGCAAGTGTGACCCCGGCTTTAGTCACGTGCCAACGAGCTGCTCGCTCTAATTCAATGGTGAGTTAAAAACTGAGCGAAGCAAAAGATAATCTCGTTGTCTGTAACAGCGCAAGTAAGAAAATTGCATATGAGTGAAGCGGCCATGTGATGACTGCTGGAACCAGCAAGCAGAGCTGAATCATGACAGTAAGTATATTACACGCTGTTAGGACTGGCTGCAGGGCTTCATTTTATAATTAAAGGGTGCGTCCAGGTTTGAGATGAAAGTCTGCAGTCACTATAGGTGGCTGCAGGCTTCTGAATTCTCACAGCGCATGCACTGCACCCTTTTAGGATTCTCTATTGCACAAATATGTGATTTGGATACTTCTGGCCACATTCCGAGTAGACGTACCCAACCTCGCTCAAATCATTTTCATTGAGTGAGGCCACACATGTCTACAGAATCCTGACAGCATGCAGTGCAAACTGTGAGAATTCAGAAGTTTGCAGTCACATAGGAATATTAAAGGGGTTGTCTAAATTTGTAAGGAGTCTGCAGTTATTCTAACATAGATAAAAATATGAGAATTAGTCAGTATCACAAAAAAAAATTTACTTCCAGGTACCTTACTGATGATGTTGTCTCTGGAGTCATTCTCTTTCTTTTCTTCTTCATCTTGTCCAGACTCCATGAGTTTTCTCATCCACAGCCGTCTCTGCAGACTTCCATCTTCTCTGGTTTTCTGCAGCATATCCCCACATGATACCCTTAAGATTGCAGTGTTATTATAATGCTCCCAAATAAAAATATCTGCCCTATGATGCACCCCTGAATAAATTATTGCCCCTCACTAGATTCCCTAGATACACAGTAAATACCGCCCACGGTAAACACCCCCCCAGGGAATGAAATAGCCCTCCAAGCAATAAATACCCCCATCCTATCTTTGGTATCTTCAGCCACAGTGTGGAGCACTTACGACTAGTGTTGAGCATTCCGATACCGCAAGTATCGGGTATCGGCCGATACTAGCGGTATCGGAATTCCGATACCGGGATTCCGATACTTGGCGCGTATCGGATACCGGAATCGGAAGTTCAATGATTCAAAATTCAGAAATTCAGCCAATGAGAAAGATTCCAAGTGTGGGCACATCCTGTTTAGCATGGAGGGCATGAAACTACTGGCAAGGCTGTGATTGGCTGCTGAAATGATGTCATGATGCAGTTTAAAAGTCGCTGGCGCCATTTTGCGATCACTCTGCTGTGAATTCAGTTAGTGACAGGACGCTGTTTGCTGACTGAGGGACAGTTTAGAGATAGCGATTTGCTTCTTTGTGCTTTCCAAAGGCTAATTTAGCAACCGCTGTGTTCACCTACTATTCACCTTCCTTTTGCCTTGTAGCGCTGTTTTCACAGCGATCTGCAAGGTCTCTCTGTGTGTGTGTGTGTGAGTGCAGCCCACTCTCTAGTCTGAGTGCAGCCACATAGGCCATCCATAGCTGGTTGTATTCAGTTCAGGGAGGGTGGTTCATTGCCTCATACTGTCCTTTTTTTTTTTTTTTTTGAAGTAGTGCAGGCTGCTGCACATTTTTTCCAAAAATTCCTATTAGTGTCTTTCCACCCGTCTCCAGCTAATTTGTGGAAAAACACTACATAGGATAAAGTAGAGGAGGGTTTTTGGGCCTTGCAGCGCCGTTTACGGCTGTCTGCACGGTCTCCGTGTGACTGCAGCTCGCCCTGTAATCTGTGAGCAGCTATAGCCTGGTTGTCTCCAGCTCAGGGTTTTTCACTGCGTCATACCGCCAAATCAATTTTCTTTTTTTTCAAAGTAGTGTAGTCTGCTGCTAATTTATTTTAAAAAATCCTATTAGTGTCTTTCCACCCGTCTCCAGCTAATTTGTGGAAAAACACTACATAGGATAAAGTAGAGGAGGGTTTTTGGGCCTTGCAGCGCCGTTTACGGCTGTCTGCACGGTCTCCGTGTGACTGCAGCTCGCCCTGTAGTCTGTGAGCAGCCGTAGCTTGGTTGTCTGCAGCTCAGGGTTTTTCACTGCGTCATACCGCCAAATCAATTTTCTTTTTTTTCAAAGTAGTGTAGTCTGCTGCTAATTTATTTTAAAAAATCCTATTAGTGTCTTTCCACCCGTCTCCAGCTAATTTGTGGAAAAACACTACATAGGATAAAGTAGAGGAGGGTTTTTGGGCCTTGCAGCGCCGTTTACGGCTGTCTGCACGGTCTCCGTGTGATTGCAGCTCTATCCGTTGTCAGTTCAGCCCCAAAAAAATAAATAAATAATAAAGTTCACCAAACACACCAGTTACACACCACTTTACATTTGTGTAGGCCACATTAGCTCATATTCAAGTCTAGTCCACACTTTAGAAAATTAGTGTGTCTTATACCTGTTAGGAGGAGTTGCTCAGGAATAAGCACACAAAGCCGTTAGTACTTTTCTGCTTATCTTTATCAGTCAACCAAGATGAAGAAGGCAGTGAGTAAGGCACGTGGGCGTGGGCGTGGGCGCGGAGCAGGGAGGGGACGTGGGGATTCTGTGCCTGCTGCGGGCACCGGTGAGTCATCAGCACCCACTTTCACAAGGGAACAGTCGTTCATGCGCAGCTTTGTCGCCGAGCGCCGTACACCGCTGCTGCGTGAAGACCAAATTGAAGCCGTTGTGGGATGGATGGCAGCTAATGCATCAACTTCCATTAGTGCCACATCCTCTCAGACACAGAGCACTGGAGAGCAGCCATCTGTCTCTTCACCACCTGCAAAATTGCCCAGGCAGACAGAGATCCCAGGACAGGAGCAGTCTCTACTTCTGTTCTCTGAATCATCTCTTGGCTTGGAAACAGGGGGCCAGCCAAGCAGCATTGGAGAAATGGAAGAAGAGGCAGGGTGCAGTGATGCCCAACAGCTTTTTCTGTCTTCCTCTGAAGAGGCGGGTGGGCCAGTGGCTCCGGTCACCACCTCGCAGGCCGCATCAGCTGATGATGACACTCAGGTGCCACTTACTGGTGCGTGCTCTGCTGCTGAGACTACCCAGGAGGAGCAGTTGGGGGCAGAGGGTAGTGTAGATGATGAGGTCCTTGACCCATCTTGGCGTCAGGGACAGGAAGGTGGTGGGAGCAGCTCTGAGGAAGAGATTCCCCGTACGGCCCAAAGAGGGAGAGGGAGGGGGAAGACTGCGGATCCTGCAGCCTCCGCTTTGGCACCCGTAAGGAGCATGTCTCTTCCAAAAGTCAAAAGGGGGGCTCCCAAGACTTGCAGTGCCTGGTCCTTTTTTGACACAGTTGCAGATGACATTTGCTATGTCAGATGCAAGGTGTGTCATCAAAAAATCAAAAGAGGTCAAAAAGTCGCCAACCTCAATACCTCCAACATGTGGAAACATGTGCGCAACAGGCACCCGGCGGAGTTAGACAAACACACTGAAGAGCTAGGCCAACCAACAGCGGCAGCTACCACCTCTTCAGCTCGTGTTGCCTCTTCCTCTAGCTCACACGCAGCTGGTTCGGCTTCCTCCCAGGATCGCCGTGGAAGAACCTCTGGCCCTGTTGTCCAGAGACCCGCTGTCATTCCACCCGCAGCACCACTTTCCCAGTCAACCACACACTCCCAGCCCAGTCTACAGCCATCGGTAGTACAGGCATGGGAGAAAAGGCGGCCTTTCTCGTCAAACCACCCACGAGCACAGGCTCTGACTGCAGGCATTGCCAAACTTCTGTCACTGGAAATGCTGTCATTCAGGCTGGTGGAGACTGACAGCTTCCGTGACTTGATGTCATTGGCAGTCCCACAGTACAGTGTGCCCAGCCGCTTTTACTTCAGCAGGCAAGCCGTCCCTGCCCTGCACAAGCATGTGGAGGGACACATAAAACACGCGCTACTGAACGCCGTCAGTAGCAAGGTCCACCTCACCACCGATGCGTGGACCAGTCAACATGGACAGGGGCGATACCTTTCCCTCACTGCCCATTGGGTTAATGTCGTTGAGCCGGGTACAGACCGTGCGAGTGGCGCAGGACGTGTCCTGCCCACTCCAAGGATTGCAGGAATCCATTCTGTACGCATTGACTCCTCCTCTTACACCAGTTCCTCAGAATCATCGCTGCAGGAGCCGTCACAGTCCACCTCCACATGGACCCGTGATGAACGTGTACCTGTTACGACCGACATGAGCACAGCCGTGGCCAAACGTCAACAGGCCGTCTTGAAATTAATTTTTTTGGGGAATCGTAGCCACACAGCGCAGGAGCTCTGGAATGCCATCAAGCAGGAGAGCGATGTGTGGTTTGAGCCAGCGAATCTCCAGCCAGGCATGGTAGTGTGTGATAATGGCCGAAATCTGGTGGCAGCCCTGGGCCTCGGCAACCTCACTCACATCCCATGTCTGGCACATGTGCTCAATTTGGTCGTGCAGAGTTTTTTGAGGGACTATCCGGATCTTGATGCACTGCTGCACAAGGTCCGCCTAGAGTGTGCTCACTTGCGGCGTTCCAGCACGGCAAAAGCGCGCATTGCGGCTCTGCAGCGCCGACACCGCCTGCCGGAACATCGCATCATATGTGACCTACCTACCAGGTGGAATTCCACGTTACATATGTTGGAGCGGTTGTGTGAGCAGCAGCAAGCTGTAATGGAGTACCAGCTGTATCAGGCGCAAAAAAGTCGCAGTCAGCGCCGTACAGACTTCACAACCACAGAGTGGGCCACTATGAAGGATGTCTGCCAGGTTTTGCGTCCCTTTGATTATTCCACGTGGATGGCGAGTGCAGATGATGCACTAGTCAGCATGACTGTCCCCCTTATCTGCCTGCTTGAAAAATCACTGCAAGCGCTAAGGGATGATGTTGTGGAAGAGGTGGAGGATGAGGATTCACCACTTCCATCATCTTCTGGACAGTCAGCGCCACGTGGTTCCTCACAAACGCGTAGGCAGGGGACAGTTTGTGAGGAGGATGAGGAGGAGTCAATGGAGGAGGAAGACATCCGTCCAGAGGAGGGAGTTCCCGAATTGTCCAGTACTCAGTGTGTACAGCGAGGGTGGGGTGATGACGAGCGGGCAGAGATCACGCCTCCAGCTGGGGACAGCGTTTCTTGGGCAGTTGGCAGTCTGCAGCACATGGTGGATTACATGCTGCAGTGCCTGAGAAACGACCGCCGCATCGACCACATTCTCAACATGTCTGATTATTGGGTGTTCACCCTCCTCGATCCTCGCTACCGGGACAACGTAGAAAGCCTCATCACACCGTTGAACCGGGAGCGAAAAATGCGGGAGTACCAAGACACACTGGTCAGTTCCATCATCTTCTCCATTCCAACTGAGAGAAGTGCTGCTAGTGCATTCCAAAGCAGCTCAGTGCGTCCAGGCAGTGGTGGAGGCTCTGCACAAAGAGGGAGCAGAAGCAGTGCCTCTGCCCAAGGCAAGACCAGTATGGCCGAACTGTGGCACAGTTTTCTGTGCCCGCCACAAAAGTCTACACCATCACAGACGGCTCCAGTCAGCAGGAGGCAACGGTTCCGTCAGATGGTGACAGACTACATGTCTTGCCCTCTTGCTGTACTCCCAGACGGCTCTTCCCCTTTCAAGTTTTGGGTCTCAAAGCTGGATACATGGCCAGAGCTAAGCCAGTATGCATTGGAGGTGCTGTCTTGCCCTGCGGCCAGTGTATTATCGGAACGTGTCTTTAGTGCTGCAGGTGGTGTACTAACTGACCGTCGCATGCGACTATCCTCCGATAACGTTGACCGGCTTACTTTCCTGAAAATGAACAAGGCCTGGATCTCGCAGGAATTTGCCACTCCTCCTCCTGATTAAATAATTAGGTCACTGTATACGTTATCCAGGTCTCCTGTTGTGTTCATCTTTCTACCACCTGAACTTAAATTCCTGGGCTCCAACACCGCCAGTTGAGGCTCAGATGTGCCGTCTGCACAGTCAAAACATACGACCCAGTGTTATTGGGTTTCAGTAACGTCAGCTGATCCCCAGCTGTGTAGCCGGCAATGTGTCATGCGACCGCCACGCTGACACAACAACTGAAATGTAAGGGAATCTGTCCCCCCCCCCCCCAAGGCGTTTGTTACTGAAAGAGCCACCTTGTGCAGCAGTAATGCTGCACAAGGAAAAAGGTAGCTATTTTGGTTTTGCTCCTTGCACACGCAAAACTTAACACTTATAAAATGTGTCCACTGATACCGTAAAACCGTCCCGGAGGTGGGACTTTCCTTCGTAATATGACGCAGCACAGCCGTCATTCCTACCCCCCCGGCGCCGCGCCCCGGCTCATCAGCGTTGTTTGATTCCGTCCCGGAGCCTGCGCTGTTATGTTATCCCGTGGCCAGGCACACTTAGCACTGCCCGTCTTCTGGCATCATTTGGTGTCAGGCTGGCTGCGCCTGTGCGGCCACGCTGGCCGAGAGCCCGCCTCGCAGTGTCTTCTGATTTAATCCCACTGGGGGCCTGGGATCTATGGACATGCGCAGTGCATATCTGAACCTCCACCTCTCACTCATCTCCCTATGGCTTCTTCAGACTGTTCGGTGTCAGCTGGTCCCTAATAGCATGCCACGGCCGTGACACCGCACAGTCTGAAAAAGAAGCCGTAGGGAGGGGAGTGAGAGGCGAGGATATGCACTGCGCATGGCCATGGATCCCAGGCCCCCAGTGGGATTACATCAGAAGACACTGCGAGGCGGGCTCTCGGCCAGCGCGGCCGCACAGGCGCAGCCAGCCTGACACCAAATGATGTCAGAAGATGGGCAGCGCTAAGTGTGCCTGGCCACGAGATAACATAACAGCGCAGGCTCCGGGACGGAATCAAACAACGCTGAGGAGCCGGGGCACGGCGGCGGGGGGGTAGTAATGATGGCTGTGCTGCGTCATATTACGAAGGAAAGTCCCACCTCCGGGACGGTTTCACGGCTTCAGGGGACACATTTTAAAAGTGTTTAGTTCTGTGTTTGCAAGGAGCATGATGAAAAGAGCCACCTTTTCCTTTTGCATCTTTTGTGCTGCACAAGCTGGCTCTTTCAGCTACAAACGCCTTGGGGGGGGGGTTAAAGGTTCCCTTTCGACTTTCTCAGGCTTCGGCCTACATTGTGTTCCTCTGCTTTTCCACCTGCCCCTGGGCTCCAACACCGCTAGTTGCCGTCCAGAAGTGCTGTACGCACAGTCAACAGTCGCTCCTCTGTTATTGGGGTTCAGTAATGTCAGCTGTTCCCCTGCTGTGTGTGTGGCAATCCCTCCTACCTCCTCCAACCTCCTCCAACCTCCTCCTCCTCCACCTGTCCCTGGGCTCCAACACCGCCAGTTGCCGTCCAGAAGTGCTGTACGCACAGTCAACAGTCCCTCCTCTGTTATTGGGGTTCAGTAACGTCAGCTGTTCCCCTGCTGTGTAGCCGGCAACGTGTCCTGCAAAAGCCACGCAGACACAACACACCCAAAGCTGCCGCCTGTGCAGGCTTCGGCCTACACTCCCCTCCCCCTGCTCCTCCTCCTCCTGCTCCTCCTCCTGCTGTCCCTGGGCTCTAACACACCGCCAGTTGGGGCCCAGATGTGCTAGCTGCACAGAGAAAAACACCAGCCAATGTGTCAGTGGGGTCCAGCACCGCCAGCTGTTCCCCTGCTGTGCAGCAGGCAACGTGTCCTGCAAAAGCCACGCAGACACAAGAACTGAAATTGAAGGGAACCTGTCCCCCCTCCCCCAGGCGTTTTTACGTTATCCAGCCACCTTGTACAGCGGTAATGCTGCATGTGTGCAAGGTGGCTCAGAAACGTATTCTCCTCGCACATGTGGAACTGAAAACACGTCTGAAATGTGTCCTCTGTGTGACCATTTAACCGTCCCGGTGGTGTGACTTTCCTTTGTAATGACACGCTGCAACCCCCTTGGTAGCGCTGCCCGTCTTCTGGCATCATTGTTTGGCTGGCTGCGCCTCTGCGGCCGCCCTGACCCACACAACGCCCCTCGGTGTCTTATTTATTGGGACTGCGAGGGTGCGATTCATGGGCAGGATCAGTGCATCAGTTCGCCTGTCCCTCCTCTCCTTCCGCCTTCTTCGGACTGTGCGGCTTCATGGCCGTGGCATGCGATAAGGGATCAGATGACGCCGCACAGTCTGAAGCGGGTGTAAGGACCCGAGTGTGAGAGGCGAACATATGTGCTGCGCCAGGCCCTGAATCCCAGCCCCGCAGTGTTTTAACAATGTTAAGACACTGCGGGGCTGGGATTCATGGGCATCGCGAACCGCACCGGCCGACATTACATGATGCCAGAAGATGGGCAGCGCTAACGGCGCTAGGCCAGGGGATAACACGACAGCGCAGACTCCTGTACAGCAAATAACAACGCTCGGGAGGCTGCACCCAGCACCAAGGTGGGATTCTTGACACCTGTGCTGCGTCTCATTACAAAGGGAACTCTCGCCTCCATTACACAGTTTGACTGTATAAAGGGCTAAATGTTATACGTGTTCCATTCAGCGTGTGCAAGGAGAAAAATTACAAGAGCAACCTTTGACTTGCGCAGCACTGCTGCTGCATAAGCTGTGGCTCTTCTACTTTGTAACCCCTGAGGGGGGGTTAAAGGTGACTTTTGAAATCGGTTCAATTAGGCTTCGGCCTACACTCTGCTCCACCTGCAGAGCCCGGGCTCCAACAACGCTAGTTGCTGTCCGGAAGTGCTGGCTGCACAGAGCCAAACACCTCGCCAATGTGTCAGTGGGGTCCAGCACCGCCAGCTGTTCCCCTGCTGTGTAGCCGGCAACGTGTCCTGCAAAAGCCACGCAGACACAACACACCCAAAGCTGCCGCCTGTGCAGGCTTCGGCCTACACTCCCCTCCCCCTGCTCCTCCTCCTCCTGCTCCTCCTCCTGCTGTCCCTGGGCTCTAACACACCGCCAGTTGGGGCCCAGATGTGCTAGCTGCACAGAGAAAAACACCAGCCAATGTGTCAGTGGGGTCCAGCACCGCCAGCTGTTCCCCTGCTGTGCAGCCGGCAACGTGTCCTGCAAAAGCCACGCAGACACAAGAACTGAAATTGAAGGGAACCTGTCCCCCCTCCCCCAGGCGTTTTTACGTTATCCAGCCACCTTGTACAGCGGTAATGCTGCATGTGTGCAAGGTGGCTCAGAAACGTATTCTCCTCGCACATGTGGAACTGAAAACACGTCTGAAATGTGTCCTCTGTGTGACCATTTAACCGTCCCGGTGGTGTGACTTTCCTTTGTAATGACACGCTGCAACCCCCTTGGTAGCGCTGCCCGTCTTCTGGCATCATTGTTTGGCTGGCTGCGCCTCTGCGGCCGCCCTGACCCACACAACGCCCCTCGGTGTCTTATTTATTGGGACTGCGAGGGTGCGATTCATGGGCAGGATCAGTGCATCAGTTCGCCTGTCCCTCCTCTCCTTCCGCCTTCTTCGGACTGTGCGGCTTCATGGCCGTGGCATGCGATAAGGGATCAGATGACGCCGCACAGTCTGAAGCGGGTGTAAGGACCCGAGTGTGAGAGGCGAACATATGTGCTGCGCCAGGCCCTGAATCCCAGCCCCGCAGTGTTTTAACAATGTTAAGACACTGCGGGGCTGGGATTCATGGGCATCGCGAACCGCACCGGCCGACATTACATGATGCCAGAAGATGGGCAGCGCTAACGGCGCTAGGCCAGGGGATAACACGACAGCGCAGACTCCTGTACAGCAAATAACAACGCTCGGGAGGCTGCACCCAGCACCAAGGTGGGATTCTTGACACCTGTGCTGCGTCTCATTACAAAGGGAACTCTCGCCTCCATTACACAGTTTGACTGTATAAAGGGCTAAATGTTATACGTGTTCCATTCAGCGTGTGCAAGGAGAAAAATTACAAGAGCAACCTTTGACTTGCGCAGCACTGCTGCTGCATAAGCTGTGGCTCTTCTACTTTGTAACCCCTGAGGGGGGGTTAAAGGTGACTTTTGAAATCGGTTCAATTAGGCTTCGGCCTACACTCTGCTCCACCTGCAGAGCCCGGGCTCCAACAACGCTAGTTGCTGTCTGGAAGTGCTGGCTGCACAGAGCCAAACACCTCGCCAATGTGTCAGTGGGGTCCAGCACCGCCAGCTGTTCCCCTGCTGTGTAGCCGGCAACGTGTCCTGCAAAAGCCACGCAGACACAACACACCCAAAGCTGCCGCCTGTGCAGGCTTCGGCCTACACTCCCCTCCCCCTGCTCCTCCTCCTGCTGTCCCTGGGCTCTAACACACCGCCAGTTGGGGCCCTAGGAAGACAAGCTTGAATAGGTCCCCATCCGGGTTCCAGTACCGTCAGCTGGTTCTCGGCAGTGTCTTTTGCTCTTGTACCTTCTGCTCCCCATCCTGGTTCCAGTACCGTCAGCTGGTTCCGGGCAGAGCCTTTGGCTTAGGTGCCTCCCTCTGGGTATCCGAGTTCCACCAACGTCAGGTGGTCCTTGGTAGTGCTTTCAGGCACGGGTACCTCCTGCTTAGTAACCGGGTTCCAGTAACGTCAGCTGGTCCTCGGTAGTTCCATTGGCTCTTGGACCTTCGGCTACCCATCCGGGTTCCAGTACCGTCAGCTGGTTCTCGGCAGTGTCTTTTGCTCTTGTACCTTCTGCTCCCCATCCTGGTTCCAGTACCGTCAGCTGGTTCCGGGCAGAGCCTTTGGCTTAGGTGCCTCCCTCTGGGTATCCGAGTTCCACCAACGTCAGGTGGTCCTTGGTAGTGCTTTCAGGCACGGGTACCTCCTGCTTAGTAACCGGGTTCCAGTAACGTCAGCTGGTCCTCGGTAGTTCCATTGGCTCTTGGACCTTCGGGTAGCCATCCGAGTTCCAGTTCCATCAGCTGTTTCTCGGCATTTTCTCAGCCTTCTTGTACCTTCTGCTACATTTCCAAGTTCAAGACCCGAAAGACGATGACCCGGAAGACCACCCCTAAGATGATGACGACACCAGAGACGACAACCACCGAGATGACGACGACCCTGGAGACGATGACCCTGAAGACGACCCCGATGACGACGACCCAGATGACGACGACCCCGATGACGACGACCCTGGAGATGACGACCCTGGAGATGACGACGACAACCTGGAAGACCGAGAAGCAGAAGAACAAGAGGCTGCAGAACAAAGAGCAGAAGAACATTAAGCATAAGACTAAATATCAGAGCAAAAGATATTATCTAAATTATAAGCAGAAGAAGACTAAGCAGTGTATGGGGGTGAGTCCGTTCCTCCTCGTGGTGCCCCTGGATAAAGCCTGATGCTGCAGGCCAAACTGAACGCGGACAAATGTAACTGTTTTGTGACAGGCAGAACGGAAGGTGTAATCTTCAAACTTTTATAGATAACAACTACGGGAATGCCTGTCACAAATAAGAATATGATGAAGAAGTTGAATATAAAAAAGATAATAGTTAAATAAAAAGAATATGAACAATGTAAAAAAAAAAAATATATATACGTAGAAAAGAAGAAGATGAATAAGGTGAAGAAGTTGATGTCACAGAAGCTGATGATGAGGATAATGAAGAAGAAAGTGTGGGAGAAGTAAAAAATAGGGTGAAGGGCGTGGAAGTAGTGAAACATCAATATCTGACAAAATAAATAAAAAATTAACATAGTCAAATTCTTTCTAACGCCGAACGTCATAAAAAAATTAAAAATACTGCTATTCTATTTGATTGGGATAAACCCCTGTGCCTTTAATGTCTCCGCCACCTCCCCCAATACATCCTACATTATTCTTAGTTGTTTTCCTTCATGTAGAATTAACCTACAAGGAAAGAAAGGGTTTATTTTAATTCCGATATTTTCGTCCCATTGACTTGCATTGGGATCGGGTATCGGTATCGGATTGGATTCCGATACTGTGACGGTATCGGCCGATACTTTCCGATACCGATACTTTCCGATATCGGAAAGTATCGCTCAACACTACTTACGACCAGTGTTTGCCTCTCTTACGCCAGAGAGTGATGTCAGCAGCGTTATCACGTGAGATGATCACACTGCTGGCATCTCTGTGACCCGGTGGGCAGAGGTTCAATTGTACTTGCTTCTGTACTTGCATCTTATCATACTGCAGGTGCTACTATTTAAACCTACCCCAGCAAGGGTAGGTTTAAGTAGTAGCACCTGCAGTGTGATAGGACAGGCTAAACAACAAATGAAAAACACCTGCTGTCAAAAAACAATGGACAAAGGCAAAAGGTAATCAGTACCTAGACAGGGACAGAAGAGCACAGAAGAGCCGGATCGAATCCTAAGGCATGACACATTGTAGACCTATCCTTAGGATAGGTCATCAATGTCTGATCGATGAAGGTGCAACACCTGGCACCATGTCCGATCAGCTGTTCCCGGTGTCATTCAGAACTGTTCAGTTATGAATCTTATTCTAATTCCATAATTAGGCTGAAAGTGTAGGGCTCTTGAAACATAATTTCTTGGCTGTCTCTATGTAGCGGTACGCACACTAAGAGATTTCATCAGAGAGCCTGACTTGACTGCAGAGACATGTATGAAGATTCCAGAAGAAGTTTTATTTTCAACTTGAATTCTTGTAGTTATGCACTGTTACAGTAGATAAAAGAAGACTATTCTGAACCAGAAATGCTAAGACATATGCAGCGCCCCAGAGTCCTGGTCGTTGCAGTACTGATGCTCCGCCACTAAGGGGAGTGATGGTACGTCTGATGGCACTTAAGGAGTTCACCTGACCAGGTATCACAGACACCAATACACTTCATAGTCTGGCCTCCAGGGGGAGCAAAATCACTATGTATTAGGCCACGCCTCACAATTTGGTAAAACTGGGGGTTGGATAGAAAGTTAGAGAGAAGCTGACTGGGTTGGAACCAGGCAACATCCTGTGGCAGAGGGTGTTGCAGGGGAAGATTCAGGGGGGTCCCTGTCAGGGGTGGGATCCTGACAGAGGCCTAGCGAACAAGACAGAACGTTAAGGAACCGTGCCTGCACTACATCGCGGCGGTATCTCAAGAAAGGACAAGAAGCGAGGTTTATTGTGAAGAGTGAGAAACGAGATCATAGCAAAAAGGAGATAACACCAGTAGGAGTCGTGCTGTAAGATCGAGGCAACATCCTACTGAGGCGCGTAGCCGGTGGCCGGAAACGCAGAGGAAGTATTGGGCTCCAAGCATTACTTCAAACCAACGGCAGGACAGTTAATTATAGGTTGGCTGTCTCACTTAAATCACCTAAGCAGACACAGGGGCAACTGTGGGAGAGGGGCGTCACTAGGGTCCCGGAAGAACTCCAGGCCTACCCGACATACGGGTGCATCCTAGCCATATCATCTGGGGGACAGAGAAGAACATCAGAACAGACATAAGTTGTGGGAAAGAACATCAGAAACAGACACAACAGTTGTGAGGACTATCCCGTGGTGCTCAGCAGGGAAGTACTACAACACACAGGCGCTAGAAGGTAGGCACAGATTTCCACCTGCAAAGGAAACTCTGGAGGTGCCATCGGACCGGCCGGTCTCAGACAGCCCTGTTAACCATACTCTGGATTGAAGATCTTGAAGCCTTCAGTAAAGAGGTAAAGAGACTGCAACCCTGTGTCCTCGTTATTCACCGCGACCTGCACCACGTACCCCCACCTACACCTTTCATTGGACGCCCCTTAGCAGGGTCACGGACCGGGTCTAGCCACTGTGACAACCCCAGAACTGAGACAGAGAGGCCCGGTACCGAGTACCCCGCGGCCCTGCGTCTGGGGGCGCTCCACATACACTTCTAACATGGCTGAAATACACAGAATGAGGAAGAAAAGATGGGTTACTAATAAGCATACATGGAGGACAAACTCTAAAAAGGCAAGCCGTATTGCGTAGCAACAAAACAGCAACAATAGCAGTGGATGAGTACTACAAATACACCCTCTATTGATTTGAATAGATTTTGGATGGGTAGCACCTGGCCATAGCCACTATTCCGACAATGGAGATGTGCAACTCTGTAACTGAGCAGATCTGGCGGGGGTGTCGGGTGTCGCACCCCCACTGATCAGACATTGATTACCTATCCTAAGGATTGGAAAGGTTTAAGTCCCAGACAATCCCTTTAAAGGGTATAGTTCCCTACATACGTAGGGAATATTTTATATTATATACACACACACAAAAGTGATTCTCACTAAATTAGAATATCATCAATAAGTTAATTTATTTCAGTTATTCAATACAAAAAGTGCAACTCATACACTGTGTGCAGAATTATTAGGCAAGTTGTATTTTAGAAGATTATTTTTATTATTGATCAACAACTATGTTCTCAATTAACCCAAAAGACTCATAAATATCAAAGCTTCATATTTTTGGAAGTTGGACTGTTTTTTTTTTAGATTTGGCTATCTTAGGAGGTTATCTGTTTGTGCAGGTAACTATTACTGTGCAGAATTATTAGGCATCTTAATAAAAACCAAATATATTCCCAACTCACTTGTTTATTTTCACCAGGTAAACCAATATAACTGCACAATAAACATTTCTGACATGCAAAAACATAACCCCAAACAATTAGTGACCAATATAGCCACCCTTCTTTATGATAACACTCAACAGCCTTCAATCCATAGATTGTCAGTTGCTTGATCTGTTTATGATCAACATTGCGTGCAGCAGCCACCACAGCCTCCCAGACACTGTTCGGAGAGGTGTACTGTTTTCCCTCCCTGTCGATCTCACATTTTATGAGGGACCACAGGTTCTCTATGGGGTTCAGATCAGGTGAACAAGGGGGTTATGTCATTATTTTTTCTTCTTTGAGACCTTTACTGACCAGCCACGCTGTGGAGTAGTTGGAGGCATGTGATGGAGCATTGTCCTGCATGAAAATCATGTTTTTCTTGAATGATACCGACTTCTTCCGGTACCACTGCTTGAAGAAGTTGTCTTCCAGAAACTGGCAGTAGGTCTGGGAGTTGAGCTTCACTCCATCCTCAACCCGAAAAGGTCCCACAAGTTCATCTTTGATGATACCAGCCCATACCAGTAACCCACCTCCACCTTGCTGGTATCTGAGTCAGAGTGGAGCTCTCTGCCCTTTACTGATCCAGCCTCTGGCCCATCCATCTGGCCCATCAAGAGTCACTCTCATTTCATCAGTCCATAAAACCTTTAAAAAGTCAGTCTTAAGATATTTCTTGGCCCAGTCTTGACGTTTTATCTTATGTTTCTTGTTCAAAGGTGGTCGTTTTTCAGCCTTCCTTACCTTGGCCATATCCCTGAGTATCACACACCTAGTGCTTTTTGTTACTCCAGTAAAGTTGCAGCTCTGAAATATGGCAAAACTGGTGGCAAATGGCATCTTGACAGCTTCACGCTTGATTTTCCTCAATTCATGGGCAGTTATTTTGCACCTTTTTTGCCCAACACACTTCTTGCGACCCTGTTGGCTATTTGTCATGAAACACTTGATTGTTCGGTGATCACGCTTCAAAAGTTTGGCAATTTCAAGACTGCTGCATCCCTCTGCAAGACATCTCACAATTTTGGACTTTTCAGAGCCCGCCAAATCTCTCTTCTGACCCATTTTGCCAAAGGAAAGGAAGTTGTCTAATAATTAAGCACACCTTATATAGGGTTTTGATGTCATTAGACATTACCCCTCCTCATTGCAGAGATGCACATCACCTGATTTATTTAATTGGTAGCTGGCTCTCAAGCCTGAGCAGCTTGGAGTAGGACAACATGTATAAAACGTATCATGTGATCAAAATAGAACTTGCGTAATAATTTTGCACACAGAGTTTTATCATTAGAAACAAAGTGATCTATTTCAATTGTTTATTTTTGTTAATGTTGATGATAATGGCTTACAGCCAATGAAAACCCAAAAGTCATTATCCAAGTAAATTAGAATAATTAACAAAAAACACCTGCAAAGGCTTCCTAAGCGTTTAGAAAGGTCCCTTAGTCTGTTTCAGTAGGCTCCACAATCATGGGGAAGACTGCTGACTTGACAGATGTCCAGAAGGCAGTCATTGACATACTCCACAAGGACGGTAAGCCACAAAAGGTCATTGCTAAAGACGTTAGCTGTTCACAGAATGCTGTATCCAAGCATATTAATGGAAAGTTGAGTGGAACGGAAAAGTGTAGTAGAAAAAGGTGTACTAGCAACCGGAATAACCGCAGCCTTGAAAAGAATGAAAAGATCATTCAAAAATTTAGGGCATTTTCACCAGGAGTGGACTGCTACTCTAGTCATTGCTTCAAGAGCCACCACACACAGAAGTATCCAGGACATGAGCTACAAGTGTCACATTCCTTGAGTCAAGCCACTCATGACCAATAGACAACGCCAGAAGCATCTTACCTGGGCCAAGGAGAAAAAAGAACTGGTGTCTTCAGATGAAAGTAAATTTTGCATTTCATTTGGAAATCAAGATCCCAGAGTCTGGAGGAAGTGTGGAGAGGCACACAATCTAAGCTGCTTGAGGTGTAGTGTGAAGTTTCCACAATCATTGATGGTTTGGGGAGTCATGTCATCTGCTGGTGTAGGTCCAGTGTGTTTTATCAAGACCAAAGTCAGCACATCCGCTTCCCTCTGCCTATCCTTGTAGTTCTCAAATTGGACTGAGCTTGCCCAAAATTATTTTCTTCTGTTTCTCTATCCTGTTTCACAAGGGGTGACATTTTTTTTTAAAGAATACTCACCTTATCAGTCACCTATTTTGCAATCATAGGTCTCAGTCTAGTCCTCTTAAGTAGCTCCCTGTGGCCTATTCCTTACTTCTTCACTAAACAAGATCTTCCTTTCTTCCATCTTCACTGTGGCTTCAGTGCCAAGAAGGAATTAAATATCTCTGAATAGGTCTTGGGTGATGAATGGCCTGATGTCACAACTAGAGATGAGCAAATATTTCAATGTTCAGGTCGGATTACGATCGCCGAATTTGCAATATTCGCCGATTTATTCATCAAATATTTGACGAACATAGCCGAATGCCATTAACCCCTTAACGACCGCCGATACGCCTTTTAACGGCGGCCGCTAAGGGTACTTAAACCACAGCGCCGTTAATTAACGGCGCTGTGGAAAAAGTGAATAGCGCCCCCCAGAGTCGGATTTTCTCTGGGGTCTCGGTTGCCGAGGGTAGCCGAGACCCCAGAGAACATGATTCGGGGGGTTTTTACCGACCCCCGAGTTGCGAACGCCGGTAATTAACCATTTACCGGCGGTCGCAACAAAAAAAAAACGCGATTTGCCATTTAATTTCTCTGTCCTCCGATGTGATCGCACATCGGAGGACAGAGAAATAGGGTCCCCGATGGCCCCCGATAGCCCCCCAATACTCACCTATCTCCCTCGGTGCTCCTCGTGGCTCCCGATGGGCGCCGCCATCTTTTTCCGGGGAAAAAATGGCGGGCGCATGCGCAGTGCGCCCGCCGCCCGGCCCCCGGAAGATCTTTGGGGGTCTCGGCTGCCGGGGGTAGCCGAGACCCCAAAGAACATGATCGGGGTCGGTTTTTACCGACCCCTGTTTTGCGATCGCCGGTAATTAACTGTTTACCGGCGACCGCAAAAAAAAAAAAAAGCGATCTGTAATTCTCTGTCCTCTGATGTGATCGCACATCAGAGGACAGAGAAATAGGGGGATTCGGGGACCCTATCATACTTACCAGTGTCCCTGGGTCCTCCTGTGTCTCCTCCTGCCGGCCGGCTTCTTCCTCGGGAAAGAAAATGGCAGGCGCATGCGCAGTGCGCCCGCCATCTGCTGCCATCTGCCAGCCGGCAGGAAAGACGAGTTGGGGCTAAAATTAGGGTTAGGGTTAGGGTTAGGTTTGGGGCTAAATTTAGGGTTAGGGCTAGGGTTAGGGTTAGGGCTAGGGTTAGGCTACTTTCACACTAGCGTTTTTTGGCTTCTGTCGCAATGCGCCATTTTGGAGAAAAAACGCATCCTGCAAAAGTGCTTGCAGGATGCGTTTTTTCTCCATTGACTTGCATTAGCGACACATTGCGACAGATTGCCACACGTCGCATCCGTCGTGCGACGGATGCGTCGTGCTTTGGCGGACCGTCGGCACAAAAAAACGCTACATGTAACGTTTTTTTGTGCGACGTGTCCGCCATTTCCAACCGCGCATGCGCGGCCGAAACGCCGCCCCCGCCTCCCCGCACCTCACAATGGGGCAGCGGATGCATTGAAAAAGAGCATCCGCTGCACCCGTTGTGCAGCGCTTACAACGCTAGCGTCGGTACGTCGGCCCAACACACTGCGACGGGCCGAGTACGATGCTAGTGTGAAAGTAGCCTTAGGCTTCTTTCACACTTGCGTCGGTACGGGGCGGTCGCAATGCGTCGGCCCGACGTACCGACGCACGTTGTGAAAATTGTGCACAACGTGGGCAACGGATGCAGTTTTTCAACGCATCCGCTGCCCAGTCTATGTCCTGGGGAGGAGGGGGCAGAGTTACGGCCACGCATGCGCGGAAATGGCGGACGCGATGTACACAAAAAAGGTTACATTGAACTTTTTTTGTGACGACGGTCCGCCAAAACACAACGGATCCAGTGCACGATGGATGCGACGTGTGGCCATCCATCGGCAATACAAGTCTATGGGCAAAAAAGGCATCCTGTGGGCACATTTGCTGGATCCGTTTTTTGTCCAAAACAACGGATTGCGACGGATGCCACACGACGCAAGTGTGAAAGTAGCCTTAGGGCTAGGGTTAGGGTTGGGGCTAAAGTTAGGGCTAGGGTTAGGGTTAAATTTAGGGTTAGGGTTGGGGCTAAATTTAGGGTTAGGGTTAGGGCTAAAGTTAGGGTTAGGGCTAGGGTTGGGGCTAAAATTAGGGTTAGGGTTGGGGCTAAAGTTAGGGTTAGGGTTGGGGCTAAAGTTAGGGTTAGGGTTGGGGCTAAAGTTAGAGTTAGAGTTGGGATTAGGGTTAGGGTTTGGATTAGGGTTGGTATTATGGTTACGTTTGGGATTAGGGTTGGGATTAGGGTTACGTTTGGGATTAGGGTGGGGATTAGGGTTAGGGTTGGGATTAGGGTTAAGGTTAGGGTTGGGATTAGGGTTAAGGTTAGGGTTGGGATTAGGGTTAGGGGTGTATTGGGATTAGGGTTAGGTTTGAGGTTAGGGTTGAGATTAGGATTAGGGGTGTGTTGGATTTAGGGTTTTGATTAGGGTTATGGTTAGGGATGAGATTAGGGCTGTTTTGGGGTTAGGGTTTTGATTATCGTTAGGGTTGTGATTAGGATTATGGATCGGGTTGAGATTAGGGTTAGGGGTGTGTTGGGGTTAGGGTTGGAGTTAGAATTGGGGGGTTTCCACTGTTTAGGTACATCAGGGGGTCTCCAAACACGACAGCCAATTTTGCGCTAAAAAAGTCAAATGGTGCTCCCTCCCTTCTGAGCTCTGCCGTGCGCCCAAACAGTGGTTTACCCCCACATATGGGGCATCAGCGTACTCGGGATAAATTGGACAACAACTTATGGGGTCCAATTTCTCCTGTTACCCTTGTGAAAATAAAAACTTGGGGGCTAAAAATCTTTTTTGTGGAAAAAAAAATATTTTTTATTTTCACTACTCTGCATTATAAACTTCTGTGAAGCACTTCAGCATTCAAAGTTCTCACCATATATCTAGATAATTTCCTTAGGTGGTCTAGTTTCCAAAATGTGGTCACTTGTGGGGGGTTTCTACTGTTTAGGTACATCAGGGGCTCTGCAAATGCAACATAACACCCACAGACAATTCTATCAAAGTCTGCATTCCAAAATGGCGCTCCTTCTCTTCCGAGCTTTGCCGTGTGCCCAAACAGTGGTTTACCCCCACATATGGGGTACCAGCATACTCAGGACAAATTGGAGAACAAATATTTGTATCCAATTTCTCTTGTTACCCTTTTGAAAATAAAAATTTGGGGGCTAAAAAATCTTTTTTGTGGGAAAAAAATATATTTTTTATTTTCACTACTCTGCATTATAAACTTCTGTGAAGCACATGGGCATTCAAAGTTCTCACCACATATCTAGATAAGTTCCTTAGGGGGTCTATTTTCCAAAATGGGGTCACTTGTGGGGGGTTTCTACTGTTTAGGTACATTAGGGGTCTGCAAACGCAACATAACGCCCGCAGACAATTCTATCAAAGTCTGCATTCCAAAACGGCGCTCTTTCCCTTCCGAGCTCAGCCATGCGCCCAAACAGTGGTTTACCCCCACATATGGGGTACCAGCATACTCAGGACAAATTGGACAACGACTTTTGCGGTCCAATTTCTCTTGTTACCCTTGTGAAAATAAGAACTTGGGGGCAAAAAAATCTTTTTTGTGGAAAAAAAAATGTTTTTTATTTTCACGACTCTGCATTATAAACTTCTGTGAAGTACTTGGGCATTCAAAGTTCTCACCACACATCTAGATAAGTTCCATGGGGGGTCTAGTTTCCAAAATGGGGTCAATTGTGGGGGGTTTCTACTGTTTAGGCACATCAGGGGCTCTCCAAACGCGACATGGCGTCCAATCTCAATTCCAGTCAATTTTGCATTGAAAAGTCAAATGGCGCTCCTTTGCTTCCGAGCTCAGCCATGCGCCCAAACAGTGGTTTAACCCCACATATGGGGTGTCGGCGTACTCAGGACAAATTGTACAACAACTTCTGGGGTCCATTTTCTCCTGTTATCCTTGGTAAAATAAAAATTTGGAGGCAAAAAAATCATTTTTGTAGAAAAAATGCGATTTTTTTATTTTCACGGCTCTACATTATAAACTTTTGTGAAGCACCTGGGGGATTAAAGTGCTCACCACACATCTAGATAAGTTCCTTAAGGGGTCTAGTTTCCAAAATGGTATCACTTGTGGGGGGTTTCCACTGTTTAGGCACATCAGGGGCTCTCCAAACGCGACATGGCGTCCGATCTCAATTCCAGCCAATTCTGCATTGAAAAAGTCAAACGGTGCTCCTTCACCTCCAAGCTCTGCGGTGCGCCCAAACAGTGGTTTACCTCCACATATGGGGTATCGGCATACTCTGGAGAAATTGCACAACAAAATTTGTGGTTAAATTTCTGTTTTTACACTTGTGAAAATTAAAAAAAATGGTTCTGAAGTAAAATGTTTGCAAAAAAAAGTTAAATGTTCATTTTTTTCTTCCACATTGTTTCAGTTCCTGTGAAGCACGTAAAGGGTTAATAAACTTCTTGAATGTGGTTTTGAGCAGCTTGAGGGGTGCAGTTTTTAGAATGGTGTCACACTTGGTTATTTTCTATCATATAGACCCCTCAAAATGACTTCAAAGGTGATGTGGTCCCTAAAAAAAAGATGGTGTTTAAAAATGAGAAATTGCTGGTCAACTTTTAACCCTTATAACTCCCTAACAAAAAAAAATTTTGTTTCCAAAATTGTGCTGATGTAAAGTAGACATGTGGGAAATGTTATTTATTAACAATTTTTCGTGACATATCTCTCTGATTTAAGGGCATAAAAATACAAAGTTTGAAAATTGCAAAATTTTAAAAATTTTCGCCATATTTCCATTTTTTTCATAAATAATCACAAGTAATATCGAAGAAATGTTAACACTAACTTGAAGTACAATATGTCACGAAAAAACAGTCTCAGAATCAGCGGGATCCGATAAAGCGTTCCAGAGTTATAACCTCTTAAAGTGACAGTGGTCAGAATTGTAAAAATTGGCTCAGTCATTAAGTACCAAATTGGCTCTGTCACTAAGGGGTTAAAGGCAATGGGAGGCAAAGACAAACCCATGCACAGCACCTTCTAATGGCCCCAAAAGCTGCCAAAATGCATCAAATTATGGGGAGACACCAAAAAGTGGCCTCAAATCACCCAGTTGTTCATACAAGGGTAATGCATAGTGTCTGGTTCAAAGCCTATTAGTCATGCCCCTACTTTTCAATTAGGCGGAGTGGCCAGCACACTACTCAATGCATCCCTCATGCGAGACAATATGCAGTACCCTTGTGTTAACAACGCCCTATGTGGGCATTCATTGTGCAATTGTATACTGGGCAGTCACCCCCTCCAGGGGTGGGTAGGTGAAGAGTGGCTGTTGATCTGGTATTTTGCACCTGTGTTGCTAACATCTTGCTTTATGAGCTGGCTGCACCCTGCAGTGCATTTGTTCCAAGATCTGGGCAGGTAAGTGTTGCTGCCTTTTTTCTGCTGTTTTGAGTAAAACTGATGTTTTTTTCTTCCACACCCTCCCGCCAACCACGAGCAACAGAGAGGGGAGGATTATCCTCTTAGTCTCCTGACAGTTGCTTGCCCATCACCTCTTCCTCCTCCATTTGTTCCTCGGATCTAGCACTTTCACTAACAGTTTTTCTGTTATCACCAGCCCTCGATCGCAGCAATCCACCCTCCCTTGGCACCTGTGTGACGACAGTCGGGAACTTAGGGACAATGCTATCCATTCCTCCTCTGGATATTTTACCGATGGATGCAAAGACACAGTGTTCTGATGGTTGGAGCTACAGTACTCCGTGTGGAGTGACTATTATTATGCCAATGCCTTGAGGGGATATGGATTGTCTCCCACCTTCTTCTCTTTTGTACCACTAGTTTTTTTCTTCTGGCACCTCCTGTTTCTTTGGGTTTTCATTATATTGAGTATATTGATTTACTTGTATGTACTATTCAGCTTAATAAAAACAACCTTTTGTCATGATTGGTGAGATTTTGCATAGACTCCATTTTTTTGCATATATACTTTTTAACACACTAGATGCTGCAAACAATTTTAAAGTCAGATGTTCCCTACTGTATGACGTTAGTAGCAGAAGACTTATTATGTGGTCTCTATAGCACACTAGATGCTATAAACAATTTGAAAGTGAAATGTTCCCTACTGTATGACATTAGTAACAGAAGAAATGCGTGAGATCTGCAGACAGCTTAATTTCAACCCAGCAAAGTGACAAAGTGGGATACAGCAGGCTGTATAACGTTTTGCAGAAAAAATTATATATATTTTTTAATGTGCGTTAGGTCTGCAGACAGTTTCATATTAGGACAGCACTAAATGACAAGGTGGGATACAGCAGGCACATTCGATTCACATTGACTAAGTTTGACGTGAATCGAATTTCATGGAAAAATTCAGGTGAAATACCAAATGTGTATTTCAGCAGATTTGCTAATGCTAGTCCTAAATTCACCCATTTATCAAACATTTATTGCTTTGATAGTAACTACATGCCGAACTCAGGTTTCTAGGACATGCACCCTCTTCCCTGTACTTTAACCTGGTTGAAATGGGTTGTCTCAAAATTTAGAAAAAGTATATACAGTATAGATCCCATGGAAAGGGCCTTCAACTCTCAAGCTACAACAGAACAGCTATAAAAAGAGTTACTCTGTTTGGAGGACTGGAAGCCTATGGATTTAGTTAGAAACTGTGATACGTTTTTTACCCAGTAGAGGCACTGTGGGGTAAGTGAACAGTCTGCTGATTGCACAGGTTCTTAGA
The DNA here is from genome assembly GCF_051348905.1 of Ranitomeya variabilis. Taxonomy (NCBI): domain Eukaryota; kingdom Metazoa; phylum Chordata; class Amphibia; order Anura; family Dendrobatidae; genus Ranitomeya; species Ranitomeya variabilis. The sequence continues at coordinate 702,685,903 of NC_135232.1, read as the reverse complement.
AACAGAAATCCTTGTGATTAGCTCATCATTTGGATGGGAAAGTGAGCTATCAACAAAGTCGAAGGGAAATTCCTTACTTTGGGCCTCAGCTTGTGCTTGACATAATTAAAAGATACAAATAAAGCATTTTTTCCAAGAGATAAACTATGTTTAAAAATTCTGCAGTTCAGCGTATGAAGAGGCGTACTTAAGATCTCAAAGTAAAAGCACTTCTTTTGTAGTGTCACCAAGAATTTACAGGGCAAGCCAAGATTGTCCCTCTCTCACAAGCAATTCTCTCCCTCGTTTCAATGGTGCTGATCCCAGTACTTTGAAAGAGGGATGTTTGTGAAATATTAAAAATTCATCAACCACTGAACTATTTCTTTTAAGACATAATAACCTGGGTTAAAAGGCTTAAGCTGCTTCATTGCTGGTGTTTGCTCAATCTAATGCTCTGGATCCCAAAACTGATCGATTTTTGTTACAAAATGAAATTTTTTGCTGATTTTTTTATTCTTATATATGGTAATTAGGTACTATAATGCTGAAACATGATGTTGGAGATAATTTAAAAGAGGTTGTCCACTACTTTAACATTGATGGTCTATCTTGTTAAAGCAGTGAATAAGCCTTTCTTCGGTCACTTTCGGCACCGGCCAACACCGAAAACAGCTGATCGGCGGGGTGTCGTATGTCACACCCCCACCTATCAGATATTGATGACCTATCATAAGGATAGGCCATTAATGTTAAAGTAGTGGGCATCCTCCAAGTTTTATGTGCGGAAAGCATAAAAGGTAAAGTGTATCGGCACAAAATGACTGTGCAAACTAAGCATATTCAATTAGTGCACCCTCGGGGTGGCCAAGGATTTCTGTGCCTCTTCACATCCACTTTATTTTCCATGGATCCCTGTCTCTTGTAAAATTAAAGCCATCAATTAAAGAAGAGGATGGAGATAGATGGAAAAGAAACAAGTAGGTGAGTCACTGCACTGAACTACTCCGGCATGCTATGGTTGCACCAAGATTATCTATGTTATAGCATTGTCCACAGAAAGATTAAAAACAGAAAATATATTAAAAAAAATAAGGATTTTTTTAAGAAAGGGAGGAAACACTAAAGCACAAAAAATATGAAAATTGACTTTGTCTGTAAGGCATTAATATATTAATATTGATCTCAGTGCTTTGATTGGCCAAACAAATGTACTGCCTCTTTGATGAACCAGATGGGTGTTTTGTTTGAATAATCGGACAAGCACACCAACAATTGATTATGCATATAGCGCGTGCACTGTGCAGCGGAAGCATGCTAAACAGCAAAGGGCACGGAGTGGTAAATGCATTATACTTCTTTTTTGGCTTTATTTCCATAAAGAATGAACATTTCTCCACTTTCAGGATTAACTAATAATCAACAACTAGTCAACTGGTTTTATGAGAAACTACAGCAAGTATGATCCATATTCATCAACCCATCATTACTGACGTAAACGTCCATCATTACTGCTTTAGCATAAAAATGGAAATTTCTATTTTGCTTTTGACGGGAGCGTTTCAAGTTCATGGAGCTATAAAGTACTGAATGTCAGCCTTACAATGCCTGGCACTGTCTGTCATCAATGTGAAGTCATAATAAATTTTACAGAACACGCGGATTGATAGTATCATCCGCAGAGACTAATAACACCACGAGCCAGACTGTAAGTAAATAACTATGTTCTAGATCAAGACGGCTCGGTTACTGCTTCTTTCTGTGCCAGTTTTTAAGTGCCCACATACCTCATAGATACAATTTATGGCATTGAGGTTTAGAATTCACTGCCAACTCGTACATAAAATGCAGCATAACCCATCTCCTTTCCATTTTATTATCTCACCGCATACATTTTAAACATTTTTATATTTAACATTGGGCATTACTGTGGTACCATGAATTATGATGAATAAGGATGAGCGGATCGACTCAAAACGAAATCAAAATTAATGAAAAAATTCCTCCAAATCATGGATTTTAGCACACATGAATTTTTGGGAATCTAATTTGCCCCAACCCGGCAAAATGGTGACGAAACAGCTACCATTTTGCCGGACTCAAATGGGCTGGGAAGGGGTATAAATTTTTTTTTTTAAAAAAAATCACACACAACACATTCACTTAGCCCTTCACCTGTCCATGCCACCTTGCAGATTCCTAAGCTTCTGCTCAGGTCTCCCCTTCACTTTTTTGCTGGTGCCAGCTGGGCCTCTACGTATGTTTTGACACCTTAAGGTCATGATGTGCAATGCCCCAACACATGGGACCAAGCAGGACAGAACATACAATGAAGCGTAGCTAGTGCTGGAAGCACCGGTGAAGAGTGAAGAGGGAACCGGAGAGGAAATTTAGAACAAAATGTTTTAACCCATTTCAGGCCCATCCGATTAAGCAGCAGGTTGGGAGACCTCAGAGTGCAATAACAGCCTCTTTGCAATGCCAATTTGGGCTCCCTCGGCTTGCAACAATGCAAATGGAATTTTCCAGCTGATTTTGAGATTCCAATTTCAAAATGATTTGCTCAACTTTTCCTTTGGGGCATAAGGGGGTGACCAATGAGAGGGGCTTAGGCCGGGTTCACATTTATGCGTATCTGTGCGCAGTGTTTGATCTGCATAGATCTGCATGCGTCATGCGTACATATGTTTAACATGGTGTACGCAGGGACATGCGGATGCGTACGCATGCGTCATTTCGATGTGTGTGGCGGTGTCCGATGAAGCAACATTTTGCATTTTTTGAAGCATCAAATATTGCTCAATCATGCGCATTCAGATGAGTGCATTAAAAAAACAGTACTGTCTATGGGAACACATTGGTACGCAGGGACATGCGTAAGCATGCGTTTGATACACATGCGTACTTGAGACTGAACATGTCTTGGAACTGGTTTCAGCCACTCCTGAAACAAAGGGGTATAAAAGGGGGTGAGGACACAGCAATTTCATTACTCTCAAGACTCTGGATGCAAACACAAGACTTTGAATGTAAGTATAGAAACTTTGAAAATGTCTGTTTGTCTTTGCAGTCTGTTCTCTGTACTAATTTTTTTCTGTTCCTTGTAGACTGTTTGCTGCCCTGATCCTGATGCTGCCATCCTGGGGCTGCCGTCCTGGTGCTGCCATCCTGGTGCTGCCTTCCTGGTGCTGCCTGACTGCTGCTACCTGACTGCTGCTACCTGACTGCTGCTGCCTTCCTGGTGCTGCCTGACTGCTGCTGCTGTCCTGGTGCTGCTATCATTATGCTGCCTTCCTGGTGCTGCCTGACTGCTGCTGCTGCCTTCCTGGTGCTGCCTGACTGCTGCTGCCTTCCTCGTGCTGCATGACTGCTGCTGCCATCCTGGTGCTGCCTGACTGGTGCTGCCTTCCTGGTGCTGCCTGACTAGTGCTGCCTTCCTGGTGTACCTGACTGGTGCTGCCTTCTTGGTATCCTGGTACTGCCTGACTAGTGCTGCCTTCCTGATGCTGCCTGACTGCTGTGCTGTTGGACTACTGCCTGTAATGTAAGTATTGGTGTCCATTGTTCTTTTTTTTTGGTGAGGGCTACATTGTGTTTGGCTCCTAACAAGTTACATTTTTCTTATCTGTTCTTTTCAGTAGTGTTTCACTTGACTGCTGCCTGCTATTTCACCATGTCCTCCACTGAAGCTTCCGAAAGTGGACATGACACGGAGTATGTAATCACATTGGATTTACTGATTGGTATGTATTGACTAGCAATACTATACATGTGGTAAATCATATATGTTTTTTACAGGTACCTTCCAGTGCGGAAGAGCAGGAGCAGTCGAGTGGAAATGATTCTTCTCAGGGTCGCCGGCCTCAAGTTGCTGAGGAGGAAAGACGGGGTGTAAGTAGCCTTTATCAGAGTTGTAATTGAATTTGTTTTCAGTTTTACTTGCAAACTCTTTTTTTGCATTTCATCTATAGGTTCCACAACGTGGGGAAGGACAACGTGACATAGATAACGACCACTTAGTCAAGCTGTGCAAGAGCGAGCAGCCCTGTGAGACCCCCGTGATCGGAATGATTCCGACTCAGCCTTTGGTTCCGACGAATCAGGGAATAAGTAGCAACATCGCTGCTGGCTGATTAGGTCCGTGCCATGCCACATGCCAGAAAGGATTTTCATAAGTATTGCAATGTTGTCTGATGCGGCAGTGAACCTGTTAATGTAGGTGCATTGTTTTACAATTAATTTTTTCCTTTTTTCCCCCTTCACAGTGAAGAGAAAAAAAGTTCATTGGCGTTCGATGAAGGATCGCTTCAATAAGGACATGAGAGAGGAGATTCGGGTTCGAAGTGGTGCTGCTCGAAAAATCTGAAAATATAAGTACCATCATCAGCTTTCTTTTCTGAAGCCTCCGGTTGCTCAGCGAACGTGAGTATCTTTTGTGTTGTCTTACTATTATTAAAACTTTTTTAATTTTTTTACTAATGTTTTTCATTTATTTTCCACACAGAATCTGGAGCAGCACCACAAAACCTGGATCGTCCTCTGTTGGAGCGGCCTCTCATTGACCAGCCAACGAACAGGCACAATCCCACCAGCGATGGAGCAACCAGGCAGGCTTCACAGGCTGGGGAACAGGAAGCCGGTCCATTTGGCTTTCCCCTGTCCCAGCCCTCTGCCACTACTTTATTTGGGTCTGCTCGCCACCGGCAGAGGGTCTGGGAGAGGACAGTCATGCCTGAGTTTTTTCACTTAGGCTCGATCTTCCAGGATGGGATGAAGGTGGTTGTAGAAAGACTGGATAGTGGGTTCACTTAGGTGAACACACTTTTCCAGGAAGTCCACAGACGCCTTGACCTCCTGGAAGCCGACCTTAATAGACTGGCGCAACATTATTTTTCCGCTATACAACTGGCCTTGAAGGAAAACCTTAGTCCTGATCTCCAGCTGTATGTGATGAAGGCCTGTCAGGCTGCTTACACCGAGGTCATGCAGCGGTCCCGATATCAGCACCAGGTACAAACTTCATTCCTACAGGGCAACAATCTCTAGCACAGCATCAGTGGCAGAATCTACCCAGCTGCACCATGCAGCCGAGTGCAGCAGCGAAGCCTTCCTCTTCCATCATGCTGCTGAGTGCTGCAGCCCAGCCTTCCTCTTGAACCATGCAGCCGAGTGCAGCAGCCCAGCCTTCCACTCCCACCACGTAGAACCAAGAACCAAAAGGCCAAGGAAGCAGCAAAACAAAGGCCAGGTAGCGCAAAGGAAAGAGACATTACCCACCCCCTGTACCCTCACCTCCAAATGTGTCTTTATTTTCAAGTTTGTCCACACCTTCCCTTAGTTCTCTCCCTTGTAATGTGTCAATCCCTTAAAACTTGTTTTCCACTCCTAATGTGTCCTCAACCCCCAATGTGTCTAACCCAATCCTCCAATTAACTTCTCCTGTAACAACTTCCCCAACCACTCCTAGCCTACCTTCACAGCCCGACACCCCCCAGGTCCTCAATGTAACTCCCTCCCACAGACCCCGAAAGTAAATCTCAGTATTGTCCTTTTTTATTTATTTGTTTGTTATATTTCCAATTATTTTTATTATTGTTAGTAAAAATGATTTTGTTTCACAATACCTGTCTCCCTGTGTTTTCTTTATCTCTTTATTTAAAAATGTGTGTATTGTTGAGTGAAGTATTAACAGGTGTTACAGTCAAGGTATTTACTATTAAAGTTACAGTCAAGGTGTTTTAAAGTCAGCAAACAGTACAGGTACATACAGTAACATTACAGGTACATTTTACTTAGTGGCTTAAACCATTTAATCTTGCCATGCCACAAGTCCAATATCCAAAACAAAGTAGGTAGCAAATTTTCCCTCATTTGGGCAACTTCCACTGTAGTCCTCAGAGGGTGAGCTTGGTAATTGTGCAATGTGGTATAAACAGGTTCCTCAAGTTCTAAGTGGGGTCGCTCTTTTGCCAGGATGCAATTATGGGGAACAACACACGCTTTCACAACCTCATCAATTGTCTCAATTTTAAGATTGATAGCTGTACCCAAAATGCACCATTTAGATGCCAGAAACCAAAGGCACACTCCATAGTTCTTCTTGCCCTTGTCAGTTGGTAGTTGAAAATCCTTTTTGTGTGAATCAAGTCCCTACTCGAGTAGAGTTTTATGAGGTTGGCACACATTTGAAATGCCTCATCCCCAACCACAACAAACAGCATTGGCGGTCTTTCAGTGTTCGAAAGAGGTTGCGGCGTTGGAAAATTAAAATCATGACCATACAAATGTTGTCCCATGTCAGAGTTTTTGAAAGTCTGCGAGTCATTTCCTCATCCAAATGAGCCAACATCAAGGTCACAAATCGACATTCAGCATCTGCAATCGCTATGAGAGCAATGAAAAAGTATTTTTTATAATTGAAGTACTCCACTTCCAGCAAGTTTCATAATCCAAATGTGTTTGCCATCCACAGCCACCACACAGTTTGGAAAATTACAAATTTCATTGAATTTTTCTGCATTTTTCAGCCAGAGTTCAGTTGTGGGTGAACATTCCAGTCTGAAATTGAAAATGTAGAGATCTTAAGGTCTCTCCGGTAGCCAGGAATTTGTGGAAAAGAAAATGAGAAAAAAAATCAGTACATGGCTTTTAGAAAAATAATATTAATGACAGGAGTTACTTTTTCAAAATTACGAACCTTAAGGTCACCAACAGACGTTCCTCAGCAGGAATTACTCTACGTAGCTGTGTGTCCTGCCTGGTGATTAGTGTTGAGCATTCCGATACCGCAAGTATCGGGTATCGGCCGATACTTGCGGGTATCGGAATTCCGATACCGAGATCCGATACTTTTGTGGTATCGGGTATCGGTATCGAAACAACATTAAAGAAGTTGTCCACTACTATAACCTTTTTTTTTTCATAAATCTTGCTATTATGTGCCACTGAAAACATCTACTGTGTTTATTTTAGCAATATTACCTTTTATCATGCTGTAGCAGCCCACTTTAGTGCTGGATTCAGCTCTCATGGGGTTCATCGACAACTTCCTTTCTCCTGAGTCATTGTGCTCTAATACTACAAGTTCCATGATGCATTGCACTGCTACTAAGCCCGAACCTACCACACCCACTCCAAAACACACCCAAACCCCTCCCTCCTCTCCCTCCTCTAGCTTCAAACAGATTTGTGATGTCATTTCTGTCCAACCTCCTCTTTTACATTTGTCCAACCCACACTCCATTACACACAGATAGAGGGAAAGATAGATAGATAGATAGATAGATAATAGAAAGATAGATAGATATGGGATAGATAGATACATACAGATATATGTCTATTTCCATAGATATGTCCATATCCATGTTTCTAAACCCCTTCACCCCTGCAGCTTTTTTGTTTTCGTTTATCGCTCCCCTTCTATCCAGAGCCATAATTTTTCCGTCAATATGGCCATGTGAGGGCTTATCTTTTGCGGGACAAGTTCTACTTTTGAACGACACCATTGGTTTTACCTTGTCGTGTAGCAGAAAATGTGAAAAAAATTCAAAGTGCAATGAAATGGCAAAAAAAGTGCAATCCCACACTTGTTTTTTGCTTGGCTTTTTTGCTCGGTTCCCTAAATGCTAAGGCTGTGTGAACACGTTGCGGATTTGATTGCAGATCCGCAGCGTTTTTTGCTGCACTGAATTGCATCAAATCCACAGTGTAGTGTACAACCAATGTAAGTCTATGGGAGCCGCAGACTTGTTGTGCACATGCTGCGGAAAAGGCCGCACCGAAACGCAGCTTTTTTTTCTCGCAGCATGTCACTTCTTTTGTGCGGAACTGCAGCGTTTCTGCACCTTTAGGCCATGTGCACACTTTGCGGTGTGCTCTGCAGGTTCTCCCGCAGCGGAATTGATAAATCTGCAGGGCAAAACCGCTGCGGTTATCCCTGCAGATTTATCGCGGTTTGTTCCGCTATTTCCGCTGCGGGTTTCCGCCTATACTATTGATGCTGCATATGGAGCAATATGCAGCATCAATAGTAATGTAAAAAATAATAAAAATTGGCTATACTCACCCTCTGACGTCGCGATCTCCTCGGCGCTGCACCCGGCGGTCCAGTTCCAAAGATGCTGTGCCGAGAAGGACCTTCGTGACGTCACGGTCATGTGACCCAGGCGTCATCACGGTCATGTGACCGCGACGTCACCGCAGGTCCTGCTCGCACACCAACCCTGATACCGGACGGCCGCGTGCAGCGCTGAGAGGTGAGTATAGCATCATTTTTTATTTTAATTCTTTTTTTTACACTATTTATGCTTCCCAGGGCCTGTAGGAGAGTCTCCTCTCCTCCACCCCGGGTAGCAACCGCACATGATCTGCTTACTTCCCGCATCGTGGGCACAGCCCCATGCGGGAAGTAAGCGGTTCAATGCATTCCTATGGGTGCAGAATCGCTGCGATTCTGCACAAAGAAGTGACATGCTGCGGGTTTTTCCCGCAGCATGTGCACAGCGGTTTGCGGTTTCCATAGGGTTTATATGTTAAACAGCATCAAAATCGCCGCGGATCCGCGGTAAAAACCGCTATGTGTGAACATGGCCTTAGACTTTCATTGAGTCGGGCACATCCGCCGCAAAACCGCAGATGTAAAAAAGATCTGCAGTTTTGCTGCGGATGTGGGTCCGAGAAACGCAGCAGCTCGGGAGGATGGAAGTGTGTGGGCGGTGACGGTGTGCGTCTATGTGTGGGCGGGCGGGGTCTGCGGGCTGTTCGGATGTGTGCTGCGCTGTGCGGGACTGTTCAGGTGTGTGCGATGTCTGTGGGCTCTTCGGATGTGTGCGGGGCTGTGGGGGGGGGGTCTTTTGGGGTGTGTGTGCAGGCATCATCCGATGGAACTACAAGTACGCAGCATACAATCTGCAGCTCATTCGGATGTAATCCGGACAGTGGACACACACCCTACGCTATCCATACATCTATCAATAGATATCTATCCAGACACATCTACAGATAGATATATGAATAGATAGATGTATGCATCTATAGATCTATCTATATGTAGATCTGTCTATCCATTTCATCTATCATCTATCTGTCTATCTGTGTGTTTAAAGGAGTGTGGGTTGGACAAATGTAAAAGAGGAGGTTGGACAATAATGACATCACAAATCTTTTTTTTGTTCAATAATACATCTTTATTTACCTTTCAAAAACGCACCAAAACGCCTAAAAACCGCAACAAAAGCGAATTAAAAAATGCATCAAAACCGTGCAAAAAACTGCATAAAAAATGCATCAAAACTGAAAAAAATCGCATCAAAACCGCACCATAATTGCATCAACACTGCACCAAAAACTGCATCAAAACTGCGCAAAAACCGCACCAAAATCGCACCAAAAACTCCATCAAAACCACACCAAAACCACACTAAGAACTGCATCAAAACCGCACCAAGAACTGCATCAAAACCGCACCAAAAACTGCATCAATACCGCACCAAAACTGCAAACTGCACCAAAACTGCAAAACTGCACCAGGTTTTGATGCAGTTTTTGGTGCAGTTTTGATGCAGTTTTTGGTGCAGTTTTGATGCTTTTTTTGGTGCTGTTTATGCACGGTTTTAATGCCGTTTTTGGAAATAAGTAAATAAACGGAAAATGTGCATGATTTGAATGGAAACATGCATGAAAAATCGGATTCCAAGGCCGGATTCATCATTTCACAGCTCAGTTTCATAGTTTTTTTGCCGCAAAAAAACGCATGCGTTTATTTGCGGCAAAAAAATGCATTGCTGTCTATGTAAACGCATGCGTTTTTAAGCACATGCATTTGTTTGCGTTAAAAACACATGCGTTTTTATAGAAAAAAACAGAAAAAAACACTGAAACACCACCCACCACCATCAGGGTGATAAAGGGATCCAAACCCTAACCCTAACCCTACCCCTAACCTCACCCCTAACCGTTTAATGAACATTTTCTGACATAGTGCCACGATATTTCAGTGCCATGTATATTAGTGCCACGTATATAAGTGCCACGTATATAAGTGCCACGTATGTAAGTGCCACGTATGTAAGTGCCACGTATGTAAGTGCCACGTATATAAGTGCCACGTATGTAAGTGCCATGTATGTAAGTGCCACGTATGTAAGTGCCACGTATGTAAGTGCCACGTATTTAAGTACCACGTGACACGTATTTCAGTGCCACGGATTTAAGTGCCACCTATGTAAGTGCCACGTATTTCAGTGCCACGGATTTAAGTGCCACCTATGTAAGTGCCACGTATTTCAGTGCCACGGATTTAAGTGCCACGGATTTAAGTGCCACGTATGTAAGTGCCACGTATTTCTGTCACGTTTACGGTTAGGGTTGATGTCACCGCTCTATAGGACCCTCAGTGACACACTGACAGGAGGCAATGGCTCCTGCAGTGTATCACTGAGGTTACTAAAGTTCACTGGTCTCACTTTATGGCAAAAAGCTGCGTGGGAACTTTCTCATACAGCATGCCATAAAGTGAGACTAGGGACTATTTTCTCACAGGGGCGTAGGAATACATTGTGGGGAATACATTGTGGAAGGATACCTTCCTCCCCTCATTGTCTTCCTGGAGCCCCTGGTGAGTGGTTGCATCAGCAGATGCTCCAGCTCTCCACGGGAGATCGTCGAGGGACACTCGTTTTAATTGGATTTCTGCGGATCTGGGAGTATAGTGTTTGTTTATTATTTTAATATTTTTTACAGATGACACTGGCTTCGGGGATCAAAGTGACAAGTGATGATGAGTATGTAATCTATGTATAATGTACTGTATGTCTATATGTATGTATGTATGTATGTATGTATGTAATGTATGTATGTACTGTATGTCTGTATGTTCTGTATGTATGTACTGTATGCGCATGTCGTCGCATGGCGCATGTCGCCGCATGGCGCATGTCGTCGCATGGTGCATGTAGTTGCATGGCGCATGTCGTCGCATGGTGCATGTCGTCGCATGCTGCATGTCACATGTTGTTGCATGGCGCATGTAATCGCATGCTGCATGTCGCATGTTGTCGCATGGCGCATGTCATCGCATGGCGCATGTCGTCCCATGTCGTCGCATGGCGCATGTCATTGCATGGCACATGTCGCATGCCGTCGCATGGCGCATGTTGCCGCATGGTGAGTGTCGTTGCATGGTGCATGTCGCCGCATGGTGCATGTAGTTGCATGGCGCATGTCGTCACATGTTGTCGCATGGCGCATGTCGCATGTTGTCGCATGGCGCATGTCATCGCATGGCGCATGTCGTCCCATGTCGTCGCATGGCGCATGTCATTGCATGGTACATGTCGCATGCCGTCGCATGGCGCATGTTGCCGCATGGTGAGTGTCGTTGCATGGTGCATGTAGTTGCATGGCGCATGTCGTCGCATGGTGCATGTTGTCGCATGGCGAGTGTCGTCGCATGTCGTGTGTTGTATGTATGTATGTATGTATTTTTTATTTTTTTTTTACATTCAACACATTAGCCGGATGATGGGACTACTACTGTCCCATCATTGGCTAATGTGTCACTCACTGCCACTGTAGCAGGCAGAGCCCGATGGGACTTGTTGTCCCATCGGACGATGCCTGCACACAGAGACAGACACACACACACACACCACCCCCCAGCACATACCGGTCCGCACAGCGCCGGGGACCGGGACCGCAAAGCGCCGGCGACCGCACATCGCCGGGGACCGGGACCGCACAGCACCGGCGCCCGGGACCGCACAGCGCCGGGGCCCGGGACCGCACAGCACCGGCGCCCGGGACCGCACAGCGCCGGGGCCCGGGACCTCACAGCACCGGCGCCCGGGACCGCACAGCACCGGCGCCCGGGACCGCACAGCGCCGGGGACCGGGACCGCATAGCACCGGCGCTCGGGACCGCAAAGCGCCGGCAACTGCACATCGCCGGGGACTGGGACCGCACAGCACCGGCACCTGGGACCGCACAGCATCGGGACCGCACAGCGCCGGGGACCGGGACCGCACAGCACCGGCGCCCGCCCGCACATCCCTGCCTAGCCCCGCCCGCCCCCAGCACGGCCCCGCAGGCAGCCTCAGCCCCGCCCACAGCCCAGTCACTCTTTGAGTGACTGCTGTCTGTGGAGCCTGGGGACACGCCTGCTACTGACGTCACGTCAATTTCCAGAGTCTGGAAATTGACGTGACGTCGGCGGAAATGAGCGGCGGCTGAAGCCTGGGGGTCACGTGACCCGGACTCAGGCACCAGCATAGCGCCGCTCACAGGCGAAAACGGCTAAAGAAGGTATTTACACAAATCATCAGGGGCCCCGGGGGGATACATAGGGGGGTTAATTGAAAGTAGTGGACAACCCCTTTAATGTGTAAAATAAAGAATTAAAATAAAAAATATTGCTATACTCACCTCTCAGACGCAGCCTGGACCTCACCGAGGGAACCGGCAGTGTTCTTTGCTTAAAATGCGCGCGTTTACTTCCTTCCGTGACGTCACGGCTTGTGATTGGTCGCGTGCCGCCCATGTGGCCGTGACGCAACCAATCACAGCAAGCCGTGACGTAATTTTCAGGTCCTCAATGCCTAATTCTAGGCATTCAGGATTTTAAAATTACGATCCGGCTTGTGATTGGTCGCGTCGCGGTCACATGGGCGATGCGACCAATCACAAGCTGTGACGTCACGGGAGGCAGGAAACGCGCGCATTTTAAAATTACGTCACGGCTTGTGATTGGTTGCGTGCCGCCCATGTGACCGCGACGCGACCAATCACAGCAAGCCGTGATGTAATTTCAGGTCCTGTATGCCTAATTCTGCATTCAGGACCTGAAATTACGTCACGGCTTGCTGTGATTGGTCGTGTCGCGGTCACATGGGTGGCACGCAACCAATCACAAGCCGTGACGTAATTTTAAAATGCGCGCGTTTCCTGCCTCCCGTGACGTCACGGCTTGTGATTGGTCGCGTCGCCCATGTGACCGCGACGCGACCAATCACAAGCCGGATCGTAATTTTAAAATCCTGAATGCCTAGAATTAGGCATTGAGGACCTGAAAATTACATCACGGCTTGCTGTGATTGGTCGCGTCGCGGCCACATGGGCGGCACACGACCAATCACAAGCCGTGACATCGCGGAAGGAAGTAAACGCGCGCATTTTAAGCAAAGAACGCTGCCGGTTCCCTCGGTGAGGTCCAGGCTGCGTCGGAGAGGTGAGTATAGCAATATTTTTTATTTTAATTCTTTATTTTACACAGTAATATGGTTCCCAGGGCCTGAAGGAGAGTTTCCTCTCCTTCAGACCCTGGGAACCATCAGGGATACCGTCCGATACTTGAGTCCCATTGACTTGTATTGGTATCGGGTATCGGTATCGGATTAGATCCGATACTTTGCCGGTATCGGCCGATACTTTCCGATACCGATACTTTCAAGTATCGGACGGTATCGCTCAACACTACTGGTGATCGATCCTCGGACACGTAGCAGCAATTCTTCAAAGCTCTGTTCTGACAATCTCGTGTACTCAAAAACGTTTGTGGGTTTTCACGAAGCTCGGTGTACAATGAGAGGTAGGCTCCATGTCTCTCTCGGACTTCAACAATGGGGTGTTGCCAATAGCAACGACGACATCTTCTCCATATTTCCCTTCTTCTTTCTTCTTCACAAGCCACAGCAGAAGCAACAGCCAATTTCAATGACAAATCTAGATTCATATTGAAGCTCTCCACGCTAAGAGCCATCTTGCAGCTGAATACACCATCAAAAGATGAGGATTTCATCTGTGCAGTGTGTCTATATATAGAAATCCCATGAAGCACACGCATTGTGTGTGTCTTGTGTCAAGGAAATTCTCCAGGAACAGCATTGTCCTATTGAATGCATGCACATAAACGACGCAAACACATGCAAAAACGCATACAAGCGCATGCACACGCAGCGGTTTTTTGCGAACATGCGTAAGCTGATGCGGATAAAAATGCTGCGTAAACATGCGTTTGCATGCATTTTGGCAAGTGTTAGCGCATGCAGATGATATGCTGCGCACAGAAACGCTAATGTGAACCTAGCCTTAGATGTCCCAGTTTTGGTCTTCAAATATTGATAGGTACAGGGTGCTCTAAAAATGGATATGATTTTTATTTAACTTCCTCTATAATACTATACAAGTTTTACAAAGAATGTGTCCAACAACCTCTTCAAAAAAATATATCATAACGGCTGCCTAAACAGGAAATAGTTGTCTTTTTAGCTATTTCTATTTAAAAAAAAAATACATTTACAGAAAATTAATAAACTACAACAAAAAAATTATTGGAACATAAAACTGTACAATCATATAGGGGCTGGTGACTGACTCCAGGTCGCAATGTTGTTTCCGCTCCAAGTTTGGGAGGTAGGAATACTTTGTTTTAGCCTTCACAGTGTCATTTACAAGCCAACACGGACATCTTGACAGTTTGATGCCCCAGAAAGATTATACTGCAAAAAAATACATTTTGGCAACTCGGATACTAGATAAAGACAGAAGATTGACAATTATTGGATGTTAGAAACCATTATCCCATCTCTATTGCAACTTATCTGACAGATGGAAAGTATTTTTTGGTTCTGTCTTTTTTTTTTCCATAGTTGCTGAAGAATTCTCTATCTGAAAGTAATGTCACACAACAGATAATGCTTCCCTTGGATTCTAGTATATAGAACATACAGTCTACAATAAATGGTGTTAATACACGGAAGTTGCTAATACTTCTAATGTATATCCTGCAGAAATTCAGACCTACAGCTAGTGTTGATTTTTCGTTTTCTTTTTTTTTCTCCTCTTTCTTAGAGCCATCACTTTTGCACTTTTCTGTCAATATAGCCATGTGAGGTCTTGTTTTTTTCAGGACTAGTTGTATTTTTGAATTACACAATCCATTTTACCATACTGGAAAAGAGGAAGAAAAAAAATATCCAAGTGTAGCAAATAAAAAATACACACAAACCCTATTACACTCTGGTTTTTTTGGTGTTGTTTTTATGACCTTTATTAGGTTATAAAAATAACTTCAAAATAGTATTCTCCAGGTCAGTACGATTACTGGGATACCAAACATGCATAGCAAATTCAGCCATTCTGAAAAAATATTTAGTTGTGTCGCCATTTTGAGAGACACGTAACATTTTTCATATTTTGGTTGATGGATCTGTGTAGGGGCATATTTTTTGCATTAAATAATATTCATAGATTCCTTCATGAGTGTAGACACAGCTACGCATTTCAAACATCCATTGCGTTCTTTAACAATGCTTTGTTAAAGAACGCAATAGATGTTCGAATCACATAGATGTGTCTACACTCATGATGGAATCCGTGAATATTTTTTAATCCAATAAATTTTTGCAAGCTTGGAAGCTGGATTATTTCCTTTTTTCATTTCTACTAGTGTTTCCTTGCAGATCCATTTCTCCTGGGATGCCTAGTTGGGATGAGCTGGTTAATCCTTTTCTATTTGCATATTGTTTGCATGGAGAGTGATTTTTTCGAGTAGATACAACATTTTGATCCCTTCTTATTGCATGTTTGAGGTGTCCCAGAGACTGAAATATATATATCGGCCAATATAATGCCGATATACTATATTGATATTATGGCGTCATCTCATGCTTATTTATACTTCTTTACAGATCCAAAATAATACCACCGGCAATGCTCAAATAAAACCACATCATAACTCCTAAATAGTATGGCCATCCTGTGCATAACATATGCTGATATACATATTTTAAGTAATGCCCAGCTGGTATCAACACTCCCAGAGAGGTTGCATACAGTCAGGCTGCCGTCACACTATCAGGATTTGGTCAGTATTTTACATCAGTATCTGTAAGCCAAAACCAGGAGTGGAACAATTAGAGGAAAAGTATAATAGAAACATATGCACCACTTCTGTATTTATCACCCACTCCTGGTTTTGGCTTACAAATACTGATGTTAAATACTGACCAAATACTGCTAGTGTGACGGCAGCCTAACAGTGTGCATGCTTTCCTGCCACTCCAGTTAACCTCTGCCTTATCATAGTTAAGTGGGTCGTGGGAGGAAACGCAAACCCACTGGGAACCCAGTACTCAAATACTACCATATGGCATGAAAATACTAATTTAATGCCACCGCCTTATGCTCCCTCACAGAGCTAAAATAATACCAGTAGAGATGAGCGAATCGATTATGTGGAATCTGGTCCATAGGTCATGGTCACCAAAAGGGGGCCCTATAAATCTCCTCATACCCGCCTGATTTTTTGGAACTTTTTCTGATTTGTAGTCGTGACAGCACACAGGGCCCACTAACTACACCATGTTCCAAATTATTATGCTAATTGGATTTAAGTGTCATAAAGATTTAATTGTTTTGTTTTTCAAATAAACTCGTGGATGGTATTGTGTCTCAGGGCTCAATGGTTCACTGAAATCAATCTTAAACACGTGTGATAATTAGTTTTCCAGGTGATTCTAATTAAAGGAAAACTACTTAAAAATGATGTTCCACATTATTAAGCAGGCCACAGGTTTCAAGTAACATGGGAAAGAAAAAGGATCTCTCTGCTGCCGAAAAGCATCAAATAGTGCAATGCCTCTGAGTTATTGGCTGCTATGGGCATAAAAGGAGATAAAATCATGGTGTGGCCACCATCTTCCCCTGACCTCAACCCTATAGAGAACCTTTGAAGTATCATCAAGCAAAAGATCTATGAGGGTGGGAGGCAGTTCAAATCAAAACAGCAGTTCTGGGAGGCTATTCTGACTTCATGCAAAGAAATACAAGCAGAAACTCTCCAAAAACTCACAAGTTCAATGGATGCAAGAACTGTGAAGGTGATATCAAAGAAGGGTTCCTATGTTAACATTTAACTTGGCCTGCTAGGATGTTTTGGAGTTAAATAGATTTTTGACCTCCTAATGCTGCAAATTCCACAAATGAGCATTTTCAGTTCTTTAAAACATATCAAATGTTTAGAAATTCTACTGTGCTTAATAATTTGGAACAGTGCATTTTGAGTTTTTATTCATTTTGGAGATTATACTGTTATCATTGGGAGGTTTCTTCAATAAAATTCGATGTATACTCTAACGGGTGATTACTTTTATTAGACTGACTGTCATTTGCACCGACCATTTAGGAAAATCTGAGAAAAATATAATTTGCATAACAATTTGGAACATGGTGTAGTAAGAGAGGCACGGGAAATTCCAGCAAGTAGGAGGCGGTTTGAGGTGCTTCTATTTGGTGGCAGTAGACTACTGTCTGATGTGAACGCCGGATCAGGGTCTTCAAGTTCAGAATAATTTAACTCATCTCTAAATACCACCTTATAATACTCCCACTCTGGGCTCAATAATGCTGCCATATAAATGCTAAACAAGTTTCAGCTGCTTCCATCACTCCTATGGAGTCTTTTCAGCGTGCATGCTCAACCGCTGCCCCTTTCAATTAACTCCTTGTCATAATTTCAATGCATTTGAGGCATCTTTCAACGGTCGTTGGTCACTGCCACAAATGTTCTCCAGTCGAGGCTAGAGTACATTTCTATCTTAATTTATGACAATTATATGTTGCAATTTTTGATGAATTTGCTGGGCGAAGAGTGAAAATGAGACAGTCCTTGGAGTGGGGGAACCTAGGCAGCCAATGAGGGCTATTAGGAACCTGCAGATACATGGACAAGTGAGGGGCTAGCTGAGAATGAACTTTTTATTGTTTCCAACCCCATACTAGTCATCTAGTTTTAATGCTTTGAGGGGGTCAGGGCTCAGGAGACCTCAGAGCATAAACATTTTTTTTATGGTATTCGGAGATCATTCGGTTCATTTCAAATACATTTTATGCAAATCCAATTTCTTGGACGATTTTGGCAAATTTGCTGAAATCGCGTTCCTCATCTCTAATAGATATTCCTTTAAATTAATTTTTCCATACACAAAAAAAACTGAAAAAAAAAATAAAATTAATTTCACAACGGCTCCAGCAAGTTTCCCGATGTGAACATTTCCATAAAAGTTCATTCATAATTAGAGTAGCAATCTACAGTGGGTAATGCACCATTGTCTGTGTGCAAAGCAAAATGCAAACTGATGAAGGTTTAGACATGCAAAGTGAAGTGAAGCAGCTACCGCAGAATATAAATCACAGAGAGGAGACATATTGTACCAGACAAAACAAAGCTGCAGCTTCAGCAAATCGCACACTCCATACTTCCGCTACGATAGTGAAATCTTGGGAAACACTGGTATTAGAGGCTTATTTGCTGGCAGAGATTTCTATTATAAGTTATGCTAATTCTGCAGTAAATTATCGCAAAACTGCTCGGCTGTATAATCTCACAACATCATGTTTTAACACTGATTTCCCCTCTCAGCCCTCAATTCGAGGTGTGGTTGTCATACTTAAAAAGAGAATAAAACCTCATGATATTATCTATAACTTGGAGACAAAATCACTGAGTCATAATATCTGAGCCCAATGCATGCACACATTAATGAAGGGATCTTAGGCAATTTATTTTTAAAAAAAGTAGAATATATATTTTGCACCAGCCACCCTTGTTCAAAAAATTGTGACTTTTTGCCCCTATTGCGCAGTCCTTGACGCTTTAGAATAAGTTGGTGGCATGTAAGAAGAAGGTGGAAGGGCCAAGTTTAGGCAAGCTAATTTAGAAATTGTTGTAAATTTTAGTAAAAACATGGCACTGATGTGCCCCATATTGTACTGTATGCTATTCAGACAGATCATATCAATAACATACACCCAATATTGGGAAAAGTAATTTAAAAAAAAATTCCAACATGGGTCCTCAGGGGAGGGACTTCATAAATATTTACCCATTAACCATTTACCCATGTAAGACGAATAACGTTAATTTTTTTATCGTGATGGATGGGTTATTTTGTGAAACAGGTTGCAAGAGGTATATGTGAGGGTATTTATGTTGAATATTGATTACCGGTTTTGCCATTTCTCTTTCTGTAGAATAAATCGATTAATAATCATTTTTGCAGCAGAACGTATATTAAAAACTCCATGATTAGTAAAGACCTTGCAAAAAAACTGTTTCTCTTCTTTTCTGCCCTGTATTGAGGGACCCTTTATCTCTGCAGGCAATGTAAAAGGTGTGTTTTCAGGACCTTTCACCGATAACATCAGCAACGTCATACCTAGAGGCAATAAAAATACAAAATTGTATGCGACTCGGAGACTATCAGAGAGGAGGTAAGTAGAAAAAATGAGGGGTATGAAGGTGCCAAAAAATCACGGTATTCCCTATTGACAACAGTGGAAATATCTTGCTGATCATTAAGACACAATTGTGACCCAAAGTTTGGCCCACTGCATTGAGTGAAAGTGCAAATGTGCGGCCTCTGTTCCATTCATTTCCTATTGGATTGACAGCAGTTCTGTAGATAGAGGAATGACTTCATTTTTTGCTAAAAGGTTAAAAATAAAAATAAAATTAAATCAGTGCTAAAAACACTACACCTTTATGAAGCAATGTCCAAATTCCTCGAGGGAGGGACTTATAAGTGGGGGTTGCTAGTGTTGAGCATTCCGATACCACAAGTATCGGGTATCAGCCGATACTTGCGGTATCGGAATTCCGGTACCGAGTTCGGATATTTTTGTGGTATCGGAAATCGGAATTGGAAGTTCCCAGTGTATGGTTCCCAGGGTCTGGAGGAGAGGAGACTCTCCTTCAGGCCCTGGGATCCATATTCATGTAAAAAATAAAGAATTAAAATAAAAAATATGGATATACTCACCCGTCCGGCGGCCCCTGGACCTTACCGATTGTAACCGGCAGCCTCCGTTCCTAAGAATGAGGAGTTTAGGACCCTCGATGACGTCGCGGCTTGTGATTGGTCGCGGTCACATGAGCGGCACGCGACCAATCACAGGCCGCAACGTAGGTGCCACATGAGGAGTCTTGTAATGGGCACATACCTCGCAAGAGAGAACATAGTCCTTAGTATCCTTCAGGCAAGTTGGCCACCAGAAGAATCGGCTCAGGAACTCTTGTGTCTTCTGTACCCCCCTGTGACCAGCCAACTTGGAGTCATGTACCAACTTGAGGGTCTGCAGACGGACGACCTCCGGGACGTAGATACGTCGATCTCTGAACCACATGCCACCCTTAGAGACAAGATTAATATCCACAGGTGGGTTGGCCAGAAATACATCACCTTCATAGGCCTGCCTGCACTCCTTCCACAAGTCCTGATCGTGGATAACTCCGATGAAATTGGCATCAGATAGAATGGTCTTGGACGGGGCTCCAGGTACGGAATCCGCAGCATGGATTCGGGATAAAGCATCAGCCTTCCCATTACGAGAACCTGGACGGTACGAGATAACAAAGTTAAATTGATTTAAAAATAAGTTCCAACGAGCCTGACGAGGAGAAAGACATCTAGCGGATCTAAGGAACTCTAGATTGCGATGGTCAGTTAGCACTATGATCTGTTGTGCAGCTCTTTGCAGATGATGCCTCCATTCTTTGAAAGCCGCAATAATAGCCAGCAATTCCTTGTCTCCCACATTGTAATTCTTCTCTGCTGAGGTTAGTCTACGGGAAAAGAAAGCACAAGGATGTAGCAGACCCTTCTCTCCAGTTCTTTGGGAGAGAATAGCCCCCAAAGCATTATCAGAAGCGTCCACCTCCACAATGAAAGGAAGTGTTGGATCTGGGTGTGTCAACAGCGTTGCTGATGTGAAACAGATCTTAAGCCGATCAAAAGCTTCTTGAGTCGGTGATGACCACTTAAAGGGCTTTTCCTTCTTTGTCAAGGAAGTAATGGGGCGGACAATATCAGAAAAATTTTGAATGAAGCGTCTGTAGAAATTTGCAAAATCAATAAAATGTTGGCCCTCCTTAACGTTCTTGGGTACCGGCCAGTCAAGGATAGCCTGAATCTTACCAGATTCCATGTTCAGTCCCTGGGGAGAGATGATATAACCTAAGAACTGTATCTCAGAACGATGGAACTCGCATTTCTCTGGCTTAATATACAGATGGTTCTCTTTCAGACATCTTAAAACAGTTTTGACATGTTCTTCATGTTCCTGTAGAAAGTCAGAAAAGATTAGTATATTGTCCAAATAGATCACTACAAACTGGTCCAACAAATCTCTGAAAATGTCATTAGCAAAGTGTTGAAATGTTGCAGGGGCGTTACAAAGCCCGAAGGGCATCACAAGAGATTCAAAGTGTCCATACCGGCATCTGAATCCTGTCTTCCACTCATCCCCTGGACAAATACGCACCAAATTATAAGCCCCACGAAGATCCAGTTTAGAGATCACCTTAGCATGGCGGACTCTTTCCAGTAATTCGGGAATCAGAGGCAAAGGTAATGGTTTCATACGGTTACCTTATTGAGTTTTCGATAGTCAACACAGGATCTCAGGGTCCCATCCTTCTTCTTTACAAAAAAGATAGGTGCCCCTGCTGGTGAGGAAGAAGGACGTATGAAGCCTTTGTGTTATGACCTGGTGGTTAGGAGCACCTGGAATGACCTGATGGTTAAACTAGACGACAGGACAAGCTCTGGGGAGTGGGATCTCAAACACAGGAATGAAACAAAGGCAAAGGAGGCCAGACTTACTAAATAGACTGAGGATAGGAAAGGGATCTATGCGGTCAGCACAAAAAACTACAAAAAGCCACGCAGAGTGTGCAAAAAGACCCCCGCACCGACTCACGGTGCGGAGGTGCCACTCTGCACCCCAGAGCTTCCAGCTAGCAAGGCAATATCATGTTAGCAAGCTGGACTAGAACTAAGCAAGTACTAATAAATATATTCAGTACACAATGAACAACAAATGAACTAGCAGGGACTTAGCTTCTGCTGGAGTAGACAGGTCCTCAGAAAGATCCGAGAGAGATCTGAACCAGTACCGATACATTGACAGCTGGCATGAAGTAACGATCTGAGTGGAGTTAAATAGAAAAGCCAGCCTAGCCGCAAACGAGGGCAGCTGAGGAAGCAACCTCAGAACCAGCAGTTCCACTCACAGCCACCAGAGGGAGTCCACGGACAGAACTCGCTGAAGTACCATTCATGACCACAGGAGGGAGTTCGAGAACGGAATTCACAACACCTTTGGCCAGATTTTCATCAATATACTCCTTTAAGGCTTGAAGCTCAGGTGCCGCCAAAGGGTATACGTTACCAAAAGGAATGGCTGCCCCGGGAAGCAGCTCAATGGGACAGTCATAATGCCTGTGTGGAGGAAGCTGATCTGCATTCTTCTTGTCACAGATGTCAGAGAACTCTTTATATGCTGGAGGTAAAGAAAATACCTGTACATGTGGTTCCGTAGCCGTGGACTCAGGGACAGCTTCTGTTAACGCTGAGTTGCTCCTTGTTGGGAAGATAATCTCCTTGGTCTCCCAGTTGATAATTGGGTTCTGAGAACGCAACCAAGGAATGCCTAAAATCACAGGAAAATGAGAAGAAATTAGCAAGAAAGAAAGTTGCTCCTGATGCTTAGGCTCCGACAAAATTTCAAGGGGTACGGTCTCCTGATCCACAGGCCCAGAGATTAAAGGTGACCCATCCACTGTTTTCATGGTAATTGGAGAGGCTCTTTGCTGTATTTTAATACCATGCTCCTTGGCAAATGCGATATCCATGAAATTGCAACCAGCACCAGAGTCAATCATAGCTTAACTGGAAATCCACTGTCCTGAACACAGGATCTTAATAGGGAGAGAACAGTGAGAGTTCCTTTCCTTCAGCTCCTTGGGGGGTGAAGTCATAGAAAGTGAATGGAATACAGCGTTTAAAAGCAGGCTACATTCAGAGATGTCAGATTCATCATCACAGTTGTCATACTCCCCTATTGCTGCTAGCACCTTGTTAGGCCGTCTTGGACACTTAGGAAAATTGATCAAGAAGTGGTCAGACTGGGCGCAGTAGAAACATAGACTTTCACGAAGGCAATGCTCCCGGCGCTCATTGATCTCGCGCCTCTGAACGGAATCAATTTCCATGGGCACCTCCTCCACCTCCCGAGAGGTTTTACCTGCAGGCTCTTTGGAAGGAAGGGAAAAGTTAGAAATATATATGCAGCAAATTTCTCCTGCCTACGCTCAGTAAGGCGAATGTCTATGCGCACACAATGCTGTATAAATGTCTCTAGCTCTTGTGGTGACTCAGAGCGGGCTAGTTCATCTTTTACAATACTAGACAGACCCCTTTTAAAAATAGGCAATTGTGCATAACTGTCCCAATTGGTATCTACCGCCAATCTCCTGAATTCAGTGGCATACTCAATAACAGAACGTTTAGCCTGGCGTAAAGACAACAAAGCAGATTCAGCGGTTGCACAGGGATTAGGGTCATCAAACATTAATGCCATAGCGGCCAAGAAATCATCCAAGTCATTTTACCGTGGGTCACGAGACTCAATCATCGGATTCGCCCAGGCGAGCGCTCGTGAGGTCAGTAGCATTATTACACACAATACTTTGGATCTATCAGTAGGAAAACGGTCAGCATGCACATCAAAATATAGCATACATTCAGGGCCGGCGTCAGCACCCGGCGCACCCGGGCAAATGCCGGGGCCCTGGCGAGACTGGGGGGCCCATAACGGTAAGACACTTATTATGCCGGCATTGCCGACACTGATGCGAAGTGCATCATGCGCTCCTGGGGGGCCCCCGAAGCCGGACTACATCATTCCCGAGTCCAGCCCTCCCTCCCTGTGTTAGTGTGCTGTGTGTGATTGCAGCCAGGACTCGGAGGTGGAGCTGGAGCGGATATATGATTCCCGGCAGCAGGAGGCGGGACTCACTGACTGGGACTCACTGCAGCAGGAATACTCACCAATCACCGTCTATGGGGATAGAAGAGTCACTTCCGGGCTGGCGGTCGTCACTTCCGGGTGAGAGTGAGGAGCTCGTCACTAAGAAGAGCAGCGCTGCCGCTGACACACAGATCACGTCGCGACATGGTCCGGGACCCGGTTCCACTGTCGAGTTCCAGCGCAGCGAGCAGCAGAAGACGAGCAGCATTCGTCAGTGCATGTGCGCAGATCCTGTGTCCACAATGGTTGGGGGCGACGGCGATGGCGTGGTGGTGGGTGAGCTGGGCTGCCTCTGCTATATACTATGTGGGCTGCCTCTGCTATATACTATGTGGGCTGCCTGTGCTATATACTACGTGGGCTGCCTGTGCTATATACTACGTGGGCTGCCTGTGCTATATACTACGTGGGCTGCCTGTGCTATATACTATGTGGGCTGCCTGTGCTATATACGTGGGCTGCCAGTGCTATATACTACGTGGGCTGCCTGTGCTATATACTACGTGGGCTGCCTGTGCTATATACTATGTGGGCTGCCTGTGCTATATACTATGTGGGCTGCCTGTGCTATATACTACGTGGGCTGCCAGTGCTATATACTACGTGGGCTGCCTGTGCTATATACTACGTGGGCTGCCTGTGCTATATACTACGTGGGCTGCCTGTGCTAAAAACTACATGGGGTACCTGTGCTATATACTACGTGGGCTGCCTGTGTTATATACTACGTGGCTGTGCTATATACTACGTGGGCTGTGTTATACACAGCGTGGGTTGTGCTATATACTACGTTGGCTATGTTATACACTGCGTGGGCTGTGCTATACGCTACGTGGGCTGTGCTATATGCTACGTGGGCTGTGCTATATGCTACGTGGGCTGTGCTATATGCTACGTGGGCTGTGCTATATGCTACGTGGGCTGTGCTACATGCTACGTGGGCTGTGTTATATGCTACGTGGGCTGTGTTATATGCTACGTGGGCTGTGGTATATTTCTCTGCTGTATCTGAGCATCATGAAGCATGGTTTGTGTTTAAGAGGGGGGCCCACTGAGACTCTTTCGCCTGGGGCCCTCAAAAACCTGGAGCCGGCCCTGCATACATTGATTCACAAAGCCACGAAATTTGTCACGATCACCATTAAATCTGAATGGGGGCAACTTAGGTGGGCCAGCTGGTGGCGGTTGCCCAGAGGGTAAAGTCTCTTGTGCAGCTATTTGCGTGATTATGTCCTGAAAAGCCATCCATACTGGGACTCTATGCCAGCAAGTTTGTTTTCCTGGGCTGCAATGCGGTTGCTTAAGTCCTGCAAAGTTTGTCCAAACACTTGTTGATTGTGTTCAAAGCTTCCAAACTTCTTTTGCAGACCTTCCACATCTTTCTGCAGTGATCTAATTATGGAAAACACCTGCTATAATTTGCTTTCTGCAGTCATTGTTCCAGCAGTCTCCGTTTTTTTTTTAAGGCTAGAGTATCTTGTAATAATTATAGGGGATAACTCAGGAGACTCTTTGCGTGGAACAAGACAACTACAGGACAGTTTTACAGTGGTAAAGTCTATATTATCACACGGTGATTCAAACAGGTGCAGAGAGAAACTCAAGTCCACAACACTTGGTGCAAATAATAAACGCAGCTTAGCAGTCTATAGGAAATTTCAGAGGAAAATGCAATCAAGCAGAAAGTCTATGAAGCACAGTTATTCTTGAGGATACTTGACACGAATAAATCCTTGTCTTAGTCCAGGCACAGATAGATATGCTTATTAGGCAGTTCAAATCATATCTTAGCTCAACCAGGGAGGCCTGGTTAATAGTCTCAGGTTATTGCAAAGCAGAAACAGCTTGCATGTCCAGCAAATGCAGATGGAAGTAAACACGAACAGCGGATTACTGGAAACTTGTGTATGCAGCAGGAACTCAGAGCAGAGTAGCAGGATCACCACACAGGTTCACAGGAGCAGGTGTATAGCCAGGGAGTAATCAGAGGTCAGGACCTGGATGCAAGGCAGAATACTCTAGCACAGACTGAAGGCTGGGGTGGAGTTTTATAGCAGGAAGACACAGTGCACATGAGACCAAAGAAGCCATCTTGAAAAAGGGCAGTAATGCACAAAAGGTAAAAAATGTTCAGAGTCCTGACAGAACCATTCCATTGTAGATTTATGTTTGGGATCATTGTTGTTGGAAGACGAATCTCCGTCCCAGTCTCAGGTCTTTTGCAGACTCAAAAAGGTTTTCTTAAAGAATGGTCCTGTATTTGGCTCCATCCATCTTCCCATCAATTTTAACCATCTTCCCTGTCTCTGCTGAAAAAAAGCAGGCCCAAACCATGATGCTGCCACCACCATGTTTGACAGTGGGGATGGTGTGTTCAGTGTGACGAGCTGTGTTGCCAAAAAGTTTGATTTTGGTTTCATCTGACCAGAGCACCTTCTTCCACATGTTTGGTGTGTCTCCAAGGTGGCTTGTTGCAAACTTTAAACAACACTTTTTATGGATATCTTTGAGAAATGGCTTTCTTCTTGCCACTCTTCCATAAAGGCCAGATTTGTGCAGTGTATGACTGATTGATGTCCTATGGACAGACTGTCCCACCTCAGCTGTGGATCTCTGCAGTTCATCCAGAGTGATCATGGGCCTCTTGGCTGCATCTCTGATCAGTCTTCTCCTTATTTGAGATGAAAGTTTAGAGGGACGGCCGGGTCTTGGTAGATTTACAGTGGTATGATACTCCTTCCATTTCAATATGATCACTTGCACAGTGCTCCTTGGGATGTTTAAAGTTTTGGAAATAATTTTGTATTCAAATCCGGCATTAAACTTCTCCACAACAGTATCACGGACCTGCCTGTTGTGTTCCTTGGTCTTCATAATGCTCTCTGTGCTTCAAACCGAACCCTGAGACTATCACAGAGCAGGTGCATTATACGGAGACTTGATTACACACAGGTGGATTATATTTATCATCATTAGGCATTTAGGACAACATTGGATCATTCAGAAATCCACAATGAACTTCTGGAGTGAGTTTGCTGCACTGAAAGTAAAGGGGCCGAATAATATTGCATGCCCCACTTTTCAGTTTTTGAATTTCCACAAAAATTTTAAGTAACCAATAAATTTTGTTCAACTTCACAATTGTGTTCCACTTGTTGTTGATTCTTCACCAAAAATTTAGATTTGTTATCTTTATGTTTGAAGCATGATACAGTATGTGGGAAAAGGTTGAAAAGTTCCAGGGAGCTGAATACTTTCGCAAGGCACTGTATCTATGTTGAAATATGAAGTTTAAAGGTGGGATGGGGAGGTTGATTTTGCATCTCACTTAAAAAGAGAGTGAACATAACCAGAACCTTTGTGCCAATAAGCATGTATTTAAAAACTCAATATTTGGTAAAAATGTTGTATCAAACATGTTCTTTTATCTACATTTTGACCCTTTACCCATCTATTTATGTAGCCACTGTAATAAGAGAAGCCTCACTAGATCAACTCCAGGACCTTTCACCTGGTGATGTCATTGATTAATAGTTGTGATACATGGATGCCACTCACACCAGAGGGAGAATGAGAGTATATGTGCAGCTTTAAAGTAAGACTGTACTGCAGGGGTGGACCTACCATTGTCATTGGTGTGACTAATAGGTACAAGGTTGGCAAACACTCCCGGGCCCTGTAGACTAGGAGGTCCCCAAAGGTCTCTTTGGCCCATATGAAAGTAATATTACTATTAAACACCTGTGTTAGTTGAGGGCCCTATTGGAGGTTTTTCTTTGAGGTCCACAAACTTCAAATTATGCAAATGACCATTGGTGGAAACGGTGCAGCTGCACATGTGTCCAGGAGGTAAGGGGGCACACTTCTACTGCCAAAGCAAATGGAAATGTATGTTATGATGGGTTATTAAATTAAGGGCCCACGTATGTAATGTTCCTACACAGGGGCCCTCTTCTGTCTGTGTCTGCCACTGCCATGCTGTGATTCCCGATAATCACTAAAATGGTGCACGCAAATGGTGACGTTTTCGAGAACTATAAAACAACCTTCCATGAACACAGCACAAAACACAAAGGAATACTTGCATAGCAGATACAATTTTTTTTTAAAAAGGATCTATATAGCGACACAACAATGCGCTAAACTAGTTGACCAGTTCATGAACCTCGCCTCGCCTCCGAGCAGTAGACATTGCATTGATAACTGTGATAATTCACTCTCCGGTAACTGACAACCTTCTGCAAACAAAGTAAACATCCCCCCTCCCGAAAGAGCACCTCTGATGCATTGTTCTGTGCAGATATCATCGCTGCTGAAAACTTTTACCGTAGCAGTATTTGATGAATAGGCTCGGAGCTTGTCATGCAGAGTTATGGCACAGGCTGTACACTTTAAAGTCAGTTTGTTTTTGAGATAAGAAAGACAATCATTTTCACAATTGTCCTCGATGCCTCTTCACGACAATAAATTCTCATGTATTTAACAGAAAAAAAAATTCTTTCCATTTAGCTGACATGCCAAGGTTAAAAAAGTACAATGATGGAGACGAGCTTCTGAAATCATTTTTCAAGCTAGTAAATTTTGCAGTAAATAAAGCAATATTATCACCAAGCATGTGTTATACGGTGGGAATGGGTCGAAAAGTTACCCCTAAATGGAAAAAAATGGCTGCCATTTAATTCTGGAATTTTAGGTAATGTTAGACCACTTTTCTGCAATAGGGCACCGATCTTCTCCATCTGCTTCCTACTGCCATTCAGTAAAAGATCAATGTAGGTGACCTCTGTCCATGGGGCATACCGACATCCAGAAGTCTGAGCTTGGGACCTTCTGATTTGTGAGGACTGATTTACCAGCTTTAGCGTACACAGTCCCTCATGCATTCCATGGATGACCATCATTCCCTGCCATGTAATCTTGGATTTAGCGTATTGCAAGTTACTATACTGCAAAATGTCTTGGCAGAGCAATCACAGGAGAATCGGGAATCCCAGAGATCAGATAACAGCAAATCCAAAAGGAATCTCTTTGTATGGCTACCCTTACTAATGAAAGAATTGTGAACGGACTACAATGAGTGGACTCTATGTTTTTATGTTGTATTTTATTTTCTAGAATGCAAGTCTTCCATGTAGACACATAATAAGAAAAGGTTGCTGGGAGATTTCTGCTTTCAAACATGCAGAATTATAAATTCAGCTCTGGAATAAAATATAGGCTACAATTTGCAATCAAAATACTGTACTATATGTAATGTAATGTTTTATGTAGTATGTACATAATGGTTCCACTAGAAAAATAGTGAGTGCAGCTCTAGAGTAAAATATTACATAGTTATGTAGGTTGAATAAAGGTCCATTAAGTTCAACCTTTCCATACAGGATACGTAATGTAATGCATATAAACAGTGACTGCACCAGCAGAATAGTGAGTGCAGCTCTGGAGTATAATACAGGATACAATTCAGGATCAGTAATGTAATGTATGTGCACAGTGACTGCACCAGCAGAATAGTGAGTGCAGCTCTGGGGTATAAGACGGGATGTAACTCAGGATCAGTAATGCAATGTATGTACACAGTGACTGCACCAGCAGAATAGTGAGTGCAGCTCTGGAGTATAATACAGGATGTAACTCAGGATCAGTAATGTAATGTATGTGCACAGTGACTGCACCAGCAGAATAGTGAGTGCAGCTCTGGGGTATAAGACGGGATGTAACTCAGGATCAGTAATGCAATGTATGTACACAGTGACTGCACCAGCAGAATAGTGAGTGCAGTTCTGAGGTATAATATAGGATGTAACTCAGGATCAGTAATGTAATGTATGTACACAGTGACTGCACCAGCAGAATAGTGAGTGCAGTTCTGAGGTATAATATAGGATGTAACTCAGGATCAGTAATGTAATGTATGTACACAGTGACTGCACCAGCAGTATAGTGAGTGCAGCTCTGTAGTATAATACAGGATGTAACTCAGGATCAGTACATGTTCAGTAATGTAATGTATGTACACAGTTACTGCACCAGCAGAATAGTGAGTGCAGCTCTGGAGTATGACACAGGATGTAACTCAGGATCAGTAATGTAATGTATGTGCACAGTGACTGCACCAGCAGAATAGTGAGTGCAGCTCTGGGGTATAACACAGAATGTAACTCAGGATCAGTAATGTAATGTATGTACACAGTGACTACACCAGCAGAATAGTGAGTGCAGCTCTGGAGTATAATACAGGATGTAACTCAGGATCAGTAAGAGTAAGGAAAAGTTATCATTGTGCAAAAGTCATTAATGAAAAGTTTGAAATTCACTTTTTATGTAGAACTAGCTGTACTACCCGGCTTCGCCCGGGTTAATGACTGCTGTTAGCAAAATAGAATGTGTTAACAAAAATTTATTCTGCACACAAAAACCACAAAACAAATAGATAGAAATGTAATTATTAAAAGGCAAAAACTAAGCAAATAGAAGCATTTCACAACATATATTAGCTTTGTTATACTGAGAATGTCTTTGTTGCCTATATTAACCAATCAGAGCTCAGGTTAATTAACTGTAGCAAAATAGAAGCTGAGCTGTGATTGGTTGCTATTGGCAGCCTGATAAATCCCCAGCCAACAGGAAGCCCTCCCCCCTGGCAGTATATATTAGCTCACACATACACATAATAGACAGGTCATGTGACTGACAGCTGCCGTATTTCCTATATGGTACATTTGTTGCTCTTGTAGTTTGCTTATTAATCAGATTTTTATTTTTGAAGGACAATACCAGACTTGTGTGTGTTTTAGGGCGAGTTTTATGTGTCAAGTTGTGTGTGTTGAGTTGCGTGTGGCGACATGCATGTAGCGACTTTTGTGAGATGAGTTTTGTGTGGCGACATGCGTGTAGCAACATTTTGTGTGTTGAGTTGCATGTGACAGGTTAGTGTAGCAAGTTGTGTGCAGCAAGATTTGTGCATGGCGAGTTTTGCGCGTGGCGAGTTTTATGTGTGGTGCATTTTGAGTATGTGCAAGTTTTGTGTGAGGCAACTTTTGCATGTGGTGCAACTTTTGTACATGTGGCAATTTTTCTGTGTGTGCAAGTTTTGCATGAGGTGAGTTTTCCATGAGGTGAGTTTTGCACGTGTGGCGAGTTTTGCGTGAGCCTAGTTTTGCATATGGCGAGTTTTGCATGTAGCGAGTTTTGAGTGGTGACTTTTGTGTTTCGACTGTTATGTGGCGAGGTTGGTGTGTGTGTGTGGTGAAATGTGTGCTGAGGGTGGTATATGTGTTCAAGCACGTGGTAGTGTGTGGCGCATTTTGTGTTTGTGTTCATATCCCCGTGTGTGGTGAGTATCCCATGTCGGGGCCCCACCTTAGCAACTGTACGGTATATACTCTTTGTCGCCATCGCTCTCATTCTTTAAGTCCTCATTGTTCACATCTGGCAGCTGTCAATTTTCCTCCAACACTTTTCCCTTCACTTTTTCCCCATTATGTAGATAGGAGCAAAATTGTTTGGTGAATTGGAACGCGCGGGGTTAAAATTTCACCTCACAACATAGCCTATGACGCTCTCGGGGTCCAGACGTGTGACTGTGCAAAATTTTGTGGCTGTAGCTGCGACGGTACAGATGCCAATCCCGGACATACACACATACATACATACACACATTCAGCTTTATATATTAGATATACCTGTATGTAATCTCCTGTATATAGTATATACCTGTGTGTCATCTCACCTATATATAGTATATATCTGTGTGTCATCTCCTGTATATAGTATATACCTGTATGTCATCTCCTCCTATACATAGCATATACCTGTGTCATCTCCTCCTGTATATACTATATACCTGTAGGTAATCTGCTCCTGTATATAGTATATACCTGTGTGTCATCTCCTCCTGTATGTAGTATGTACCTGTATGTCATCTCCTCCTCTATATAGTATATACCTGTGTGTCATCTCTCCTGTATATAGTATATATCTGTGTGTCATCTCCTCCTGTATATAGTATATACCTGTGTGTCATCTCCCCTGTAAATAGTATATACCTGTGTGTCATCTCCTGTATATAGTATATAGCTGTATGCCATCTCCTCCTGTATTAGCCCTCGTTCACACGTTATTTGGTCAGTATTTTTACCTCAGTATTTGTAAGCTAAAATGGCAGCCTGATAAATCCCCAGCCAACAGTAAGCCCACCCCCTGGCAGTATATATTAGCTCACACATACACATAATAGACTGGTCATGTGACTGACAGCTGCCGGATTCCTATATGGTACATTTGTTGCTCTTGTAGTTTGTCTGCTTATTAATCAGATTTTTATTTTTGAAGGATACCAGACTTGTGTGTGTTTTAGGGCGAGTTTCGTGTGTCAAGTTGTGTGTGTTGAGTTGCGTGTGGCGACATGCATGTAGGGACTTTTGTGAGATGAGTTTTGTGTGGCGACATGCGTGTAGCAACTTTTTGTGTGTCGAGTTGCATGTGACAGGTTAGTGTAGCAAGTTGTGTGCAGCAAGTTTTGCGCATGGCGAGTTTTGCGCGTGGCGAGTTTTATGTGTGGTGCCTTTTGAGTATGTGCAAGTTTTGTGTGAGGCAACTTTTGCATGTGTTGCAACTTTTGTGCATGTGGCAATTTTTCTGCGTGTGGCAATTTTTCTGCGTGTGCAAGTTTTGCGTGTGGCGAGTTTTGCACGTGTGGCGAGTTTTGCATGTGGAGAGTTTTGCGCGTGGCGAGTTTTGAGCGGCGACTTTTGTGTTTCTACTTTTATGTGGCGAGGTTGGTGTATGTGTGGTGAAATGTGCACTGAGGGTGGTATATGTGTTCGAGCACGTGGTAGTGTGTGGCGCATTTTGTGTGTGTGTTCATATCCCCGTGGTGGTGTGATTATCCCATGTTGGGGCCCCACCTTAGCAACTGTACAGTATATACTCTTTGGTGCCATCGCTGTCATTCTTTAAGTCCCCCTTGTTCACATCTGGCAGCTGTTAATTTGCCTCCAACACTTTTCCTTTCATTTTTTCCCCATTATGTAGATAGGGGCAAAATTGTTTGGTGACTTGGAAAGCGCGGGGTTAAAATTTCACCTCACAATATAGCTTTGACGCTCTCAGGGTCCAGACGTGTGACTGTGCAAAATTTTGTGCCTGTAGCTGCGACGCCTCCAACACTTTTCCTTTCACTTTTTCCCCATTATGTAGATAGGGGCAAAATTGTTTGGTGAATTGGAAAGCGCGGGGTTAAAATTTCACCTCACAACATAGCCTATGACGCTCTCGGGGTCCAGACGTGTGACTGTGCAAAATTTTGTGGCTGTAGCTGCTACGGTTCAGATGCCAATCCCGGACATACATACATACATACATACATACACACACACACACATTCAGCTTTATATATTAGATTAAGCCTAGATGTACATGGCGACTTTAGTTGTAGGATAACATTTTGCATATAACTCATGAGTAGAATTGAGCGAATATGTTCGGAATCGGTCGTTGAATCTGAATTTGCCATATTCGTACCATATTGGTATGCTATTAGTGCCGAATTTATGTTTGATGATCAGTTCCAAACATATGTGTTCATTTCTACACCCATTGACTCCAATGACATCCGTCTGTGTTCAGCAAATATTGAAAAAACAATATTCGCCGCCGATCGTAATTGGAACCGAATTTTGAGAAATTCTTATGAGATCAAATTAATATGTGTGATTTTTCTACAGTTTGACAATGAGCAACTATTAATGATGAAATTTGGCAGCAAGTTGCATGCAACATATGATTTGCACAAAAAAAAAACCCAAATTGCAGTCATGTCGCCAGTGAGTGACCGATTCTATCCTGGCACAGCGCGGGTGATCAGCTATTTTGGAGCTAAAATGCATCAGGAGCGTCACCGTCTCGTTAAGTCATTTGTCCAAATAGATTTGCACTTATTTATTGCAACATTGCGATCTTTGTGACAAGAGACCGACTCCACAGCGTAGCCCTCACCAGCCTATTCTTCTGCTGCAATTGTGGGTGCCGCTTGGCAACACCAGTTTTTTCTTTTTGGAAGGAATCACGTGTTGAGGTTACAAAACAGTAATAAGGGGGGGGGGGGTGATTTTGCTATGGGACCCTCACTTTTCTTTCCACACCAACATATCCAAAATGTCTAAAAGCTGAAATTATAGCAATCAAGAAAATGCTTTTAACTTTTATTACGGTGTTTGCTTTGTTTGTTTTTGCTTCTCATCAACCGAAATATCTCATTATATGTAAGTGCCAATATTTGTCTGCATAGCAAAATGCAAACATGATAACTGCACTTAAAGAAGCATTCCTCATCCTCTTCCCATCAAAGTTTTTTTCCTCTAAATACATTGCAATCATCACATTATACAGCACTGTGTAATTACAAATGCTCATGTTACCTTCATCCCAGCTAATTGTTCTGGTTTCTCTGCTCTATACAGAAACAGGAAGTCTCTTTGTAATGGGAGTGGTGGAACCACAGTGCTGTGGTCCGAGAAGAGCCTGGAGGGTGGTGCCTAGGTGAGCACCTAACTCTTCATGTTCCCATGATGGTGGGGTCAGACTTTCTCCAGATGGACATCAGGTGCTACTCCAGGGCAGACCATGAATGTACGGCAGATGACCCCCAAGCTGCAGGAAGCTGGAACGACCCATAAGGAGAGTACAGCTGGTACAGGCAGGCATGGCAGGAACATAGGAACCGCCGGTGCTGGTGGGTAAGGCTGATATACAGGCCAGCACTGGATGCTGCAGGATCATACAGCTGATATACTGGTGAGGAAGGCAGGTACAGGTTTCTATGACTGGTATACAGGTGAGCATAGCAGATGCAGGCTAGTATACAGGTGAGCATAGCAGATGCAGGCTGGTAGGGCTGGTATATAGGCAAGCACGGCAGGTGCAGGCAAGTACGGTGAGCACGGCTGGTACAGGCAGGTACTGGAAGACAAGCTACAGTAGAACCAGGAACCTGAGAACTAGCAAGCATGTAACAAACAGAGGATACACGTTACTCAAGAACTTCCCCACAGGTGAAGTTGCCTTAAATAATAAGTGTCTCCAGCCACTGGCTGGGGACACTTTGGGTCGGTGTAAGAAGGCAAGAGCGAGCACTCTAAGCACAATGCTTGGGAAACTGAATGTCATGCGCAGACCCCGGGCAGCAGCAGTAGGAGGAGGAAGTGCGGGACAGGGCTGCGAGGGTGAGCGAGTTGGCGTCCCAGCCGGGGGTGGGAGAAAGCGTGGAGGCGCCGGTGCTACACTTATTCCTGCATGAATCATCATCCTCTTCAACTTCTGACCCAGCTGCTCCCCCCCCTCCAGGAACTTTTGCAGTAACTCATGACTCATACAGAGAAAATTGACCTCCTGTTTCTGCATAGAGCTTAAAAGGATTCAGCTAGTCTTTGTTTAATCACGTGATGTCATAGACTTAATGGAAAAGAGAATTAACTGGGCAGAAAGGTAAAATAAGTGATTGTAAGTGCAGAGTGCTATATAATATGAGGATTGTAATATATTAAGATAACAAAAACTTGGAATGAGGAGTGTTTCCTTAAATACATAATCAGTGTTCATTTTACATCCAAGCTCATAGGACCCCATAGTAAAAAGCAAATAAAAAACAAAACAAAATAAATATAACAGGTTGACGCACGTATTGCACACACGGATATCTCCGGTACTGGTTTTTATTTTTTCCAGTACTGGAAATAAATGGACGTGTGAAACCGGCCTTATACTCCATTCATCTCCAGAGCTGCAGTCACTATTTTGCTGTTACATTATGTCTGTTGTGGTATCCCCTTCCAAGGAGAGCTAATTTCGGTTGAGATATATAGGGAGATTTCATTGTCCAAAATAATAATCAAAGCAAAGTATAACTATTTACCATAACAATTCCTCCCTTTTTATTATTACAGACAATTTATCCATCAGCTACTTCCCCATGCTATGAGAGCCTGGAGGGGACGAATCCCGTTCACCGACAAATACCTTGTTTGTAAATCTCATCATAACAAATATACCAGTTCTAGAGGTTACCTACACTAGTAATACCAACATTTATGTAATGAAAGGGTACATGAATATACTCTTATTCGCTGTCTCCATTTCTGCTATATGAGGTCTACCATTCAGGGCGATTGTCTGCAGCTCATTTATATAGGGAATGTTTGGGGATAACATTTATGTCTAGGTCACCATACAGAAGTATGAAGGTAGCAGAGTAAGGTGTGCTAAGGTGTAGGTTCCTTCTGCACCTGGGAGAAGCCATTTTTAGTCCTGGTGACCACATACTAGATATAAATCCTTAGGTAGTATACAGGGTACAATGTCAGTGGGGCTCCCAAGATAACATATAGAAGTCAAAAGTTCTTGCATCGTGTTGCATAGTTTGGTCGCAGAAGAAACTTGTGAGAGTAGATTATATGGGGTAATTCAACTTTTATCTACACAGAACATGAGGTACATGCATCAGCTTCTTAATACAGCATAAGAGGAAGTCTAAAAGACCTTTATACCAGAGAGAAAGTGAAACCAAAGTTCAAAAAGTATATGCCTTACATTCAACTAAGCATATAACAGTAACAACATCGCCATCTACTGTCTGAAAAGTGTGAACTCCTCCTGCACACAAAAAAGCCTGTATCTGTTGCATATCTGCCAACACCCTTTCTCAACAGTAAGGACTTATTCAGTTAAGCCTAATTTCTTCATTGGTCTCTGATGTCTTTCAGCATTCAATGCCTTTGTGAAAATATCTGCCGTCATAACTTCAGTTGGGCAGTTCTCTAAATTTAGGAATCCTTGTTCCTGGTGATCTCTCAAGAAGTGAAACTTTACATCAATGTGTTTAGTTCTTGGATCAACTCTTTCCATCTGAGCAAGAACTAGACATCCTTGAATGTCCTCATAAATCTTTGTTGGTCCCAATTGTTGTTGTCCTAAGTCTGTTAGCAGTTGTCTTAACCATAGAACTTCTTGACTGGCATGTGCTGCGGCGACATATTCTGCTTCTGTCGACGACAAGATTACTATAGATTGTTTCTTACTAGTCCAGCTAATTGGTCCACCTGAGAGCAAGAAAAGATAGCCACTGGAAGGTTACCTGTCAATTGGATCTCCAGCCCAGTCTGTATCAACATATCCAGTTACAATGCATTTCTCACTTACAGGTAGTTTCAGTTTAACACTGTTAGTCCCTTTCAAATACAGATTGCTCTCTTCACTGCATTCCAATCCATTTTTTTAGCTTTGACATCTTCCTGCTCAAAATTCCTACTGCTGCTGCAATGTCTGGCCTTGTAACAGTCGCAAGATATAACAATTTTCCCATTGCCTTTCTGTATTGCTCATTATTCAGTAACAGATTCTGTTCACTATTTATTTCCTTCAGATAGTTGATTTCCATTGGAGACTTTACTGGTTTTGGATCTTTCAATTCAAATGTTTCAATTATGTCTTGAATTATGTGATTTTGATTAAGAAGGAAACTCCCATCTTTTACTAGAGAGAAAAGTGAAACCAAAGTACAACAAGTATATGCATTACATTCAACTAAGCATATAACAGTAACAACATCGCCATCTACTGTGAGAAAAGTGTAAACTCCTCCTGCACACAAATAAGTCTATATCTGTTGCACAACACATCAGAAGTTTGGCATAACTAAGTTTGATAATTTTGAAAACCTACCTCATTCCTTTGGCATATCAGACTCAAAAGGGTAATCAAATGGGTCAAGTTGTTCACATGTCAGGGGAGAATCTATAAACTGCAACTCAATATTGTCCAAATATCCATGGTTATATCCTGAAAATATCTATCATCACAAATTATAGCTGTGCTCTCACACCTTACCTAGTCCTCCTTTAGTACCTCATTGAGAGTTAGGGCAAGGGATGCAATTGTCATCAGCTTAGTCCAGAGGGGCAGGGTCATCATCTTTGCTGCTGCTGGGATTCACAACCTTTTTCAGTGGCTGGCATGGATCCAAAAGTCTTTGCCCTGGAGCTTGACAGAAGTAGCAGTGGTTAGTAGCAGTTGAAATGGCTCTCTGTATATTGGTACCAGTGGTCTCCTCATGTCTCTTAACCACGACTCAGTCTCCTGGTGCCAGTGTGTATGTGCCGCTTATACAGTTGGGGTCCGGGATGGAGGAAAGAACACGGTTATGAGTAACAGTCAGATGTTTTTGCAACTCCAAGACATATTCAGTGAGTGATCTGTAAGAGATCTGCAGCTGTGGCGGGAAATACAACCTTGTCTTAGGACAGCTTCTCTCTACCCCTCGGGACGGTCCTCACTGAATGCAATAGCAAGCAATCTACCCAGAGCCAGTGTGTTTCTTCTATGCCCTTCTGGATTTTTATTTCAGAGTACCATTAAGGCGTTCGACCTTCCCACCACTGTGAGTCTAGGGAACATAGAAAGCCTGTTCTATTTCCAGAGTGACCATGATTTGTTTCATCAATTCTCCAGTAAGGTGTGTGCCTCTGTCATTCTATATAGTTTGGGCACCCCATATCTACAAACTACTTCACAAATCAATTTATTTATAAGCTTTCATCATGGCCCAAGCTTCAGATCATCTTGGCAAGAGAACAATGCATACTAGGACATGTCATAAGTACAAAACTTAGGTTTGTATCTGGTTTTGGTGTGCATTTCTATGGGACTCGAATAGGTCTACAGGGGTTATATTTTGCACAAATGAGACATACTTTATAGCCTCATTTGGTAACCCTGGGGCTCACTAGTTTTCTAGCACCACTTCACATATCACACCCTTTGAGTTGTGCTTCAGGGATATGTGCTAGGGCAGCCATCATAGGGAACAGGCAGTGTTGAAGGCAAATCCGGTTGTTCACCTGCCATACCCTTGACAATGACCATACGGCACCCGCTTAGACCCATGAACTCTGTCCGTGTGGGGGACCTGGGTCTGGAAGACCTGTAGTATTTTGCAGCTGGTGAGGTGACAGTCTCCTCTGTCAAAAGGAGGCTTCCTGCACTTTTGGTTACCGAGTCCCCTGGGGTAGCCGCATTTGCTATGGCCAGTATACCTGTCAGAAGTAGTTGTGCTGCTTCCTTAGCCACCAGGTCTGCCAAGGCAATCCCTACGGCAAGGGCAGTTTGTTCCCATGTGTGCGCAGATAGCTTCGCTTCATAGAAGGGTGAGTGCTATAAGTAGATGCTCTATACCGCCTCATAGGTTTGCCAGCAGAGTCCAGAAAATTACGGCTTGGCCAAATGGCGCCAACGTCATCTGTGACCCTTTGAAACATATCTCAAGTCCAAAAATACATGAATCTCTTTAACTTTTCCCAGATTATATGCTGCAGTGAGTGCCTTCAGCCCAGCATCTGGTGCAGAGCAGTTGGAGGAGAGTGGTTCTTGTATTACTGCCTTACCATTGTGTGCTACTGCAAACCCAGCGATGAACCGTCCTTGTGTGAGGGAGGGCCACGGCCGTAGTCGTGGCTGAGACTATTTGTTTACATGCATCCTGGCCTCCCGCCACATGCACACAATGTCCCCATTTTAGCGTACCTTCAGCTACATCTTCTGCACCGTCAGGGTCCCATCTGAGCGGCTGAAGTTCTGCTGCTGGTGTTGTTGCACAAATAGAGACAAAGTTCACGTTCAATTTAAAACAGATAACTTTACTGGTTTCTTCTCTCAGCACATCCATGTCTTTTGCAGCATCAACATTAGGTTCCACACAGCATATTTCCTTCTCTTTCCCTGTGCTTTTCCCTGCATCCTTCAGTGTGTTCCCTGGACGTCCCATCCTGCACAGTATCACAGCGTCCTCCCTTTCCAGCTTGACTACCTTTAGGCGTTCCCTTCTCCATTTCGCAACCAGACATGAGAACATCTGCCCAAGTAGTAAGCTGACACATTTTCAGAGCGACCTGCATACCGTCCTGCTGTGAATCCTGCAGTAGCTCTTGCTCTCACTACCGCTTTCACTGCTTCTTTTCACTGCTGCTGCCTCTGCTGCACTTTTGTCTCGCAGACCCTGGACAGCTGGGCTTCACACTTCAAATGTTGGGGGCCCACTGTGTTGCCCCGGGCTCTAGGGCCCTACGGGACTGCTTGGGTTCTCTGGCCCTCCTGGTTTGTCTCAGCTCCCAGGTTCCACTGACTAGAAAACAGGGAATTCCCTTTCTTACCCACAGCAGGCCCCTCGTAGATTAACTATATACTCTACTCTGTATACTAATGTGTCCCC
This sequence comes from Ranitomeya variabilis, assembly GCF_051348905.1. NCBI lineage: Eukaryota > Metazoa > Chordata > Amphibia > Anura > Dendrobatidae > Ranitomeya > Ranitomeya variabilis. The sequence goes on along the minus strand of NC_135232.1, from coordinate 702,645,797 downwards.
ATCTAGTGGACTATCTTACGTACTGCGCTTTCCTTTCATGTACAATAGAAAACATACATATAGTAGCATACTGGAACATGATAATATATGCATTGCATTGACTTAAAAAAGGGGAGAGGTACAAGACAGTCCTGGTACACCCCTTACACTTGATCATTGATCCAAGCTCTGGAACCATCCACAAAATACTCAGCAGAGAGGTTAGCGAGAGGACATCACTGATATCTAACAAGAACTATGTTTTTGCTTCCATCATTGCCTGAGAGCCATGTTCATGTGCCAGTGTCAGACTTAGGTTCTTCATCTGCTGGTTTACAGGGGCAGGTTTTGCTCTCAGTCCTCCCTCTTCCCCATCCTGATATTCTCCTCCCTTTTCTAAATCCACTGATAGTCGTGTATCTGGATTTAGAACATTACAGCATTTGCTAGTTATATGGGAGCTGTTAAATGGGGAGATTAAAGAGACAATAAGACCTCCTGTCTGTAGCTCTCAGACTTCATCATGTATTACCGCATTCTGGACAGCACTTATAGGGTCTTGCTTTATACAGGGGGTTGAACACATTTAAGTTTTACTGTCACCGGGCAATGGGCAGTTGTCCCAAAAAAAAGTCTGTGGTGTGCTCACAGCTGGCTGGGTATATTCTCAAACCAAATAGCTAGGGAATGGGTATCAGAGCATGTACTGTCCAAGTCTGTCTTAAATGTCAAGGACAGGAGACTACACAGGGGGCTTTCCTTTATGGGGGCAGTCATCTTGGGGCCATTTAGAGTGAATTCCAGGCAGGCTCCAAATTTCTGCAACATGTCTGTCACAAACCTGGGTCACAATTGAAATTGAATCAAGCAAATTCAGTCGGAGGGGCTGAGTCACTTGTAATTTAGTAGGTCGTCCCTCTACCCCTTCACAACATACATATTCGGGGGACAGAATGTCTTCTGAGATGAGTTCTTACATTAATACCGCATGGGCTGCTCCAGTGTCTATCATAAATGAAACAGCTTGTCCATCCCCAGGAAAATGCAGGCAGTGAGTGTGGGTCCCTGGGGGGTGACAACGGGGCACAGGGAGACATTTGGGTGGCCCGTTTGCTAGGGGGGTTCAGGATAGTAGCTGTTGATTTTGTAGAATATTTGGAGGAAAAATGTCCGTTTTGCCCACAAGACCAACATTCTACTTTGCTGCAGTCTCTGTTTCTATCTTGGCGGTTACTGCCCCCTCTCCCTCTTTCCTTTCTGGCTGTAGGGGGTCCTAATTAACTCTTTCTTTCACATGCTTTCCAGTTCAGCACCCTGGGCTCTTTCCTTCAGATCAACCCATTGCATATTATGCCACTCTGGGCAACTAGTACATACTGCGGTCTACTCTGGACTGTAGATCTAAAACCATTCATGAAACATTGCAGCAATGGAAAGTAAGGGGTGATTATAAAATGACTGAGACTACATCATTCCACCTGGCCCGATATGTCTCCTCAACACTGTCATCACATAATGGGGGACATTCTGAGACGTTGTGTCTGCTCCAAATTAAATTGTATAATTCAAATATGTGCACGGAAGAGCCACTCTAATACATTACGAATTAAAGAAGATCTCTCTATTACACACCTTGGTGAGGAGGTTTAATGGTTATAAGTATTCATGGATAGTAACAATATCATTGGCTCATCTTATCTCTAACTATATGCTGGCATTAGCATCCATACTTCTAATTGGCTAAGTTAACACTGTTAGCACCAAGCATGTGGTCTAGGGCGTCCTACTGGCCTCTAAGTTTGTTTCTCTCACTTTCCTACGTTTTTTTTCTAAGTCAGTTACACAAAGGCATTCCAGAGACCTCTTATCCAGTGTCGGACTGGGGAGCCAAGGGCCCACCAGTAACATTGCCTTTGGGGAGCCCACTTTTCACCTGCATACAAATATTACACTAACCTTGTCATAAATGTACCTATATCTCTATATAATAATAAACTGGGTAGCGTGGTTAATGAATGATGAGATGCTGTTTTTTCCTTTACAGAGGGAATCAAGTGAATTATGCCAAGTACTGCCCATACAGTGAGGTTGGGGGCCCAGGTCTGCACATGGGCCCACCGGAGGATTCCCCTGTTACCCTGTGGGCCAGTCCGAGACTGCCCCTGATCATGGACTCCATCTTGGAAACAAAGAAATACATGTAGAAAGAAACTAAAATGAAGTCAAGATAGATAAAATATAAATCCTGCTCTCACAACACCCTGGAGACGCATTCTAAATGTTAGGGGTCCGGGACCTGGGAAACAAGAGTGATGATCTCACTGAAGGGCAGGGTTAATGCATTGCTATTGGCTATGCCTTTCGTCGATCATGTACCAGCTGGTTATTTTCTATCCCAGGAGGTAGAAAGTGTACATGACTCGTGGTCCTCATGGGGAGCAGAGGCACCTTAGGCATCCATGGGCGTGGGGACCCACAGGACACAGTAATTAACCTCACAGAGGATTTTGTTGGCCACCATATCTGCAGTCTCAGCCTATCATTCCTGCTTAAGGCATGGGTGTCAAAAAGGATGCACGTTTTACATCAAGTACTGAGACTACAGGGGTCTCTGCGTATTCATACTACCATAGATTACATACACAATTCTATGTCTCTTTTCTCTGATTTACCTTCACTCATTGAGAGACGCTATGACTACTTCTAACCTCATCCTTGCCAGCTCAAGTCTGCTCTTATCTATCTTCCAGTAATTTTTCCCAGTTGCAGATACACTTCTCCGATCTTATTCTTTCCACTATATTACATGCAGGGACAAGGGTGGTACCTCTGAGGTTTCTTATTTTCTTGCAGTTGCCAGTGCTCATGACATGACAGACCTGAATGGGCTCATAGTCTTAACCGCAGAAGACTCTAGTCTTCTCCCAGCATTCTCAATTGCCCGCAAGAGAAGAATTTTAACTCCCAGAACCAGTCAGTGTTTTCGCAAGAGAAGAATTTTTAGGAAATATCAACATCAGGTAACCAGCCCTTTGTACCCAAGCAACTTTGACACACAACCAAATAACAATCCAAAAACTATACTACCAATAGTTATTGCAGTTACTTTCACTGGTCAAAATAACGTCATCATGGGGTAATACGTTCTTTTTCTGCAAAACCTTTATTCACCTCCTCTGATTCAAACAGAACATCTAGCACAAAAGAGGAGAGTTACCGAGATCAGAGCATCCATGGCACGTTGTAACTGCTCAGACAGCAAGTTCCCGTCAACATCCTCCTACCATGAGATTTCCTGTCTTGAGATCACGCAGCACAGACACCAAGGACAATGATTCATCAGAACTAGTTCACAATAAGTCAGTCACTCAATCCACACTGTAGTCACTGGCACAGGGCCCTTATTGGTCACTCAAAAAATCATTCCGTCAAACATCCAAAAACCCTCATAGTTTACAGCAATATCATTCCAGACATGCCAGTCATAAACACAATGAAGACAACTTACAACAATCCTTCAACTCATGAAATATTATACTTGTCACTTCATCCAATTTCATTCATAAGTTGTTAGTTATACATCTGAAGACACATTGAAGCATATAATAGACAACAAATTATCTTACAACTCTATAAATTCAATCATACACACAAAATCCAAACAATGGCAGAGGTTTGATAAGAATGGTCTTGTAGGACCACTACGTACCCGTCTTGGACCACCAGAAAGCACTGAAACTTTGTAACACAAAGGGCTACTCACCGCGGGTTTTTATTTTCAGTGATTTATGGAAAGGTCCATGTAGTTGGGTCACAGAGAGGTCCAGTTAACCATCCCGGTTTTCGGCACCATATAATGTTGTGGTAGTCCCTTCTAAGGAGAGCTAGTTTCGGATGAGATATATAGGGAGATTTACCGGTAATTGTCCAAAATAATAATCAAAGCAAAGTATAACTATTTGCCATAAAATGTCTTATATTCCAGTCACCTTCAGAGCTGTAGTCACTATTCTGCTGTTTCATCATGTCTTATACTCCAGTCACCTTCAGATCTGCAGTCACTATTCTGCTATTACATCATGTGTTATACTCCAGTCACCTTTAGAGCTTCACTCTCTATTCTGCTGTTATATCATGTCTTTTACTTCAGTCACCTTCAGAGCTGCACTCACTATACTGCTGTTACATCATGTCTTGTACTCCAGTCACTATTCTCCTGTTACATCATGTATTATACTTCAGTCACAGAGCTGCACTGACTAGTCTGCTGTTACATCATTTCTTATACTCCAGTCACCTTCAGAGCTGTAGTCACTATTCTGCTGTTACATTGGAGCGCCCCATCAGGGCAAGGGGGTTACTCGGTACCGGGTCCTGCGGTTCACAGGGGGATGTCACAGTGGCTGACCCGGTCCGTGGCCCTGGGACGTCCGTATAAAAGGGAAAGGTCTTTAAATGGATTGTTCCTGACGCCACCTGTGGTATTCGGTCAGGGTGACCGACGCTGCTTTAAGGGGTCCGCTGGGGTGATGTTATGGCAGCTAGATGGTATACCTTCCCACAGGTTAAGTATATCCCCAGGTCTTCCCAGTATGTAGATGGAAGAATGGTGAGAGGCGCAGAGAAGAACGAGGACACAGGATTGCAGTCTCTTTACCTTGTTTACTGTTGGTTTCAGCAGCCACAGTCCAGGGCACCAGGTCACAGGGCAGGTAGAGTCTGGCCGGTTTGGAGGCAATTCCAGAGTCCCCTTGTCCAGGTGGAAATCAATAGCCTTCCCTTGCGCTGTAGTGGTGTAGTGCCTTACTGCATAAGCTTCAAATAAGGTCCTCACAGATGTTCTCTCTCTGTCCCCCGTAGTCGGATAGGACAAAACCCGTATGACTGGTGGCTTGAGGCGGTTTATAGGGACTCTAGCATGCCCCGGCCTCTGAGGGGTGCCACTGTGCCTTCTGGGTGTAGGTGCGGACAGGTAACGTGCAATTAGCTGTCCTGCCACTCTCTGAAGTAAGGCGTAGAAGTCCTTACTACCTCGGTGTACCGGCTACCGGTTATCTGCGCCTCAGAAGGAAGCAGCCTGCTCGGGGCTGGTCCCCTTCTGGTATCCTCTCCTGTGCTTTGCTTTCCTGCACGCTCACTGCAACGTATTCTGCTTTCTGAAACATCTTCTTCTGGGAGCTGCAGCACATAGGGTATGCACAGCTCCGTGGACCCTCTGTCCTCCTCAGACGGATGTCTGGAACTAACTTTCCCTACAGACTACCAGTTATATATATATGGGGAGTCACCTAGTAAATAGGATCAAGAGCTCCCCCTGGTGGCCTGGAGTGTGAATATGTTGCATGCTTGTGGTAGCTGGATGCAGTTATCCTTCCTTGCCTCCAAACGTAGCATCACTCTCCCCGAGAGAAAAGCAATGCCACTGTGACGACCAGGACCCTGGGGCGCCACACTATCATGCCATGTCTGAAGTCACCTTCAGAGCTGTAGTCACTATTCTGCTGTTACATCATGTGTTATACTCCAGTCACCTTCAGATTTGCACTCACTATTCTGCTGTTACATCATGTGTTATACTCCAGGTCTTTTATTAAATTAAATAAAAATACTTTACATGACAATAACCAAGATACATTACAAATAAAACACAACAGAACAAAACATAAGAACAAAGCTCCAATCAGACGACAACAAACGACAAAAATCACAAAGAAATAAACCAGAAATGGAACCAAAATGGAGAAAGTTCATGACCTACAAATCAGGACCGAGAAACAAAAATTCCAATAAAAATAAAGCAAAGCTAAAAGACAACAAACAAAATACTCATAATTACATGAATACCCCTGTAACAATTTTACATAATAAATAGTATAAAATCATATAAGACCCCCGGCCCAGCTTCATTCATACTACTATATACAACCCCAACTACATTCACACCGTCCTATATACAATATTATATACAATATATACACTATAAACACATTATACTAAACCGAACACTATACAACACCGCAAACACAACAAAACCCTACTGGTCCCACTGCCTTACCTTACAGCCCCCCCCCCTTACACCACCACATTCACCCCACAACAAACCTAAATACAATACAGTGTACAAAATTTTTTTTTTTATTATTATTATTTATTTATTTTTTTTTCTTTTTTAATATATATACACACACCTACCCTAACTATCCCGCCACCCCTGATCCAGCTCTGGCCACAAAGTTCAGGAATTATCCGAGCTAGGATCAGGCCCCAAATTTTTTCCCCAGGCGGGGCCTGGGCCAGGCCAGATCAGTCTCTTATCACCGCCGTTGAACCCCCCAATCCCCCCACCCAACCTAACTAAGACCCTCTATTATACACACTATATACAATATATACAATACACTATATACAATATATACAAAAACCAACATCACAGAACACAACCTACATACTCACCACCCAAGGCTCAAGTTCGATGCCTGCAAACCTTCTATTCAGGGAACAGAGATACAAAACAAAAATCTAGGGTGTAAAGACATCAGCCCGCCACCAGGATATAGGAGCGCTAACGGACTAAGGCACCCCGAAGGAGAAACCCCTCCAGAGATGGGCCGCCCTCCGGGCACCCAGTCTTTCGCACTCCAGAGAACGCACCTTCACCAGGGCACCTAGGATGCTGCTACAAACTTCATCTACACGGAGGATTTTACTCTGCGTCGTAACTAAAACACGTGCGTTCCACGTGAAGTACCTGACCACTGCGCTGACTAAGAATAAAGTGGCTCGGTCCCTTCTCCCGAGGTCTCTGAACGCTCCATAGGCCCACTCGGCATAGGACAGAGTGGCCAGCCGCGGCCAACCAATGGAAGCACCCAGCCTGTTGTACACCTCTGTATTAAAGGGACAATGAAGCAGGAAGTGCTCCATGCTTTCCAGCATGGTAGCGCAATCCTCACGGGGACAATTCCTGTCCACGGAGCTCCTGTGCTTCAAATTGTCCCTCACATACAACTTACCTTGGAAGCAGCGCCAAGTCAAGTCCCAATACTTCTTGGGGATCCTACTAGAATTTAGCAAACTTAACCCAACCTCTAGATCCCGACTCGGGCAGTCCCTGAGGACCAATGGTCTCTGAAAATGCGAAAGCAAGACCCGCATGTCGAGGAGTTTCCTCGGGAGGGACCTCACTTCCCACATTCCCAGACCCCACCGGCGCATCATTTTCAGAACCGGGGTAACATAAGCCGGGAGATGCCCGTGCGGTGTGCGAAGATCCTTCAATCTTCCCCCTGTCTCCCATTCCTGGAAGAAAGGCTGAAACCATCCTTTGCAGGAGAATACCCACGGAGGAGCCCTCTCTTTCCAGAGGTTTGCCACGTTAACTTTCAAAAAGGTGTTCACTAGAAACACCACGGGGTTTACCATATTCAACCCCCCTAGTCTCCTCGTGCGATAAGTGACCTCCTGTTTGACTAGGTTTAGTCTATTCCCCCATAACATCTGGAAGAACAGACTGTAGACCCGTGTCCAAAGGGGCTCCGGCAAGACACAGACGCTGCCCAGGTAGATTAACAAGGGGAGCAGGAAAGCTTTGCACAGGTCAACCCTTTCCCTCAGGGTCAAAGACCAACCCTTCCATTGGTCCACTTTTTGGGCGACACCCTTGATTCTGCCTTCCCAGTTTTTCGTGGGGTAATTACCCTGGCCAAATTCGATGCCTAGGACTTTGGCATGTTCTTGGGGTTCGGGGAGGGTGTCCGGAAGATCAAACGTGGGATCCCCGCCTCCCAGCCAGAGACTCTCACACTTGTCTTGGTTGACCCTGGACCCGGATGCCTCCGAGTAGCTCTCCACTTCTGACATCACCACCATCGCCTCCTCTTGCGAAGAAACAAAGACAGTAACGTCGTCCGCGTAGGCCACTACCCTCAGGATAGCCTCTGGCGCCAACCCGCCCATCCTCACCCCCGCCAACGGTCCACAATCAACCCCTCTGAGGAAGGGATCGATCGCAAACGCGTAAAGCAAAGGACTAAGAGGGCAGCCCTGGCGGACACCAGATCCCACCCCGAAAGGTTGTCCAATCCACCCGTTTACCAGAGGGAAAGTCTCAGCCCCTGCGTACAAGGTCTTAAGCCAGTCCACAAACCCTCCAGGCAGACCATACCTCAAAAGAGTGGACCAGAGGTACTCGTGGTCGACCCGATCAAAGGCTTTTGCCTGATCCAGGGTCAGCAAGAACCCCTTCCAAAGGCCTGCCCTGCCCCGCTCCACGGCCTCTCGGACACCCAGAACAGCACTGAAAGTGCTACGGCCAGGAACGCAACAGTGCTGGGCCTCCGAAAGGAGCCGCGGTGCAAACTTCACCAGCCTATTGAAGAGTATCTTAGCCAAAACCTTCCTGTCCACATTGAGAAGTGATATGGGACGCCAATTCTCAATGCGTGACGGGTCCTTACCCTTTGACAAAATGATCAAAGCCGACCTCCTTAATGATCTCGGCAGAGTGCCCGAGGAGAGACACTCATTAAACACCTGAGTCAAGAGGGGGACCAAGGAGTCCCTAAAGGTCTTAAAGAACTCGGATGTTAAGCCATCCGGACCTGGCGATTTTTTGGGCCGGAGCCCATCGATCGCCAGTCTCACTTCCTCTTCTTTGATCGCTTCTGCCAAACCGCCCAGCGAGAGGTCAGCCCCTGGCTCAGGAACAGCTTCAGCCAGGAAAGCCGACATCCTGTCACGATCCAGTTCCTTCCTTCCCAAGAGGTGCGAGTAGTATGAACTGACGACCTCCAAGATCCCTGATCTGGACCTTCTCAGGGATCCCGTACTGTCCATCAGCCCAGTCACTATCTTACTATTCACTGACATCTTGCAGCTTCTGTAGGGGTCGGACGAGTAGTACTTCCCGTAATCCCTCTCAAAAACCAAAGATGCGTGCCTATCGTACTGACACCTCTTTAGCAAGGATTTCACACTGGAGATCGCCTCGCGGCTACCCCCAGTCGAGACAAGTTGCTCGAGTTTCCTCCTCAGGCTCTGATACAGGCGATCCCTGTTCAGGCTTCTGAGGTTCGAGAGTTGCCGGAAGAATCTCGCCACCCGATGTTTGAACATCTCCCACCACTCAGACTTAGTGTTACTTAGGCCCAGCAGCGGTACCTGGCTCTGAAGAAATTCCTCAAAGGACCGTCTTACAGCTTCTTCCTCAAGGAGTGACGAATTCAGCTTCCAATAACCTCTTCCCATCCGAGGAGTCTCTGTAACGCTCAGAGAAAACATAATCAAACAGTGATCGGAGAACTCCACCTCCACAACCGACAACGGCGAGGAGACGGCATCCTCCTTCAAATAAAACCTGTCTAACCTAGACCTGCACTGACTACCTCTAAAAAAAGTGAACCCCGCGTGGCCTGTGTTGTGCCGGATGTGGACATCCACCAGGCGTGCCTCACTTACTATCCTATTTAGCGCGACGCAATCGTAAGCCAGCCGGTCTCCGGAACCTCCTCTATCACAGGGTCTCGTGACGTTGTTGAAATCCCCTCCAAAGACCACCTGCCGACTCGAAAATAAGAAAGGTTTGATCTTCATGAAGAGACACTTGCGGTCCCACTTGGACTGGGGACCGTAGATGTTAATGAGCCGAAGCTCCTGTCCCCCAATGGAGACATCTAGGATCAAGCATCTCCCCATTTCTAACTCGATCAATCGTCTGCATTCAACCGCTGCGGTCTTAAAAAGGACCGCCACCCCACTATACGGCTCGGCCGCAAGAGACCAGTAGGAGGGCCCGTGCCTCCACTCCCGCCTTGCTTTATGCATGGTTGATAGGTCGGTCAACCTGGTCTCCTGCAAAAACAAAATGTCGGCGTCAAGTTGGCCGAGAAAATGAAAGGCCGTGTACCTTGCCACATCTGACTTTATGCTGGCAACATTAATGGTTGCCAGCGTCAATAGGGTGGGTGCCACCATCATGATTGATTGAATTAGATAGCCTTTTTCTTCCCACCCCCAACAGTTTCACCCTCTTCCTCTGACAATGATGAGTTTTTAGTGCGCTTAAGACAAACAAACTCATCCATTCTCTCCTTACATACACTCTGGCCCTTGTCTGGTGGTCCTGAGGTAGTCCCCCCCCCAGAAGGCTTTGTATTTGCCCCCTGAGAAGAAGACCCAGCGACCTCCTGAGCCCCAACAACCTTGTCCGCAACCTCCGGCCCCGGGTCCCCATCGCCCCCCTCTGGAGGGGAGTCCTGGAGGGCCCGGAACCGGTTAGAGAGATCCACCAGAGGGGGGGCGGCTGGACCTTCCAATGGCACCTGGATCAGGGCCACGGAGTCAGAGGGGTCGCACTCCAAGGAGGAGGCTCGAGGCCCGGACCCCCTCTTTTCCTTAGTTGTTTTCCTGTTACCCTTTTTCTTTTGCTGTGACCACTCCCCATCTCCCTCATCCAGACTGTCACCGGATGAAGGTTCCTGGGCAGACATGGCGTCCTTTTGCTCCTCCCTTTCAAGTCTCTTGACTTCCTCGCTCAATTCGCCGTCTTTAGGATCCTCAGCTGCAAGTGAAGCACCCGGGTCAGAGTTTAGGGTCATTACTCCCTGCCCCCTGTTCCCACGGCGCTGCTGCTGCCGCCTGATATTGGATGGCGGCAGCCTGCTCCTCACCGGTTCCCTGCCTCCTCCGCCTCTGTTGGTCCCTTCACCGGCGAGATTAGTCCCGGCTTTCGCCTGTCCCGCACTCGCCGCTTTCAGGACCGCATTGGCAAAGGAACGCGGACAGCGACTGAACGGGTGACCGAGGTCACCACACAGGTTACACCTAATCCTGCCACAGGTAGCAGCGAGATGGCCGAGGTCCCCACACAGTGCGCATTTCTGGGTGGTACACTGCGCACTGAAGTGTGTGGGGCTGCCGCACCTGTGACAGACCTTAGGCTGCCCCCGGTAGAAAATCAAGATCCTGTCCCTCCCCAAAAATGTTGAGGAAGGGATATGGGTAACGGTGTTTCCTGAAACCTTCAATTTCACCATGAAGGTCCAGGCTCCTGACCAGATACCATGCTCATCGAGGGTCTTCTCGGGAATACCGATGATGTCGCCATATCGTCCAACCCAGGTGGAGATGTCGACACAGGAAAGTGACTCGTTACTGGCCAAAACGGTCACCTTCCTGACCGAGTTCTGGCGGGATATTGCTTCAGCGAGGAAACCCTGCCATTCGGGGCGACCCCGAGCCAGCTCATGGCGAGACCAGAAAAGCTCAAGGCCCTCCGGCCTCACGAAGCTGACATCGAAGTAGGAGGTCCCATAGGGATGGATCAAGGCAAAGATGTCATATGCCACGAAGCCCATCCCCAGCAGGAGCTCAGCAACCTTTGACCGATCAGGACAGGCATCCTTGCTTACCCACTGGAGACGGGCCACGTTCCTACGGTTACTCCTCTGCCCCGGTGTCGGCAGAGACCAGACAGTCTCTGCCCCTCTATCTCGGAAGGCGGAAAGACCGTGTCTCTCTATCCAGAAAGACAGATCAACCTCCCTCCCCTCTACATTGATAGAACTCTCCCCTCTCCTCAGGGCGTCCAGGAAGCACTGTTGCAAGTCACCTTCCTCAGGGTCACCAGACAAGGGCACACTACTACCCCCAGCAGTGACAGCTCCTGAATAGCTTGGGGCTGAAGACCCCGCCACCGCTGGGGAGGCAGCGGGACCACTACCTGCTTCCCCTCCACCAACACCAGTAATGTTCTCCTCATTCACTCCACCACCACCACTATTCCCATCATTTGCAACATCACTACTCCCATCATTTACTCCACCACTGCTCCCATCATTCATTCCACCACTATTCCCACCATTCACTCCACCACTACTCCCATCATTCATTCCACTACTACTCCCATCATTTCCTGCACAGCTGCTTTCATTCTTCTTACCATTGCCACCACTTCCCGTCACTTTTTTTCCAGTATTCACACCACTATTTGTAAAACTGTTCTCTGCACCTTCCACAGTAACATCCATTTTCTCCTCACTTGTGTCTGGCTTCTTTGCACTCACACCTGCTGGACCGGGGGAGGGGTGCAGCACCACACCTGTTTTCCCTTGATTGGTGCTGGCTCTCTGTTGTGTCTCTGGAGCGCCTTGCCCCCCTACTGCAGCAGTTTGTATTTTATTATTCTGGGCCTGCTGCTTGTTGGGGGGCACCGCCTGCCCCGCACCCACAGACTTCGGGGTCCCGGTGTCACATTTGGGTGCTGGAGCAATCTGTCCTCCAGTCGCAGCAGGGCACCCAGTGTTCCCTGCAGATGATGTTTCCTGCTTTTTTTTTCCTTTTTGGACTCGCTGCTCCCCTATTGCAGCCGCGTGCCTCTTCTCTGTTGAGGTGCACTGCGCCCCTGTCACAACAGTGCGCCCCCCTTTTGCCGCACCAAGTTTCTCGGACCTGCCCCCCACAGCCCCGGCGTCGGCCGGCTCAGCCGTAGCGAGCAGGGATGGAGTCTGCCCACACCGTCCCCCTTTCGCAACGGCGTGGACATCCCCCTCGCCCCCCTCAGCCCCGGTGATAACCGGCTTAGCCGCAGAGGGCAGGGAGGGAAACTCCTCGGGGTCCCCTATGTCCGGCGCCGTGAGTACCTCCACAGCCTCGCCCCCTGCACTGTTCCCCGCACAGACGGCAGTACCGCCGGACGTCCTCCTCCTCTCCCCACCTTGCCTATGCCCCGGACCCACTGCAGAGCCCGTGCCTTTAGGTTTGGTGGGGTTTACACAGGAGGTGGTAGGTGTAACATCATCCATCAGTACATATCTGTAACTCACCACCTCCCGTGCGGTCTCCTTCGTTTTCTTCTTCCTCTTCTTGGTTTCCTCTGCTGGCTCGTCCTCACCAAAGGAAAAGCGGTCCAGGTTCACTGGAGACTCCAGCTGTCGGATCTCCTGTAGCAGACCGCCCTCCTCCTCTTCCTCTGCTGACACTGCAGCCTGTGCTGTCGGAGTCCTCTGCCGTGCCGGGAGGCCGCTTCCCTGTTGTTGGCTCTGCGACTCACTCTCCCGGCTGGTTCCAGCTTGTAGGACTCCAGTCACAGCCACGTCGTCGTCCTCCTCCTCCTCCTCGTCGCTTAGGACGCCGGCTGGCGGCTTTCCTGAGGTATTTAACCCCTTCATTTCTGAGAACCGCCGCTGGTTCTTAAACCTCTCCAGGAAGGGACCTGCGCTTTTCTCAATCCCCTCCCGGAGGAGCACTAACCGGGCCACCTCATCTCTGAGGGCTCTTAACCTCTGGGAGGTCACGGGTTTCTCCTTGCTAGAGGCTCGGGTGTTCAGGACCCGTGCCTCCTGCAGCTTCTCCTTCAGCCCGGTCAGTGCTTTGCCGGCGTCCTCATACTCACGTAGCATGGCGACCACTCGGGAGGAGAAGGTACTCGTGGACTCGCTGGAGCTCCTCTCCCCCCAGGATGTTCCTGGGCTCTCCTTCCTGGGGCCTGGGGTGCCCCTGTCGCCCTCTCTGGGCGGACGATGAGCGGTCTCACGGTTGGAGTAGGTGGGTAAGGTTTTCTTCACCCGTCCTGACCTCCTCAGTCCCTCTTGGGCCGGTTGCTGCTGCTGCTGCTCTCTGTCCCCCGCCAGCACAGACCGGGGAACAGAAGCCTGGGAAGCCATGCCGGCCTCCCAGGAAGCCTGCCTCTCCCTGGGGAGAAGAGAGGCAGACTCTGGGCCTCCTGCTGGAAGTGCTGGAGCTCACAAGACAGGTGCTGCTCCTAGCAGGGTGTGACTGATTGTGGGCACCTGTCCTCCAGTCACCTCCAGAGCTGCACTCTCTATTCTGCTATTATATCATATCCTTTACTTCAGTCACCTTCAGAGCTGCACTCACTATTCTGCTGTTACATCATGTCTTGTACTCCAGTCACTATTCTCCTGTTACATCATGTATTATACTCCAGGCACATTCAGATTTGCACTCACTATTCTGCTGTTACATCATGTCTTATGCTCCAGTCACCTTTAGAACTGTGGTCACTATTCTACTGCTACATCATGTCTTATACTCCAGGTCTTTTATTAAATAAAATAAAAATACTTTACATGACAATAACCAAGATACATTACAAATAAAACACAACAGAACAAAACATAAGAACAAAGCTCCAATCAGACGACAACAAACGACAAAAATCACAAAGAAATAAACCAGAAATGGAACCAAAATGGAGAAAGTTCATGACCTACAAATCAGGACCGAGAAACAAAAATTCCAATAAAAATAAAGCAAAGCTAAAAGACAACAAACAAAATACTCATAATTACATGAATACCCCTGTAACAATTTTACATAATAAATAGTATAAAATCATATAAGACCCCCGGCCCAGCTTCATTCATACTACTATATACAACCCCAACTACATTCACACCGTCCTATATACAATATTATATACAATATATACACTATAAACACATTATACTAAACCGAACACTATACAACACCGCAAACACAACAAAACCCTACTGGTCCCACTGCCTTACCTTACAGCCCCCCCCCTTACACCACCACATTCACAACAAACCTAAATACAATACAGTGTACAAAATTTTTTTTTTTATTATTATTATTATTATTATTTTTTTTTTTTAATATATATACACACACCTACCCTAACTATCCCGCCACCCCTGATCTAGCTCTGGCCACAAAGTTCAGGAATTATCCGAGCTAGGATCAGGCCCCAAAGTTTTTCCCCAGGCGGGGCCTGGGCCAGGCCAGATCAGTCTCTTATCACCGCCGTTGAACCCCCCAATCCCCCCACCCAACCTAACTAAGACCCTCTATTATACACACTATATACAATATATACAATACACTATATACAATATATACAAAAACCAACATCACAGAACACAACCTACATACTCACCACCCAAGGCTCAAGTTCGATGCCTGCAAACCTTCTATTCAGGGAACAGAGATACAAAACAAAAATCTAGGATGTAAAGATATCAGCCCGCCACCAGGATATAGGAGCGCTAACGGACTAAGGCACCCCGAAGGAGAAACCCCTCCAGAGATGGGCCGCCCTCCGGGCACCCAGTCTTTCGCACTCCAGAGAACGCACCTTCACCAGGGCACCTAGGATGCTGCTACAAACTTCATCTACACGGAGGATTTTACTCTGCGTCGTAACTAAAACACGTGCGTTCCACGTGAAGTACCTGACCACTGCGCTGACTAAGAATAAAGTGGCTCGGTCCCTTCTCCCGAGGTCTCTGAACGCTCCATAGGCCCACTCGGCATAGGACAGAGTGGCCAGCCGCGGCCAACCAATGGAAGCACCCAGCCTGTTGTACACCTCTGTATTAAAGGGACAATGAAGCAGGAAGTGCTCCATGCTTTCCAGCATGGTAGCACAAGCCTCACGGGGACAATTCCTGTCCACGGAGCTCCTGTGCTTCAAATTGTCCCTCACATACAACTTACCTTGGAAGCAGCGCCAAGTCAAGTCCCAATACTTCTTGGGGATCCTACTAGAATTTAGCAAACTTAACCCAACCTCTAGATCCCGACTCGGGCAGTCCCTGAGGACCAATGGTCTCTGAAAATGCGAAAGCAAGACCCGCATGTCGAGGAGTTTCCTCGGGAGGGACCTCACTTCCCACATTCCCAGACCCCACCGGCGCATCATTTTCAGAACCGGGGTAACATAAGCCGGGAGATGCCCGTGCGGTGTGCGAAGATCCTTCAATCTTCCCCCTGTCTCCCATTCCTGGAAGAAAGGCTGAAACCATCCTTTGCAGGAGAATACCCACGGAGGAGCCCTCTCTTTCCAGAGGTTTGCCACGTTAACTTTCAAAAAGGTGTTCACTAGAAACACCACGGGGTTTACCATATTCAACCCCCCTAGTCTCCTCGTGCGATAAGTGACCTCCCGTTTGACTAGGTTTAGTCTATTCCCCCATAACATCTGGAAGAACAGACTGTAGACCCGTGTCCAAAGGGGCTCCGGCAAGACACAGACGCTGCCCAGGTACATTAACAAGGGGAGCAGGAAAGCTTTGCACAGGTCAACCCTTTCCCTCAGGGTCAAAGACCAACCCTTCCATTGGTCCACTTTTTGGGCGACACCCTTGATTCTACCTTCCCAGTTTTTCGTGGGGTAATCACCCTGGCCAAATTCGATGCCTAGGACTTTGGCATGTTCTTGGGGTTCGGGGAGGGTGTCCGGAAGATCAAACGTGGGATCCCCGCCTCCCAGCCAGAGACTCTCACACTTGTCTTGGTTGACCTTGGACCCGGATGCCTCCGAGTAGCTCTCCACTTCTGACATCACCACCATCGCCTCCTCTTGCGAAGAAACAAAGACAGTAACGTCGTCCGCGTAGGCCACTACCCTCAGGATAGCCTCTGGCGCCAACCCGCCCATCCTCACCCCCGCCAACGGTCCACAATCAACCCTTCTGAGGAAGGGATCGATCGCAAACGCGTAAAGCAAAGGACTAAGAGGGCAGCCCTGGCGGACACCAGATCCCACCCCGAAAGGTTGTCCAATCCACCCGTTTACCAGAGGGAAAGTCTCAGCCCCTGCGTACAAGGTCTTAAGCCAGTC
The DNA here is from genome assembly GCF_051348905.1 of Ranitomeya variabilis. Classification (NCBI taxonomy): domain Eukaryota; kingdom Metazoa; phylum Chordata; class Amphibia; order Anura; family Dendrobatidae; genus Ranitomeya; species Ranitomeya variabilis. Next base: position 702,629,215 of record NC_135232.1, on the reverse strand, counting down.
CACAAACCCTCCAGGCAGACCATACCTCAAAAGAGTGGACCAGAGGTACTCGTGGTCGACCCGATCAAAGGCTTTTGCCTGATCCAGGGTCAGCAAGAACCCCTTCCAAAGGCCTGCCCTGCCCTGCTCCACGGCCTCTCGGACACCCAGAACAGCACTGAAAGTGCTACGGCCAGGAACGCAACAGTGCTGGGCCTCCGAAAGGAGCCGCGGTGCAAACTTCACCAGCCTATTGAAGAGTATCTTAGCCAAAACCTTCCTGTCCACATTGAGAAGTGATATGGGACGCCAATTCTCAATGCGTGACGGGTCCTTACCCTTTGACAAAATGATCAAAGCCGACCTCCTTAATGATCTCGGCAGAGTGCCCGAGGAGAGACACTCATTAAACACCTGAGTCAAGAGGGGGACCAAGGAGTCCCTAAAGGTCTTAAAGAACTCGGATGTTAAGCCATCCGGACCTGGCGATTTTTTGGGCCGGAGCCCATCGATCGCCAGTCTCACTTCCTCTTCTTTGATCGCTTCTGCCAAACCGCCCAGCGAGAGGTCAGCCCCTGGCTCAGGAACAGCTTCAGCCAGGAAAGCCGACATCCTGTCACGATCCAGTTCCTTCCTTCCCAAGAGGTGCGAGTAGTATGAACTGATGACCTCCAAGATCCCTGATCTGGACCTTCTCAGGGATCCTGTACTGTCCATCAGCCCAGTCACTATCTTACTATTCACTGACATCTTGCAGCTTCTGTAGGGGTCGGACGAGTAGTACTTCCCGTAATCCCTCTCAAAAACCAAAGATGCGTGCCTATCGTACTGACACCTCTTTAGCAAGGATTTCACACTGGAGATCGCCTCGCGGCTACCCCCAGTCGAGACAAGTTGCTCGAGTTTCCTCCTCAGGCTCTGATACAGGCGATCCCTGTTCAGGCTTCTGAGGTTCGAGAGTTGCCGGAAGAATCTCGCCACCCGATGTTTGAACATCTCCCACCACTCAGACTTAGTGTTACTTAGGCCCAGCAGCGGTACCTGGCTCTGAAGAAATTCCTCAAAGGACCGTCTTACAGCTTCTTCCTCAAGGAGTGACGAATTCAGCTTCCAATAACCTCTTCCCATCCGAGGAGTCTCTGTAACGCTCAGAGAAAACATAATCAAACAGTGATCGGAGAACTCCACCTCCACAACCGACAACGGCGAGGAGACGGCATCCTCCTTCAAATAAAACCTGTCTAACCTAGACCTGCACTGACTACCTCTAAAAAAAGTGAACCCCGCGTGGCCTGTGTTGTGCCGGATGTGGACATCCACCAGGCGTGCCTCACTTACTATCCTATTTAGCGCGACGCAATCGTAAGCCAGCCGGTCTCCGGAACCTCCTCTATCACAGGGTCTCGTGACGTTGTTGAAATCCCCTCCAAAGACCACCTGCCGACTCGAAAATAAGAAAGGTTTGATCTTCATGAAGAGACACTTGCGGTCCCACTTGGACTGGGGACCGTAGATGTTAATGAGCCGAAGCTCCTGTCCCCCAATGGAGACATCTAGGATCAAGCATCTCCCCATTTCTAACTCGATCAATCGTCTGCATTCAACTGCTGCGGTCTTAAAAAGGACCGCCACCCCACTATACGGCTCGGCCGCAAGAGACCAGTAGGAGGGCCCGTGCCTCCACTCCCGCCTTGCTTTATGCATGGTTGATAGGTCGGTCAACCTGGTCTCCTGCAAAAACAAAATGTCGGCGTCAAGTTGGCCGAGAAAATGAAAGGCCGTGTACCTTGCCACATCTGACTTTATGCTGGCAACATTAATGGTTGCCAGCGTCAATGGGGTGGGTGCCGCCATCATGATTGATTGAATTAGATAGCCTTTTTCTTCCCACCCCCAACAGTTTCACCCTCTTCCTCTGACAATGATGAGTTTTAGTGCGCTTAAGACAAACAGACTCATCCATTCTCTCCTTACATACACTCTGGCCCTTGTCTGGTGGTCCTGAGGTAGTCCCCCCCCAGAAGGCTTTGTATTTGCCCCCTGAGAAGAAGACCCAGCGACCTCCTGAGCCCCAACAACCTTGTCCGCAACCTCCGGCCCCGGGTCCCCATCGCCCCCCTCTGGAGGGGAGTCCTGGAGGGCCCGGAACCGGTTAGAGAGATCCACCAGAGGGGGGGCGGCTGGACCTTCCAATGGCACCTGGATCAGGGCTACGGAGTCAGAGGGGTCGCACTCCAAGGAGGAGGCTCGAGGCCCGGACCCCCTCTTTTCCTTAGTTGTTTTCCTGTTACCCTTTTTCTTTTGCTGTGACCACTCCCCATCTCCCTCATCCAGACTGTCACCGGATGAAGGTTCCTGGGCAGACATGGCGTCCTTTTGCTCCTCCCTTTCAAGTCTCTTGACTTCCTCGCTCAATTCGCCGTCTTTAGGATCCTCAGCTGCAAGTGAAGCACCCGGGTCAGAGGTTAGGGTCATTACTCCCTGCCCCCTGTTCCCACGGCGCTGCTGCTGCCGCCTGATATTGGATGGCGGCAGCCTGCTCCTCACCGGTTCCCTGCCTCCTCCGCCTCTGTTGGTCCCTTCACCGGCGAGATTAGTCCCGGCTTTCGCCTGTCCCGCACTCGCCGCTTTCAGGACCGCATTGGCAAAGGAACGCGGACAGCGACTGAACGGGTGACCGAGGTCACCACACAGGTTACACCTAATTCTGCCACAGGTAGCAGCGAGATGGCCGAGGTCCCCACACAGTGCGCATTTCTGGGTGGTACACTGCGCACTGAAGTGTGTGGGGCTGCCGCACCTGTGACAGACCTTAGGCTGCCCCCGGTAGAAAATCAAGATCCTGTCCCTCCCCAAAAATGTTGAGGAAGGGATATGGGTAACGGTGTTTCCTGAAACCTTCAATTTCACCATGAAGGTCCAGGCTCCTGACCAGATACCATGCTCATCGAGGGTTTTCTCGGGAATACCGATGATGTCGCCATATCGTCCAACCCAGGTGGAGATGTCGACACAGGAAAGTGACTCGTTACTGGTCAAAACGGTCACCTTCCTGACCGAGTTCTGGCGGGATATTGCTTCAGCGAGGAAACCCTGCCATTCGGGGCGACCCCGAGCCAGCTCATGGCGAGACCAGAAAAGCTCAAGGCCCTCCGGCCTCACGAAGCTGACATCGAAGTAGGAGGTCCCATAGGGATGGATCAAGGCAAAGATGTCATATGCCACGAAGCCCATCCCCAGCAGGAGCTCAGCAACCTTTGACCGATCAGGACAGGCATCCTTGCTTACCCACTGGAGACGGGCCACGTTCCTACGGTTACTCCTCTGCCCCGGTGTCGGCAGAGACCAGACAGTCTCTGCCCCTCTATCTCGGAAGGCGGAAAGACCGTGTCTCTCTATCCAGAAAGACAGATCAACCTCCCTCCCCTCTACATTGATAGAACTCTCCCCTCTCCTCAGGGCGTCCAGGAAGCGCTGTTGCAAGTCACCTTCCTCAGGGTCACCAGACAAGGGCACACTACTACCCCCAGCAGTGACAGCTCCTGAATAGCTTGGGGCTGAAGACCCCGCCACCGCTGGGGAGGCAGCGGGACTACTACCTGCTTCCCCTCCACCAACACCAGTAATGTTCTCCTCATTCACTCCACCACCACCACTATTCCCATCATTTGCAACATCACTACTCCCATCATTTACTCCACCACTGCTCCCATCATTCATTCCACCACTATTCCCACCATTCACTCCACCACTACTCCCATCATTCACTCCACTACTACTCCCATCATTTCCTGCACAGCTGCTTTCATTCTTCTTACCATTGCCACCACTTCCCGTCACTTTTTTTCCAGTATTCACACCACTATTTGTAAAACTGTTCTCTGCACCTTCCACAGTAACATCCATTTTCTCCTCACTTGTGTCTGGCTTCTTTGCATTCACACCTGCTGGACCGGGGGAGGGGTGCAGCACCACACCTGTTTTCCCTTGATTGGTGCTGGCTCTCTGTTGTGTCTCTGGAGCGCCTTGCCCCCCTACTGCAGCAGTTTGTATTTTATTATTCTGGGCCTGCTGCTTGTTGGGGGGCGCCGCCTGCCCCGCACCCACAGACTTCGGGGTCCCGGTGTCACATTTGGGTGCTGGAGCAATCTGTCCTCCAGTCGCAGCAGGGCACCCAGTGTTCCCTGCAGATGATGTTTCCTGCTTTTTTTTTCCTTTTTGGACTCGCTGCTCCCCTATTGCAGCCGCGTGCCTCTTCTCTGTTGAGGCGCACTGCGCCCCTGTCACAACAGTGCGCCCCCCTTTTGCCGCACCAAGTTTCTCGGACCTGCCCCCCACAGCCCCGGCGTCGGCCGGCTCAGCCGTAGCGAGCAGGGATGGAGTCTGCCCACACCGTCCCCCTTTCGCAACGGCGTGGACATCCCCCTCGCCCCCCTCAGCCCCGGTGATAACCGGCTTAGCCGCAGAGGGCAGGGAGGGAAACTCCTCGGGGTCCCCTATGTCCGGCGCCGTGAGTACCTCCACAGCCTCGCCCCCTGCACTGTTCCCCGCACAGACGGCAGCACCGCCGGACGTCCTCCTCCTCTCCCCACCTTGCCTATGCCCCGGACCCACTGCAGAGCCCGTGCCTTTAGGTTTGGTGGGGTTTACACAGGAGGTGGTAGGTGTAACATCATCCATCAGTACATATCTGTAACTCACCACCTCCCGTGCGGTCTCCTTCGTTTTCTTCTTCCTCTTCTGGATTTCCTCTGCTGGCTCGTCCTCACCAAAGGAGAAGCGGTCCAGGTTCACTGGAGACTCCAGCTGTCGGATCTCCTGTAGCAGACCGCCCTCCTCCTCTTCCTCCGCTGACACTCCAGCCTGTGCTGTCGGAGTCCTCTGCCGTGCCGGGAGGCCGCTTCTCTGTTGTCGGCTCTGCGACTCACTCTCCCGGCTGGTTCCAGCTTGTAGGACTCCAGTTACAGCCACATCGTCGTCCTCCTCCTCCTCGTCGCTTAGGACGCTGGCTGGCGGCTCTCCTGAGGTATTTAACCCCTTCATTTCTGAGAACCGCCGCTGGTTCTTAAACCTCTCCAGGAAGGGACCTGCGCTTTTCTCAATCCCCTCCTGGAGGAGCACTAACCGGGCCACCTCATCTCTGAGGGCTCTGAACCTCTGGGAGGTCACGGGTTTCTCCTTGCTAGAGGCTCGGGTGTTCAGGATCCGTGCCTCCTGCAGCTTCTCCTTCAGCCCGGTCAGTGCTTTGCCGGCGTCCTCATACTCACGTAGCATGGCGACCACTCGGGAGGAGAAGGTACTCGTGGACTCGCCGGAGCTCCTCTCCCCCCAGGATGTTCCTGGGCTCTCCTTCCTGGGGCCTGGGGTGCCCCTGTCTCCCTCTCTGGGCGGACGATGAGCCGTCTCAGGGTTGGAGTAGGTGGGTAAGGTTTTCTTCACCCTTCCTGACCTCCTCAGTCCCTCTTGGGCCGGTTGCTGCTGCTGCTCTCTGTCCCCCGCCGGCACAGACCGGGGAACAGAAGCCTGGGAAGCCATGCCGGCCTCCCAGGAAGCCTGCCTCTCCATGGGGAGAAGAGAGGCAGACTCTGGGCCTCCTGCTGGAAGTGCTGGAGCTCACAAGACAGGTGCTGCTCCTAGCAGGGTGTGACTGATTGTGGGCACCTGTCCTCCAGTCGCCTCCAGAGCTGCACTCTCTATTCTGCTATTATATCATATCCTTTACTTCAGTCACCTTCAGAGCTGCACTCACTATTCTGCTGTTACATCATGTCTTGTACTCCAGTCACTATTCTCCTGTTACATCATGTATTATACTCCAGGCACATTCAGATTTGCACTCACTATTCTGCTGTTACATCATGTCTTATGCTCCAGTCACCTTTAGAACTGCGGTCACTATTCTGCTGCTACATCATGTCTTATACTCCAGTCACCTTCAGAGCTGCACTCTCTATTCTGCTGTTATATCTTTTACTTCAGTCAGCTTCAGAGCTGTGCTCACTATTCTATTGTTACATCATGTACTCCAGTCACCTTCAGAGCTGCAGTCACTATTCTTCTGTTACATCATTTCTTTTACTCCAATCGCCTTCAGAACTGCAGTCACTATTCTGCTGTTACATCATGTCTTGTATTCCAGTCAGTAATGCAGCTACAGGGAGCAGAGGGGGCTGTGACCAAGAGCCCCGTGCTCTGAGAAGGGTCCACCCGGAGCTACACTATGTAACTATATTGGCATGCACAGCGCGCCAATACAGTTACATTCTGCAGCATAGCAGGGAGACACAATCTCCCTGCTCTGCCGCCCAGTCGCTATGGGGTCCCATGGAGGAGGTGGGGAGCCCTGTGCCAACAGTGGGCCCCACGCCTGTCATCGCAGGGTCAGCTTGATGAGAGAGGGAGCGTTCCAATCATCCCCCTGTCAGCATCTGACTTCACCGACGCCGACACTGACATGGGGTAGCGATGATGTCAGTACCCGACGCCCGCTGTCAGGAGATGAGCGGGCTCAGAGCACCACGTGAACAAGGAGAAAGAAAAGTGAGTATTTTTTTTTAATCGGGTGCATTATACGGTTCTGGCTGCCTAATGGGGGTGCATTATACTATACAGGCTGCCTAATGGGGGTGCATTATACTGTACTGGCTGCCTAATGGGGGTGCATTATACTGACTGCCTAAGCCTAATGGGGGCGCATTATACTGCACAGACTGCCTAATGAGGTGCATTATATTTTACTGGCTGCCTAATGGGGGTGCATTATACCTTACTGGCTGCCTAATGGGGGTGCATTATACTATACAGGCAGCCAAATGGGGGTGCATTATACTATACAGGCTGCCTAATGGAGGTGCTTTACTGCCTAATGGGAGTGCATTATTCTATACAGACTGCCTAATGGGGTGCATTACACTGTACTGGCTGCCTAATGGGGGTGCATTATACTATACAGACTGCCTAATGGTGGTGCATTAGATTGTACTGGCTGCTTAATGGGGGTGCATTAAACTATACAGACTGCCTAATGGGGGTGCATTATACTATACAGGCTGCCTAATGGGGGTGCATTATATAGTACTGGCTGCCTAATAGGGGAGCATTAAACTGTACTGGCTGCCTATGGGGGTGCATTATGCTGAACAGGACTATGGGTCCGAGTGCATTATACTATACAGGCCTATGGGGAATGTATTATACTATACAGGCCTATGGGGAATGTATCTAGCAATCTATCAAGCATATCTAGCAAGCTTTGCTCAGGGTATTTTAATCCATCACTCCTGTGTTGCTTTTTATATATACATATATACAGTATATATATATATATATATATATATATATATATATATATATATATATATATATATATATATATATATATATGTTGTTGTTTTTTCCCCTCTGTTTTTGTTTTCTGATTTAAAGTGTTCAAAGCTATATTTTTTTCTTTCTTCCTCTTTCCCACTGTTTTATGGCCTTGTTCAGCATTGGTTGGTTACCCTGCATAGTAACGCCTGCTAGGGCCTTATGCTAATTGGTTAATTGCTGATTGTGGCCATTTGGTTTCTGAAGCTAGCAGTCATTTCCTTTCATATATATTTAGGGTACCGTCACACAGTGCCATTTTCATCACTACGACGGCACGATTCGTGACGTTGCAGCGTCGTATGATTATCGCTCCAGCGTCGTAGACTGCGGTCACACGTTGCAATACACGGCGCTGGAGCGATAATTTCATGACGTATTTGCGATGTAGAAGCCGTTGGTTACTGTGCGCAAATCGTATACAACCTGTGTCACACGATGCAATCATGCCGCCACAGCGGGACACTAGACGACGAAAGAAAGTTTCAAACGATCTGCTACGACGTACGATTCTCAGCGGGGATCCGGATCGCAGTAGCGTGTCAGACACAACGATATCGTAACGATATCGCTAGAACGTCACGAATCGTGCCGTCGTAGCGATGAAAATGGCACTGTGTGACGGTACCCTTAGTCTGGCTGGGATAGGACGCGTGCGGGTTCGCGTGTGCAACAGATATTAAGTGCAACGGTATAAAGTGCATGGCAGTTATACAATGGCAGTTGGGCAGGAGACAGGTAAGGTGCATAAGTTATTCTAACAAACATGCTTCCTGGTCAGTCATACTACATTCTGCATTGATCATATCAATCTGCTTCTTATTTGTTTTTACTTCTGCTTTCTCACAACTCGCCCGCCCTTTAACACATTCTGGGCACTCTCTCTATATCCACCCCTCCCTTCTCCCCTCTCCCATGTATAACTCTGAGGCTCTACTGACATGTCTTACCCACTCCAAGCCAGCCACTACCGCCATGCAGCACTCAAAATGCTCATACAAATCATCCCACCACCTGCTCTTTCTGTTTTTTCTCCTTCTACTAGTTGCAGGTGACATTTCCCCAAACCCTGGCCCCCCCTCTACCAGCATACATTACTCTCCTCCAGCTACATATAGAAACCATGCTAATCTCATTAACATTCATTGCATGCCTTCTCCTATAGCTTTCCAATGTGCACTCTGGAATGCACGGTCTGTGTGTAACAAACTAACTTACATTCACGATCTTTTCCTCTCCAATTCCCTTAACCTCCTGGCTATTACAGAAACCTGGATCCAGCATTCAGACACCACCGCCGCTGCTGCTCTCTCGTTTGGTGGGCTGAAATTTTCACATACCCCCAGACCTGAGAACAGACAGGGTGGGGGTGTTGGTTTGCTCCTTTCATCACAATGTGCTTTCCAGGTCATCCCCCCGGTTTCCTCACTTACATTTCCTTCCTTTGAAGTCCACGCCGTCAGACTCTTTAAGCCCTTCTTGCGGGTGGCAGTTGTTTATCACCCTCCCGGCTCCTCCCGCCTGTTTCTAGACCACTTTGCCACCTGGCTTACTCACTTTCTATCCTGTGACATCCCCACCCTCATCATGGGAGACTTTAACATCCCCATCAATGATCCCTTCTCCCAATCTGCCTCTCATCTTCTCTCTCTAACTTCTTCATTCAACCTCTCACAGTTTACTAATTCTCCTACGCATGAGGATGGGAATATTCTGGACCTGGTTTTCTCCTGTTGTGATTTTGCTTTTTGCTCCCTCTAGTGGTCATTAGTGATTTGACTCTGGAGCTTCTGTCTTTTCCTATATCCTCACCTGGGCCGTTAGTTCAGGGGCGTTGCTATATAAGCTCCCTGGACCTTCAGTTCAATGCCTGGCATCGTTGAAATCAGAGCTAATCTGTTGTGCTCTTGTCCTATGATCCTGGTTCCTGTATTTCAAGCTAAGTCTGCTTCCTTGCTTTTTGCTTTTGTTTTGTTAGGTATTTTTGTCCAGCTTGTTCCAATCTGTATCCTGACCTTTGCTGGAAGCTCTAGGGGGCTGGTGTTCTCCCCCCGGACCGTTAGACGGTTCGGGGGTTCTTGAATCTCCAGCGTGGATTTTTATAGGGTTTTTGTTGACCAGATAAGTTATCTTGCTATATTCTGCTATTAGTAAGCTGGCCTCTCTTTGCTGAACCTGGTTCATTTCTGTGTTTGTCATTTCCTCTTACCTCACCGTTATTATTTGTGGGGGGCTTGTATCTTGCTTTGGGGTCCCTTTCTCTGGAGGCAAGAGAGGTCTTTGTTTTCTTCTCCTAGGGGTAGTTAGATTCTCCGGCTGGCGCGAGTCATCTAGCGATCACCGTAGGCATGATCCCCGGCTACTTCTAGTGTTGGCGTTAGGAGTAGCTATTTGGTCAACCCAGTTACCACAGCCCTATGAGCTGGATTTTTGAATCTCGCAGACTTACACGTTCCTCTGAGACCCTGTCCACTGGGGTCATAACAGTATGCCAGGCCAGTATTAAATGTTTAATGCATTGCAGAAGTGGGATTATAAGAAAGAAAATTTTGAGTTTTTTTTTCCCTCTCTCATTTTTTTTTTTTTTTTTCTTTTCCCCTTTACCTCAGAGTGGCTTAAGCTTGCTGCAGACATGAATGTCCAGACCTTGATTACAAGTGTGGACCAGCTTGCCGCTCGTGTGCAGGGTATACAAGATTATGTTACCAGAAATCCTAGGTCTGAACCCAAGATTCCGATTCCTGAACTGTTTTCAGGAGACCGATTTAAGTTTAGGAATTTCAGGAATAATTGTAAATTGTTTTTGTCCCTGAAACCTTGTTCGTCTGGAGACTCTGCTCAACAAGTAAAAATTGTTATTTCATTCTTACGGGGTGACCCTCAAGATTGGGCTTTTTCGTTGGCGCCAGGAGATCCGGCATTGGCTGATATTGATGCGTTTTTTCTGGCGCTCGGTTTACTTTATGAGGAACCCAATCTTGAGATTCAGGCAGAGAAAGCCTTGCTGGCTATGTCTCAGGGCCAGGACGAGGCTGAGGTATATTGCCAAAAATTTCGGAAATGGTCCGTGCTGACACATTGGAACGAGTGTGCACTGGCCGCTAATTTTAGAAATGGCCTTTCTGAGGCCATTAAGAATGTTATGGTGGGTTTTCCCATTCCCACAGGTCTGAATGATACCATGTCCCTGGCTATTCAAATTGACCGGCGGTTGCGGGAGCGCAAAACCGCAAATTCCCTCATGTTGTTGTCTGAACGGACACCTGATTTGATGCAATGTGATAGAATCCTGACTAGAAATGAGAGGAAAATTCATAGACGCCGGAATGGCTTGTGCTACTACTGTGGTGATTCTACACATGTTATCTCAGCATGCTCTAAACGTATATCTAAGGTTGTTAGTCCTGTCACCGTTGGTAATTTGCATCCTAAGTTTATTCTGTCTGTAACTTTGATTTGCTCACTGTCATCTTATCCTGTCATGGCGTTTGTAGATTCAGGTGCTGCCCTGAGTCTTATGGATCTCTCATTTGCTAAGCGCTGTGGTTTTATTCTTGAACCATTAGAAAATCCTATCCCTCTTAGGGGTATTGATGCTACGCCATTAGCAGAAAATAAACCGCAGTATTGGACACAGGTTACCATGTGCATGACTCCTGAACACCGCGAGGTGATACGTTTTCTCGTTCTACATAAAATGCATGATTTGGTTGTTTTGGGGCTGCCATGGTTACAGACCCATAATCCAGTCCTTGACTGGAAGGCTATGTCAGTGTCTAGTTGGGGCTGTCATGGTATTCATGAGGATTCCCTGCCTGTGTCTATTGCTTCTTCTACGCCTTCGGAAGTTCCGGAGTATTTGTCTGATTATCAGGATGTCTTTAGCGAGTCCAGGTCCAGTGCATTGCCTCCTCATAGGGAATGTGACTGTGCAATAGATTTGATTCCAGGCAGTAAATTTCCTAAGGGAAGACTGTTTAATCTGTCGATACCTGAACATACCGCGATGCGTTCATATATCAAGGAGTCTCTGGAGAAAGGACACATCCGTCCGTCTTCTTCCCCTCTTGGTGCGGGATTCTTTTTTGTGGCTAAAAAGGACAGATCTTTGAGGCCTTGTATTGACTATCGGCTTTTAAATAAGATCACTGTCAAAATTCAGTATCCTTTGCCGCTGTTGTCTGACTTGTTTGCCCGGATTAAAGGTGCCAAGTGGTTTACCAAGATAGACCTTCGTGGTGCATACAACCTTGTGCGCATTAAGCAAGGGGATGAATGGAAAACCGCATTCAATACGCCCGAAGGTCATTTTGAGTACTTGGTGATGCCTTTTGGGCTCTCTAATGCCCCTTCAGTTTTTCAGTCCTTTATGCATGACATTTTCCGGAACTATCTGGATAAATTTTTGATCGTTTATCTGGATGATATTCTGTTTTTTTCTGATAATTGGGACTCGCATGTGGAGCAGGTCAGGATGGTCTTTAAAATTTTGCGTGAAAATTCTTTGTTTGTCAAGGGCTCAAAGTGTCTTTTTGGTGTACAGAAGGTTCCCTTTTTGGGGTTCATTTTTTCCCCTTCTGCTGTGGAGATGGACCCAGTCAAGGTCCGAGCTATTCTTGATTGGACTCAGCCCTCGTCAGTTAAGAGTCTTCAGAAGTTCTTGGGTTTCGCTAACTTCTACCGTCATTTTATCGCTAACTTTTCTAGCATTGTGAAACCTTTGACGGATATGACCAAGAAGGGCTCCGATGTGGTTAATTGGGCTCCTGCTGCCGTGGAGGCTTTCCAGGAGTTGAAACGTCGGTTTACTTCGGCGCCTGTTTTGTGCCAGCCTGATGTCTCGCTTCCCTTTCAGGTTGAGGTGGATGCTTCAGAGATTGGAGCAGGGGCCGTT